>NW_006921683.1:5258511-5272890 GCF_000298275.1 Orycteropus afer afer
AGAAGGAAGATGGGACAATCTACTTCTGTAAAGATTTACCAACTCAGAAACCTAATGGGAGTCTCTATGAGTTTGAATTGATGCAATAGCAGTGGATTTGGTATAGATTTTTTTTTTTTTTTTTATCCAGACTATATAAAGAACTGTTACAATTCAACTACAAAATGTCAAGTGACCCAAATAAAAAAAAAAAGTACAAATGTTTGAATAGACATGTATTCCAAAGATGATATACAAATGGCCATGAGAATTTTCTCAACTTTGTTAGTCCGTAGGTTAATTCAAATTGAAACCACAATAAGATATGCTTTGACACATTAAGAGGGCTAATATATGGAAAATAGCAAGTATTGGTGAAGATACAGAGAAATTGAAAGCTTCATATATTAGAGGTGGGAATATACAGTCACTTTGGAAACTAGTTCAGCCATTTCTCAAACAGTGAAGCATCAAGTTAAGACATGACCCAGTAATTCCACATCTAGTGATATACTCAATAGAAATGTAAGCATATGTTTATCCAAAAACTTTTACATGAATGATCATAGCAGATTTGTTTGCAATAATCAGAAATTGGGGAAAAAAAAAAATGACCATTGACTGGTTGTGGTAATTAAGGCTATGTGTCAATTTGGCTGATCCTAGTTTTAAGTGGCTGAGCAACTGGATGTAGTTATTCTCCATAATGAGACTAATAATGGTAAAATTTGTGAGCAGCTGAGTAGCTGACTTAGGCATGTGATCTGCTTCTAGTGTTTAAGAAGACACTTTGAGAAATGTTCTTGATATTTTTGGCATGCTTGGATCCTGCCAAGTCTTCATTCAGCAGTCTCCCATGTTGCCTGCCAATCTTGGGACTATTTCTGGACTTGAATTACTGGCCTGCCATGCTGGTTGATAATTTTGGGACTATGTCATTTTACTTGTTGACCTTGGGTTTGTCAGCCTCAGTAACCAGCAGCTGCCTGAGTTAAGATATACCTCCAGCTCCAGTGGGCCAAGAGCAAGAGGCAGAGCTAAAGCTCAAAGTCAAGGGGCCTTCACCCAGCCTCTAGAGCTGGCATTTTAAACTCAGATGGCTAGCCTCCTAAACAGTAAGAGAATAAATTCCTGTTTATGAAAGTCATTCCATTTGTTGTATTTCCTATTAGACCAGTACTAGAGAACCAAAACACTGGTAAATAGATAAACAAATTTAGTATACATATAACAATGGAATACTGTTCATCCATAAAAAGGAATGAAGTACTAACACATGCTAACCATGAATGAACCTTGAATACATTATGGTAAGTGAAAAAGTGAGACACAAAAGGCCACATATTTTATGTTTTGAAATGTTTTGTATTATATGTTTTGAAATGTCCATTATAGACAAACCCATTGAGACAGAAACTAGATTAATGGTTTCCAAGGGCTGGTGGGAGGTGGAAATTGGATCACTCTTAATATGTATGGTGTCTCTTTTGGGTGGTGACAGTAATGTTCTGGAATTAGACAGTGCTGTTTATACAACATTTTGAATATAATATAAACCTCTGCATGTTGTTGTTGTTGTTATGTGCCCTCGATTCGAACCTGCCTCATAGCGACCCCTCCTTCGGTTTCCGAGGCAGTATCACTATGGAAGTAGATTGCCCCATCTTCCTTCCGAGGAGTGGCTGGTGGGTTTAAACCACCAACCTTCTGGTTTGCAGTCAAGTGCTTTAGGCACTATGCTACCACAGCTCCCAACCTCTGCATAGTACACTTTCAAAGGGTGGATTTCATAGTATGTAAATTATACCTGAATTTTAAAAATATCTGGAGGGGATGTTTGAAAAGTGAAAAAGAATTAATGATAAAATATATGATTAAACATTCATAATTTTTTTCTACTCTTTACTGAAATGCTATAAAAAGTATAGAAAAATTTAAATAGGTAATTATGTATTGCAGTGAAGTTGTTGAAAAATATAAACTTATAAAAAGAACAAGAGATAACAGTGAATGAACATTGTCAACAAATTTTTATAGGTTGGAAATCAGGTAAATGACTGGAAACTGAGTTAACAGAATGAAGAAAGCTGAAACAGAAGGGAATTCAAAAAGATAAAATCTGATTCATGCCACAAATACTAGAAAATGACAATGAATATGAAAATTGAGGTGGCATTGGAATTAGAATAAATTGTTAGATATCTGCATAAACACAATTGCAGAAGGAAGATGGGGCAATCTACTTCTGTAGTGATACTGCCTCGGAAACCCAAGGAGGGGTCACTATGAGTCGGGTCCAAATCGAGGGCACACAACAACAACAACAATCTGTATAAAGGGCCAGTTGGAATGTCAAATTTCTCTGTTATAATCTGGCAGTAAGTATCATTTACTCTCTGGAGAAATTGAAATGAGAGGCTTTAGACATCTCTCAGTGCAAATAGCAGGCATGAAGCACTTTACTAAAAACAGGGAAATGAAGAAATACTCTATATAATGAATGATGGTACCTCATCCTACCCTAGCAAAAATCCCTTGCTCAATTCAAAGATTGCTGGAAGGCTTTCCAACAACCCTTAGGCAAGAGATTAGAGGGTTTCACCACAGAAAATTTTGTAGATCAAGAAAAATGTTATATTCAGGTATTCACAAAGAAAAGCCCAGATTACCTAACACTGGACAATTAAATTCTTCAGCTAACAAGTCCACAAATGCTCATGAAATTTACAATCTTCTATAGAAGGCTACTGTCCAAGAAATGACAAATATGTTGGGGAAATTTTGAGATCATAAATCAAATAGATCAAATACCACTTCCAAAAAAGAAAATGACAATGCAAAGAGAAGAAAATTTCAAAAAAAAATTATAATTAATATTCTTATAAAAATGAGAGAAGATACTCTATTATAACAGAAGAAGAAAAGATAATAAAAATGAACACAAAACAAGAAAAATTCCTTAAACTAAAAATATGATGATTAGCATTATATAATTCAGTAATTTGTATAGTTGTTACTGAGAAAAACATGGAAAAAGAGATGAAATTAGTCTACAGGCACCACAGTAATTTTCATGAAGGCAATGGAAATTATTTCACTAAAGCAGTCATTGTACAAAGAATATCATATTGAACCCAGGAAAGAGAGACTCTAATCAAGAATTGTAACAAAGGAATTTACCAGAATGTGAATAAGAGTCAGAGCACAGAACTGTCTTGAACTAAAAAACACCAGTCCAGATAGAGAGGGAGAGAAGCCTCCTTGACGAGAGCTGCAATGGTGGGAGAGGGAGTGGAATTAATAGATGCTTTCATGAGAAGAGTTTAAAGTTCCATTTGGGACATGGGAGAATCCAAGATAAGTTGATAAAAGGAAAAATTTAGCACATAACAAATGAAATGTGTAGAAGAATATAGATGTATAACATACAAAGTATTGTTATTGCTATTAGGTGTCATCTAGCCAACTCTGACTCATAGTGACACAATGCACTAGAGGACAAAATATTGCTTGGCCATGAGTCATATTCAAAATTATTGCTATGTTTGAGTCATTGTTGCAAACTCTGTGTAAATACATTTCATTCAGGGTCATTGTCTTTTTCACTAACACTCTACTTTACCAAGAATAATATTCTTCTCCAGACGATGTATCCAAATTAATCAGATGAAGTCTTGCCATCCTTTCCACTAGGGATCACCTCCTCCAAGAAAGATTTTTTTCATTATTCTGCTAATCCATGGTATATTCAATATTCTTCACCAACACCACAACTCAAATGTATCAGTTCTTCTTTGGTCTTCATTTTACATTGTCCACATTTTTAATGCATTTGACTGGGGAGGGAACTCTGGTGACATAGTGCCTAAGGCATTTGACTGCTAACCAGAGGGTGGTGGTTCAAATCCACCAGCCACTCCTTGGAAGGAAGGTTTGGCAATCTACTTCAATAGTGATACTGCCTCAGAAACCCAAGAAGAGGTCACTATGAGTTGGATCCAACTTGGTGACAGTGCAATGTGTTTGACTAGGGAAGAGTTGGCTTCTCAAAGTAGAGTTGAACTTAATGACATGAATGGAGTATGCTTCTGGGACTTACCTTTGCTGATGTGGCATAACTCAAAATGAAAAGAAACAGCAGCAAGCATCCATTAATGAAGGAAATGTGAGAGAATTCCCGTAAGATGGTGGAATAGAGAAACTACACAGACCCTCTTCAACAAAGAAAAGGGAAACCAATTAACACAGATACAGACGATAACCCTGGAGCCCTGAGCTTTGAAAAGAAGGATATAGAATTGCACTAAAATCCAACTAGTACAAGAAGCTGCATGAAACTACCAAAAAAGGCAACATAAAGACTGCAGTCTGTCAGCGATCCTAATGACATGGACGTCTTGAATGTTGCCAAGTGGTGTTAGGACTTAAAAATGTTTAACCTAAAAATCAGCCCTGCTAGCCTGGGACTAAATTGAGGACTGTGCTGGTGGCTGGTGAATAAAAGGGGAAGCAGCAAAGAGGGAGACAGACTGAGCTATTGGCTGTCTGGAGGGCACAGCTACTTTGAATGTTTACAAGTGGTTGGACCATTTTGAATATTTAAAGTAACAGCATTCTCTCAGATTCCCAGACCTAAGAATAGTCTTCACTTGCCAGGGACTGCAAGGATGTTCCAGACATGAATGACTGGAAAATGGGAGACAGCAACTGTGTCCATATGACACAACCACACCCTAACCTCATTCAGTTCCACATACTGAGTAGGAGCCACCACTTCCTTCTGTACCAACTGGCCAATGATAAACAATCACCAAGAAGAGCCTGACTCACCCTTCACTGATCTTCACAAACAGTTAGAGATCTGTGCACCCACACTCATTATCTATCACAACCACCAGAAGACAGGTGGTGAGTGCACTGATGCTCTCAAATAGCAAATAGAGGAACACAGTACCCTGCTTACTCAGATAAGTTAAAAAAAAAAAAAATGGGCAAAACACTTCAACATACAGTCAACAATTAAAAATAAATACAACAATGTCACAAGGTCTCAGAGAAAACAGACCACCACAGTCCACACAAAGAAGCAAGATAAAGCAGTAGAAATGAGGGAGCAGGATACAGAGTCACAACACATCCCTGAGGAAGGAGCAGCATTGGAACTCCCTAATAAGGAATTCAAAAGAATAATACTCAGGTACATTTAAAGGACTGAGACACAGATCAAGGAAAACACTGACAAAATTAAGGAAAACAGACAAAATCTTACAACAATTTTGGAAGAGAATACAAGAAAAAATGAGAAAATAAATGAAAATTAGCAAAGATAGAAAATCTACAGATAGAAATCCAGAAGATTAATACTAAATTTCCTGAAATAGATGATACATTGGAAGGACAAAGGAGTAGAATCAAATCAATGGAAGACAGAATTAATGAGATTGAAGGCAAATACTTGAATACTTGAATACATCTTTGGGAAGAGATCAATTAGAAAAAAGGTCAAAACAAAATGAAGAAAGCCTAAGATTCATGTGGGACACCATCGAAAGGAATAACTTACGTGTAATCAGAATTCCAGAACAGAAAGAGAAAAATAAAACCACTGAGAAAATTGTCCAAGATTTGTTGGAAAAGAACTTCCTTGATATAATGAAAGATGAAGCTATATCCATTAAGGAAGTCCAATGATACCATAACAGGACAGATTCCAAAAGAAAATCACCAAGACATATCATCACTAAACTCATCAAAACCAAAGACAAAGAAATAATAATAAAAGCAGCACAGAAAAAATGAAAAGTTACCTACAAAGTGCAACAAATAAGACTAAGCTCTGATATCTCAGCAGAAACCATGCAGGCAAGAAAGCAATGGGGTGGTATATAAAAAAACCCTGAAAGATAAAATTTTCCAACCAAAAGTTATATACTCATCAAAATTTTCCCTCAAATATGATAGTGAAATTACGAGATTTCCAGGTAAGCAAAAAGTAAGGGAATTTGTTAAAACCAGACAAGCCTTACAAGAGATATTAAAGGGAGTCCTTTGAACAGAGAACCGATATTAGCAAACAACAGTCAAACATTAATACACAAGATGGCATAACCCAGAAACCAACACAGCTATGGAAGTATCCACAGTAAAATAAGCTTACAAGATTGTAAACAGGAAACCAGAGACATCAATTAGCAAATGATGATAACTACAAACTAAATTTCCAGATGATGAAGAAGTCAAGAGTGTTGCAAGATAGAATGGACAGTTCTAAACTCAGGGAGAAAAGTGTAGATTACAGGGTAACTTCAAAGAAAAGTGATAAACCTTAACATCAAAATAAAAAAGAAGACAAGCACAAATATTCAGCAAATACTAAAACAACAGCAACAAAAGAAATGATTACACTATTCATAAACAAAATAAGCTCAGCACAGAAAATTATATGGAAAAAGAAAAAGGAACACCCATGAAAAAACACAAAACAAAATGACAGCAACAAATTCATACTTGTTGATAATTACACTAAATGTCAATGGATTAAATACACCACTCAAGAGATGGAGGCTTGCAGATTGGATAAGAAAACATAACCCATCAATATGCTGTCTACAAAAGACACACCTTAGAAACAAAGACAAAAATAGACTAAAAATCAAAGGTTGGAAAAAGATATCTCAAGCAAATGGCAACTGAAAAAAGAGCAGGAGTGGCAATATTAACTTCTGATAAAATTGACTTTAAGACAAAAACCACCATAAGCGTCAAGGAAGGACACTGTATAATGAATAAAAGGAAAAATTGAGCAAGAAGATATAACTACCATAATAAATATCTCTGGACCCAATGAAAGAGCTCCAAAATACATAAATCAGATGTTAACAGAATTTAAAAGACAAATAAATGACTCCGTACTCATAGCAGGAGACTTTAATAAACCACTTTCAATCAAAGATAGAACAACTGGAAAGAAACTCAACAAAGATGCAGAAGAACTAAACAATACAATACACCAACTTGACCTTGTAGACATCTACAGAACATTTCACCCAGCAACAGTACAATGTACACCCTTTTCCAGTGCACATGGAACATTTTCCATAATGCATCATATGGCTACAAAACAAGTCTTAATAAATGCAACAACATTGCATTACTGCAAAGCATCTTCTCAGATCACAATACTATCAAATTAGAAATCAACAATAGGAAGATCAACAGAAAAAGAGCAAACACATGGGAAGTGAATAACACCCTCTTTTAGAATGACTGGGTAATAGAAGGAATAAAAAATGAAATGAAAAATTTCCTTGAATAAAACGAGAAAGAAAACACAGCATACCAAAATCTTTGGGACACAGCAAAAGCAGTGATCAGAGGCCAATTTATAGTAATAAATGCACACACCAAAAAAGCAGAAAGAGCCAAAATCAACATTTTAAACAAACACCTCCAACAATCAGAAAAAGAACAGCAAGAAAAGCCTACAGTCACCAGAAAAAAATGAAATAATAAAGATTCAAACAGAAATTAATTAAACAGAAAGAAAATAGAAAATATCAACAAGACTAGAAGCTGTTTTTTTTTAAAGATTGAAAAAAATGTCAAACCACTGTTAAATTTAACAAAAGATAAAGAGAAAGAATACAAATAATATGCATAAGAAATGAATTGAGCAACATCAAAACAAAAACAAACTGAAATAAAAAGAATAATATCAGGATACTATAAAGAACTGTACTCCAACAAATTTGAAAATCTCAAAGAAATGGACAGATTTCTAGAAACACACTACTTACCCAAAATAACACAAACTGAGGTGGAAAATTTGAACAAATTCATAACAAAAGAAGAAATTAAAGAAGTCATAAAAAAATTATCAACTAAAAAAGTCCTGGCCCAGATGATTTCACTGTAGAATTCTACCAAACACTCAGAGAGGAACTGACACAATTCCTAATCCAACAATTCCAGAACATGGACAAGGCTGGATTCCTCCCAAATTCATTTTATGAAGCAAACATTACCTTGATACCAAACCAGGCAAAGTCATCACTACAAAGCAAAACTCCAGACAATATCCCTCATGAATAGAGATGCAAAAATTTTCAACAAAATATTAGCCAATAGACTCCAACAACATATCCAAAAATAATTCATTATGACTAAGTGGGGTTCCTATCACTTATGCAAGGATGGTTCAACATTAGAAAAACAATCAATGCCATCCATCACATAAAGAAACAAAGGAAAAGATCCACATGATCATATCAATTGATGTAGAAAAGGCATTTGATAAAATCCAACACTCACGCCTGTTCAAAACTCTCAGCAAAAAAAGTATAGAAGGGAAATTATTCAACATAATAAAGGGCATCTATGAAAAACCAACAGCCAACATTATTCTCAATGGAGAGAGACTGAAACCATTCCCCTTGAGAACAGGAACCAGACAAGGATGCCCACTATTACCATTTCTATTCAACACTGTATTGGAAGTCCAGCCAGGGCAATAAGGAAAGAAATGGAAATCAAAGCCATCCAAATGGGTAAAGAAGAAGTCAAACTATACCTGTTTGTTGATGATATGATCCTATACCTAGAAAACCCAAAAGACTCAGTAAAAAGACTACTGGAACTAATTGAGAGATTTAGCATAGTAACAGGATACAAGATGAACATCCAAAAATCAGTTGGATTCCTCTCCACCAGCAAAGAGATCGCTGAAAAATAAATAAGGGAATCAATATAATTTGCAATAACACAACCAAAAGCAACCATTGCTGTGGAGTTGGATCTGACTCATAGTGACACCTCCTTGGTTTTCTGAGGCAGTATCACTATGGAAGTAGATTGCCCAACCTTCCTTCCGAAGAGTGGCTGGTGGGTTTGAATCTCCAGCATTCTGGTTAGCAGTCAAATGCCTTAGGTATTATGCCATCAGAGCTCCCACCATTTACAATAGCTACCAAAAAAATAAAATACTTGGGAATAAATCTTACCAGGGACACAAAAGGCCTGTACAAAGAAAACTACAAAAGAGTACTTCAAGAAACCATAAGAGATCTACACCAATGGAAGAACAAACCACACTTGTGCATAGGAAGATTGAACATTGTGAAAATGTCAGTTCTACCCAAAGCAATCTATACATTCAATGCAATCATAATCCAGATCCCATTAGCATTCTGTAAGGATATGGAAATACCAATCACTAAATTTATATGGTAAGGAAAGACACCTGGGACAATTAAAGCATTATTGAAGAAAAGGAACAAAGTAGAAGGTCTCATAGTCCCAGATCTTAAAACCTACTCTAGAGCCACAATAGTCAAAACTGCCTGGTATTGGTATATTGTCAGACACATAGATCAAAAGAATAGAATTGAGAACCAAGAAATAGATCCATTGACAAATGGTCAGCTGATCTTTGACAAAGGTCCAAAAACCTTTAGATGGGGAAGAGATTGTCTCTTTAACAAATGATGCTGGCAAAACTGGACATCAATTTGCAGAAAAATGAAACAAGATCTGTACATCACACCATACACAAACACTAACTCCAGATGGGTCAAAGATAAATATGAAACCTAAAACTATAACAAAGTTCCTCAAGGAAAGACTATGGGAAAATTTAGGGACCCAAATATATGGCATAAGTAGACTATCATACATAACCCAAAATGCACAAACAGCAGCAGAGAAACTAGATGAATGGGACCTGCTAAAAATTAAATTTTTATGTGCTTCCAAAGACTTCTCTAAAAGAGTCATAAGAGAACCTACAGATTGGGAAAAAATCTTTGGTAATGACATTTCTGACAAGGGACTTATCTCTAGAATTTATAGAAAGCTTCAACACCTCAATGACGAAAAGACAAATAATCCAGTTAAAAATTGGGCAGACTGCATGAATAGACACTTCACCAAAGAGAATATTCATGCAGCCAACAAACATATGAAGAAATGCTCATGATCATTAGCATTTATGAATAAAAACATTAGAGAGACATGAATCAAAACTACAATGAGATATAATCTTACCCCAGCACTAGCAGCAAAGCTCAACAAAACAGAAAATAACAAATGCTGGCAAGAATGTGAAGATATTGAACTCTCATACACAGCTGGTGGGACTGTCAAATGATACAACCACTGTGGAAAGCAGTATGGTGATTCCTTAAGAATTTGGAATTAGAAATACCATTTGATCCAGCCATTCCATTACTAGGTATATATCCAAAGGAAGTGAGAACCAGGACAAGAACAGATATATGCACATGTATGTTCATCGCAGTACTATTTACAATAGCCAGAAGATGGAAACAACCTAGGTGCCTGTCAACAGAAAAATTAATAACCAAATTATGGTACCTACACACAATGGAATACTAAACAACCCTAAAGAATAATGTAAAATCAACAAAACAAGGCATAATATAGATGAACTTGGAGTACATTATGTTGAGTGAAAAATAAAAGAAGGGTAAATACTATATTAGTCTATTATTGTAAAACGTCAAGGAAAGGTTTCTATATGGAAGGAAATTTTCTTTGTTGGTTACCAGGGGTGAGAAGAGAGGAGAGGGAACACTGTTAGAAAGGTAGAGACAAGTATTGCTTCAGGTGCAGAGAAGGGCAATATACCAAACATGAGTAATCAACACAGTGACATTGAGGGAGAAGAAGACAGAGAGAGGTGTATGGGAGGTACAGACAAAAATGATGAACCATTTTGCACATACAATACTGCATTATCAGTGAAGGTAAGCATTGATCTACAGGTGGGTAGATGGGTGGACAGGATGAAGTACTAGGTATGTCTATGTAGGGGGTAGTGTGCCCATGACCATGTATAGGGTTGGCAGACAATGTTTCTACAAGTATATTAGTATGTTCTGTAAGAATTACCAGGTATATAGTAGAGCTGACAAGGGATAAAGTTGTAGTCACTTCTTGGCTACATCCAGCTACCCAGAAGGAGCAAATATTTGGACTTGTGGGCTCAGGACCATA
The DNA here is from genome assembly GCF_000298275.1 of Orycteropus afer afer. Classification (NCBI taxonomy): domain Eukaryota; kingdom Metazoa; phylum Chordata; class Mammalia; order Tubulidentata; family Orycteropodidae; genus Orycteropus; species Orycteropus afer. Next base: position 5,269,504 of record NW_006921683.1, read on the forward strand.
GTCTCAGGGGACATCAAGTTCAGTTGTCATAACATATTACATAAAAACGTTTTTCCACATCCAGTTTTGGTGAATAATGACTGGGATCTTAAAAGCTTGCAAGTGGCCATCTAGATGCAATGATGCATCTCTCCTTGTCCAGAGCAAAGAATAATGAAGAAAAGCAAAGACACATAGAAACAATTAGTTCAAGCAGCTGGTACATCATGTAATCTTTAACCTGTATGACTATGAGACCAAAGAACTAGATGGTCCCTGGCTACCATTGTCAACTACTTGAAGGAAGATCTATGTAGGAGATCCTGGATAGAGTGGGAGAACAACGTGGAACAAAATTCAAAATCATGGGAAAAAAAAAAAAAAAAGAGTTCCGGTAAGATGGCGGACTAGGCAGAAAGACTGCACAGACCCTCTTCAACAAAGAAAAGGGAAACCAATAAACACAGACAAAGAAGATAATCCTGGACCCCTGATCCTTGAAGGGAAGGATATAGAAGTGGACTAAACCCCAACTAGCAGAAGAATTTTCATGAAAATATGAAAAAAGGAGACAGACATAGCTGCGGTCTGACAGTGATCCTGAGTGATCCTGATTGCACAGACAGCTGGGAGAGTGCTGAGTGGTTGTAAGAGTTAAGAATTAACGTAGAAATCAGTCCTACTAGTTGGGGACTGCACGGAGGACTGCTCTGGTGGCTGGGGAATAAATAGAGCAGGTGAAAAGAAAGGTGGGCTGAGCTGTGGAATTTTGCCTGTCTGAAGGGTGCCACCATTTTGAATGTTTGCAAGTGGCTTCACAATTTTGGATATTTAAAGAGACAGCACTCTCCCAGATTCCAGGTGCTTAAGAACATGTTCTGCTTGCCAGCAACCAACCCCAAGGACATTCTGGACCTGCATGACTAAAAGGTGCAACATTCCTCTTGTTACTCTTATACCCCACACCCACTTGGTGAATGGAGGTGCGGACATCCCCCACTCCCACCCACCTTCTGGGCCTGCAGGAACTCCTTCCCAGTTTGTGTGCTCAGATGGAGCCAGGGTGACTTGCCCTGTCCTTCACCATTTTTTTTTTTCTCTTTATTTTTATTTTTATACTTTTTTCTTTTTTGCTTTCTTTTTTCTGGTGTGTAGTTTGCTTGAATTAGTCTGTTTTAAAACTACTATTATTATTAATACTTTTGTCCTTTTTACTATTATTCTTTAGTGTTCTCCTCCCAGATCCTACTTTTCAGCTTTTTTTCCTTTACCTGTTTCTGGTTGAAAAAAAAAAATAAATAATTAATTAAATTTATTCACTCTTTTTTTTCATGGTTAACCCTGTTCATTGTTTTTCTTTTTGTATGTTTCTCATTTTTTTCTTCATTATTCTTTTTCTCTACCTTTATTCTCTTAGTGCCCTATCTCCAGATATGGCAGGTTTTCTTTTTTTCTTCCTCTTCTTTATCCCCTTTTTCTTTTTTTAGTTGCTATTCCTGTGTGATTACATGCTGTGTACTTTGTCCATATGCTTTTAGTTTTTTGATGATTATTCATTTGTAATTTTTGACTAATTGAGTAGGAGAGAGCAACAGTCCCCATAAGACACAACTACACCCACACCTCCTGCAATTTCACTTACTGAGCAAGAGCCACTACCTCCTTCTCTACCAATGGGCCAATGATAAAAAAACCACCAAGAAGAGCCTGAATCACAATTGACTACTCTTCACAAACAATTAACAGAGATCTAAATACAACAATGCCACAATGTCTCAGAGATAACAGGCAATCACTGTCCACAAAAAGAAGCAAGATAAAGTGGTAGAAACAAGGGAGTAGGATACAGACCCAGAACACATCCCTGAGGAAGAAGCAGCATTGGGACTCTCTGATAAGGAATTCAAAACAATTATACTCAGGTTTCTTCAAAAGATTGAGAGACAGGCCAAGGAAAACATAGAAAAAAACCTAGAGGAAATTTGGAAGACAATACAAGAAAAAAGTGACAAAATTAATGAACATTAGAAATGATTCTAAATCTGCAGATAGAAATCCAGAAGATTAATACTAAATTGTCAGAAATAGATAACACTTTGGAAGGGCACAGGGGTAGAATGATGGGATGGAAGACAGAATTAATGAGATTGAAGACAAATACCAGAATACTTCTTTGGAAAGGGATCAATCAGAAAAAAAATCAAAACAAGATGAAGAAAGCCTAAGGTTCATATGGGATACCATCAAAAGGAATAAATTATGTGTCATTGGAATTCCAGAACAAGAAGAGAAAAATAAAACCACTGAGAAAATTGTCCAAAATTTATTGGAGGAGAACTTCCCTGATATGATGAAAGATGAGAATGCATCCAAACAGAATAGACCTCAAAAGAAATCACCAAGACACCTCATCATCACACTCATCGAGACCAAAGACAAAGACAGAATTCCGAAAACAGCATGGGAAAAACAAAAAGTTATTTACAAAGTTCAGCCAGTAAGAATAAGCTCTGATTTCTCAGCAGAAACCATGCAGGTGAGAAGCCAATGGGATGGTATATATAAAACCCTGAAAGAGAAAAATTTTCAACCAAGAATTGTATTCCCAGCAAAATTGTCCCTCAAATATGATGGTGAAATTAGGGGATTTCTAGCTAAGCAGAAATTAAGGGAATTTTGAAAACCAGACCAACCTTACAAGAGATGCTAAAGGGAGTCCTCTGAACAGAGAATCAAAAATAGCAAATAACAACTGACCATTAATACACAAGATGACATAACCCAGAAACCACAGCTCTGGACATATCCAAAGAAAATGAGCTATAAAATTGTAAACAGGGAACCAGAGACATGAATTGGCAAGTGAGCACAACTACAAACAAAAAGAGGGAAAAGACTGTGTAGTTACAGAACTTGGATTGGATAAGGAAAAAAAAAAAAAAATTGGCAAGTGAGCACAACTACAAACAAAAAGAGGGAAAAGACTGTGTAGTTACAGAACTTGGATTGGATAAGAAAAAAAAAAAAAAAAAAAAACCATCAATATGCAGCCTACAAGAGGCACACCATACAGGTAAAGAAAAAATAGACTAAAATCAAAGATTAGAAAAAGATATATCAAGCAAATGGCAATTGTAAGAGAGCAGGAGTGGCAATATGGCAATTGTAAAAAGGGAACCAGAGATATCAATTGGTAAGGGAGGACAACTACAAACAAAAAGAGGGAAAATACTGTGTAGTTAAAGAAATTCTAAATGGTAAGGAAGTTAAGAGAGTTGCAAGAGAGAATGGACTGTTCTAAACTCAGGGAGAAAATTATAAATCATAGGGTAACCTCAAAGAAAAATGATAAACCTTCACATCACTATAAAAAAGAGGACAAGCACACATATTCGGCATATACTAAAA
>NW_006921683.1:5277465-5278071 GCF_000298275.1 Orycteropus afer afer
CCAAAAGAAACCATAAGAGATCTACATAATGGAAGAATATCCCATGCTCGTGGATAGGAAGATTGAACATTGTGAAAATGTCAATTCTACCCAAAGCAATCTATACATTTAATGCAATCCCAATCCAGATCTCATCAACATTCCTTAGGGATATTGGAAAAATAGTCAGTAACTTTATATGGAAAGGAAAGAGACCTTGGATAAGGAAAGCACTATTGAAGAAGAAAAACAAAGTAGGAGGTCTCACACTGCTGGATCTCAAAACCTACTATACAGCCACAGCAGTCAAAACTTCCTGGTATTTGTTTAATGACAGACACATAGACTGATGGAATAGAATTGAGAACCCAGAAATAAATCCATTGACTTACAGTCAGCTGATCTTTGACAAAGGCCCAAAATCCATTAAATGAGGGAGAGAATGATTGTTTAATAAATGGTGCTGGCAAAACTGGAGTTCTATTTGCAGAAAAATGAAACATGATCTGTACCTCACACCATACACAAAAACTACCTCCAGATGGATCAAAGGCTTAAAGGTGAAACCTAAAATTATAGAGTTCCTCAAGGAAAAACTAGGGGCAAATTTAGGGGCCCTAATATATG
>NW_006921683.1:5278894-5280172 GCF_000298275.1 Orycteropus afer afer
TAAAGAATAATGTAGAATCTGCAAAACACCGCATAATATTGATGAACTTGGAGGACATTATGCTGAGAAAAAAAAGTCAATCACAAATGAACATATACTGTATTAGTCCATTATTGTAAAAGTCAAGGAAAGTTTAATCTATGGAAGAAAATTTTCTTTGTTGGTTACCAGGGGTGGGAGGGGAGGGGAGAGAATGCTGTTAGATAGATAGAGATAAGTATTGATTTGGGTGATGAGAAGGACAATGTACCAAATATGAGTAAACAATATGGTGGCATTGAGGAAGAGAAAGGCATAGAGAGGTACATGGGAGGTACAGACAACAAAGATGAATCCTTCTGCACATACAGTAATGCATTGTCAGTGAAGGCAAACATGGATATATGGGTGGATAGATGGGTGGACAGGCTGAACTATTAGGTATGTCTATGAAGTGGGGTGTGTATCCAGGAACATGTATAGGGTTGGCAGACAATGGTCCTATAAGTTTATGTGAATGATCAGAATTCCCAGGTGTATAGTAAAGCTGACAAGGGGCAAGGTTGTGGTCACTGCTTGGTCACAGCCAGCTACCCAGAGGGACCAAGTAGTTGAACCTGTGGGCTTGGGACCATAGTCTCAGAGGACATCAAGCTCAACTGGCATAACATGCTACACAAAACATTGTTTCACCTCCTACTTCAGCGAATAGTGACTGGGATCTTAAAAGCTAGCAAGCTGCCATCTAGTTGCAACGATGGGTCTCTCCTCATCCAGAGCAAGAAGAATGAAGAAAACCAAAAAGTCATGGAAACGAATAGTCCTAGCAACTGGTATGCCATCTGATCTGCAGCCTATAGGACTATGAAACCAGAAGAACTAGATGGTGCCTAGCTACCCCTGTCATCCACTTGGAATGGGATCTATGTAGGAGTACCTTGATAGAGAGGGAGAACAATGTGGACAAAACTCAAACTCATTTGGAGAAAAAAAAGGGGGGGAGCAAGGTTTGCTGGTCTGATAGAGCCTGGTGGAACCGCTGAGACTATGGCCCCTAGCTGCCCTTCAGGTCTGGAATTGAACCCACACCTGTGGTTTCCAGCCAAATAAAAGACAGGCATGTGAGTTGAACATTTATCTGAGGTAGATACACTCCTTGGAGAGAACAATCATGGGAGAAAGAAGGGCTGCTTATGCACAGGGAAACCACTCAGGGGACAGAAGAGCATTGAGAGCTGGACACAGGGAAGAGCTAATTATGGGGAGGAATTGAGAGGGGAGCTGTTGCATTGTGGTAAA
>NW_006921683.1:5280752-5283493 GCF_000298275.1 Orycteropus afer afer
TCAACATCATAGGTATAATGGACTTGTATCGGTCATTTTGAATTGGACAATTATATGGTCATCTATGCCAGTAATGACAAATTAAAGAGAAATAACATGATGTTCATTTTCAAAATCAACATTTCAATATTAATTCTGAAGCACAATGCTCTCTGTGATAGGATAATATCCATATGTCAACAAGGAAGACCAGTTAAACACTACTACTATTCAAATTTATGCACCAACCACTAAAGTCAAAGACAAAGAAATTGAAGATTTTTTTTACCAATTCTGCAGTCTGAAATTGGCCAACCATGCAATAAATATGCATTAATAATTACTTGTGTTTAGATTATGGATGTTAGAAATAAAAAGGAAACATCGGAAGTTGGAGAATTTTATCTTGGTGATAGAAATAATGCTGAAAATCACAAGACAGAATATTGCAAGACAAATGACTTATTGCAAATACATTTTCAGCAACAAACAACCACTATACACATGGACCTCACAGATGAAATATACAGGAATCAAATCACTTACAATTGAGGAAAGAGATAATGGAGGAGCTCTATCTCATCAGTCGGAACAAGGCCAGTGGACAACTGTAGAATAGACCATTAATTAGTCATATGAAGGTTTAAGTTGAAGCTGAAGAAAGTGAAAGCATGTCTACAAGTGTCAACATATCCCCTTGAGTATATCCCACCTGAATTTAAAGAAGATCTAAAAAATAGATTTGACACATTGAACACCAATGACCGATAACCAGGGGAGTTGTGGGATGACATCAAAGACATGAAGAAAGCAAAAAGTCATTAAAAAGAAGGAAAGGAAGAAAATACCAAAATGGATATCAGAAGAGACTCTGAAACTTGCTCTAGAATGGAGAGTAGCTAAAATGAATGGAAGAAATTATGAAATAAAAGACCTGAACAGAAGATTTCAAGGGACAACTTGAAAAAACAAAGTAAGGTATCATAATGAAATGTGCAAAGACCTGGAGTCAGAAAAACAAAAGGGAAGAGCATACTCTGCATTTCTAAACCTGAAAGAGCTGAACTGAAGAAAAATGTCAAGCCTCAAGTTGCTATACTGGAGGAATCCATGGGCTAAATTCTATGGTCCAGTCTATAGCTGGACTGTGAAGAAGAACATGGCCTCAGGATGGGGAAGACTCAGTAACAATATGCAATATGGAGATGACACAAACTTGCTTGCTGAAAGTAAAGACTTGAAACACTTTCTGATGAAGATCAAAGACTACAGACTTTAACATGAACTATAAGTAAGGCATATGACTGGGCAGTGTTTTCATTCTCTTGTAACTGAAGTTCACTATTAGTCAAAAACAACTCAAGATCACCTAAGAATATAACAAAGACATGGGCAAAGTTTTGAACGATTCAGGACACATCAAAATAAGATGCAAGGAATACACACAGAGTCACTCTACCAAAAAGAATTAATCAACATTCAACTATTTCAAGAGGTACCATATGACCAAGAACGTATGGTACTGAAGGAAGAAGTCCAAGCTGCACTGAAGGAACTGGTGAAAAACAAGGCTCCAGGAATTGATGGAATACCCATTGAGATGTTTCACAAGTGGAAGCGTCCCTGAAGGCACTCATCTTTTATGCCAAAAAATTTGGCAGACAGCTACCTGACAAACTGACTAGAAGAAATCCATATTTGTGCCAATTCCAAAGATACATGATCCAACAGAATGCAAAACTTATCAAACAGTATCATTAATATTACACACAAGCAAAATTTTACTGAAGATATTTCAAAAATAATTGGAACAGTATATTTACAAAGAACTGCCAGAACTTCAAGCCATATTCAGCAGAGGACATGGAATGAGGGATATCATTCTTGATGTCAGATGGATATTGACTGAAAGTGAAGAATACTAGAAAGATGTTTACCTGTGTTTTAATGACTATGAAAGGCATTCAACTGTGTGGATCATAACAAATTATGGATAACACTATGAATAATGGGAATACCAGAACCCTTAATTGTACTTATGAGGAAACTGTATTTAGACCAGGAAGCAATCATTCAGACTGAACAAGGGAAAACCACATGGTTTAAAATCAGGAAAGATGTGTGTTAGGATTTTATCTTTTCACCGTACTTACTCATCCTGTATGCTGAGGAAATAACTCTAGAAGCTGGACTATGTGAAGAATGTAGCATCAGGACTGGAAGAAGAATTGTTGTTGTTGTTAGGTGCCGCTGAGTGGTTTCCAACTCAGAGCAACCATGATCCTTGCTATACTTGAGCCCATTGTTGCAGCCACTGTGTCAATCCATCTCATCAAAGGTCTTCCCCTCTTTCGTTGACCCTCCACCTTACCAAGCATGACGTTCTTCTCCAGAGAATGGTCCCCTCTGACAACATGAACAAAGTAGGTGAGACAAAGTCTGACCATCCTCACTTCCAAGGAGCATCTCAGCTGCACTTCCTCCAGGACAGATCTGTTAGTTCTTTTGGCAGTCCATGGTATTTTCAGCATTCTTTGCCAGCACCACAACTCAAAAGAATCAACTCTTCTTCAGTCTTCCTTATTCATTGTCCAGCTCTCACATGCATACAAGGCAATTGGAAATATCATGGCTTGTGTCAGGTACACCTTACTCTTCAAGGAGACATCCTTGCTCCTCAGCACTTGAAAGAGTTCCTTCACAGCTGACCTGCCCAGTGCTATACGTTGTCTAATGTCCTGACTGCTGCTTCCATAGGCCTC
>NW_006921683.1:5285443-5293547 GCF_000298275.1 Orycteropus afer afer
GGTTAGCCTGGGTTCCCTCTCCTTCCCTGCCTCCCTGCGGTTGACTCCTCGATCTATTCCTATTCTCTTAGCTTTTTCTGTCCTCTCCCTGCCTTCCCTCCTTTCTCCTTGTGGGGCATGACCTGGGTTCCCTGTCTTCACCTCGGTCCCTGCTGCTGACTCCTCAATCTGTTCCAGTCCCCTTTGCCTTTTCTGTCCTCTCCCTGCTTCCCTCCTCACTGCCTGTTCTTAGGTCCCTGGAATCCAAATGAGAATGCTGTCACTTTAAAATCCAAAATGGTTGCCACTTGTAAACATTCATAATGACTGTGCCTTCGGTCACTTCAAATATCCAAAATGGCCACCACTTATAAACATTCAAAATGACTGTGCCCTTGGTCACTTTAAATATCCTTAATGGCTGCCACATGTAAAGAATCAAAATGGCTGCACCTTCCAGACAAACAAGAAGGTCAGTGAAAAATAACAAGAAAACTTGCACTATCTGGGGATAGTGCAATAAGAGAAAAAAGGCAGAGAAAGAGAATAATGAAGAAAAAAATGGGAAAAATGCAAAAAGAAAAACAAGGAATGGGTGGGGTTAACCATGAGAAAAAAGAAGTAAAAAATTTTGCAGCCAGAAAAAGGGAAAAGAAAAAAGCTGAAAACTAGTACCTGGGAGGGGAATAATGGTAAAAAGGATGAACGTATTAATAATAGTAGTAGTTTTAAAACAGACAAAAGCAAGCAAACTAAAACCAGAAAAAAAGAGAGACAAAAAAAATTAGGGGAGGGAAGGGCAGGGCACCCAGGCTCCATCCAAACACATAAAGTGGGATGGAATTCCTGTGGGCCCAAAAGGTGGGTGGGAGTGGGGAATGGCCGAACCTCCCTTCACCAAGTGGGTGTGGGGTATAAGAGTAACAAGGGGAATGTCGCACCTTTTCAATCGTCCATGTCTGGAGTGTCCTTGGGGTTACTCAGGTATCTTCTGGAGGCTAGAAGTCTGAATTCCAGGCACTGGATCTCAGGGAGGTGTAGGGCACTCTATATCTTAATCCAGCCCCAATTGCTATGTCCCAGGTGTGGGTGATGGACTTGGATCAAACGTCAAGCTGGAGGCTTTTTCTGACTTTCGCAGCTGCAGGGCCTGAGGAGCTCAAAGTTGGCAGGCAGTATACTGGTCGTTGACCCAGCCAAACAATAGACAGGCCTACAAGGATTAGACTCTGTCTAGTTGGTGGAAATTTACCATATCTATTGTCTAATATTGTAGCCACTGTCGACAATTGTCTACATGGAGCAACTGTGTTCTTGAAATGGCGTTGGTAAGACTGAGGAAATATATGATTAATTTTATGTAATTTTGATGCATATAAAAATAAGTCTGTAGCTAGTGACTACCATATTAGACACTGAAGCTGTATATAATTTGGCTGATCTTCTGATATTCTATATTTTTTTCCAACATTTGCAGGCTCTGGATAGGTTTTGTAGTAAACAAATGACTGTGCACATTAGTAATTGTTACTTACCTCATTTTAAGGATTATTATTGCCCGTGGATTTCTGGCCCCTTGTTTCACATAAAGGATCGGATTGCCTAATCCTTATTATGCTTTCCAGTAACACCTACCTGTCTGCCAATTCTAAAAGTCATCGGAGTGTTCAGCATGTCTACACTTTCTGAGTCCTGCTAAATGTTTCTAGAGAATCAGTGTCCCTTAAGGCTGAGATGGTCTGAAACTCAGCAGTAGTTTGGCTACTACTTTGCTTCGTCTTCATCCACACTACATTTGTGCTTAGTTTTTCACTTAATTTATGCAAGGAATCAAAATTTCTACAGCAACATGCTTAATGTTGCTAGTGAACAGGTGTTCAAAGAGGTATATGTAAGGGGGAGGATGAAAATTGTCTTCATGAGATTATACAATTTAAAACATTATATTTATATATTAAGCTCATATGTTCTTCACTATCTCCAAAGTGAAGATACATTAACAAAATTTATTGCATTATGTAGTAATTTATAATTTTTTGCTTATTTTTATTTAAGTCATTGGAATTTAGCCTGTATTCAAAGGCTTATCCATCCTTCTGTAGAAGCTGTCCTTTTAGGTCACATTTCTCATTATTTTATTTGTTTGTTTTTCTCTTGATTTCCACGGTGCACAAAAACCTGAAGATGTGCAAATACTAAGATAAGCTCTAAGACAAGCTTTATAGACATACATATCATCATGTAACACAGTTAAATATATACTTGTGTTACAGGAGCATTAATAGCACAGGGTTGACTTGGTAAATATTTAACTTTAAACAGTTCTTTAAATGAATCTTGACTGGTGCAAAATCCATTTGTCAAGATTCTAAATCACACTACCTAAGTCAACTCTCCCAAGTCAAATAATTCAGTTTTAAAAAATATTACTTCTGATTTTTGTCAAAGTTATTTGGTTTGTTCTGGTTACCTAGTGGCACTCTGACAAGAATATACCACAAATGGGATGGCTTGAACAAACACGAGTTGGCTTTAAATCCAAGTTCAAAGTGCCAGGCTCTAGGGAATTTGTGAAAGCCTCTTGACCTTGTGCTTCAGCTCTACCCCTTGCTCTTGGCCCACTGAAGGTAGAGACATCTCTTCACTCAGGCAGCTACTGGCTGCTGAGGCTAACAAGCTCAAGGTCAACAAATGAAATGGCACAGTCCCAATTTTGCCAAACCCAATGGCAGACCATTAATTCAAGTCCATTTTAAGTCTCAAGCTTGGCAGAGCATGGCAGGCTGCTGAACAATGACATGGCTACATGAAGGGTCCAAGTGTACCATAAGCTAGAGACCATTCCCCAAGCTTCTCTTTATATACAGGAAGCAGACTATATCCCAAAGGTAGGTACTCAACTGCTTGTGGTAGATCCCATCATGGAGTTGATTGCCAGTCTCATCATGAGGAAAAACTACCACTGGCTGCCCAGCTGCTCAACCAGGCCCAGCCAAGTTGACATACAAATTTAACTAACACAGATGGTTAAGTTAATTTTATCTTTCATTTTCATCAAATAATTTTCAAGAGATTTAATTTCCTAACGCTTATTTTATCTTTCAAATGGGAAACCCTGATATTAATACAACATAAATAACTCAATTCTCTCTTTAGGAAGATTGGAGACTATAAATTAACCTCAGTTGTAATCACTACTAACATATTTTGACCATTTTTTTTTTTTTTTACATTTGTTTGTAAGACATACTTGGATATATTTCTCTTGTTAATGAGTAAAATACAGTGGAAAACCCTTTTTAAAATAATAATAATTATTACAGAAGGAGTATATTTTATTGAGAAAGAAACTAAAAATAAAAGGAAGTGTTGAAATGAAGGCACTAAGACATTTTGAGAAAGTAAGATTAAAAAATGTTCACGTGGATATACAGGGAAGGAAAGCATGCTATTGTAGACGGAGGAGAAGAGATAATCTGTTATTGAAATTTAAATTGCCAACAGTATAATTAGAAGACAAAAGGAATGTTATGTATTTCAAAAGTAGAAGCCACAAATCTCTTTGTGTAAATGTTATAGTGCTAAATATTTTAGCACTCCCCTAGTCTTTTACAGATTGGGAAACTGATGTAGGTGATACACACACAGACTTTCTCACTAAACTGAGCAAGTGAAGGGCAGAGCCAGAGGAAGGGCTCAGAATGTCAAATTGATTCTCTACTAACCACAGGGCATATCTGAAGGCTCACGCCAATACCTGAGACCTTGGAATAAGTTTTTGTTGCTTTCCACATTATTTTCTTCCTCCTGGCCTGAAATGAACACCTGTGTTCTCACCCATCTGGACAATATTTCATGACTTAATTATTTTTCAACCTAGGAGTTTACTACATTCTTTTCTTCCCTATCCACACAATTCAGACTGGTTGATACAAACATCAATTTTTTCATGACCCACATACTCATTCTTAGATTAAGAAATACTTCCAGAATACATAAAAATATAGAGGATATTATCATAAACAACCACATAGCTGTAACAATCTTTTAAAAATTATTTAATATATTGATAATTTTGTTTAAGAATTCATAAACTGGCATTTGACTGCTAACCAGAAGGCTGGCAGTTCAAACTTTCCAGCCTGCCGAGGTCCAGCCTCAGCTGTGGGTCTCTGGAGGGAGAGGTGATGTCAGTGAGATGAAGGAGACACACTCACACAAGATGAAGATGTGCCCCACATAATGAGGTGGCCTTCTTTATTTTATACTATATTGCAGATTACATGAGATAATGACAAAGCAAAATGACAAACCCACAATTCCAGGTACATTCTTGAATCAGTTCATGGCTGTGTGCTATTAACTTGACAATAACAACTACGTTTATCACACTTTATGAATTACTTGTGTTCCTGTTTACTGGGAACATCCCAGAACATTCTCTTAATCTAGAACATCTTATTTCCAAGTAAATACAAGTTTAATACTGTTATAATTAACTATATCCAAAATTTATAAAACTATTATTGAACTTATCTAACTTACCTATCATTAACATTATATGAGTAAAATGTGCTAGACAATGGGGTTAACTAAGGCATTAGGAAATGGTCAGGGTGAAGAAAACAACATGGGGCCAGAACATGTGACTCAACCTTGTGGTTGGCACCATTCTCTGAATTACCACCAGCCTGGGGGTGCAGATGGGTCTACATAGTCCATCAACATATACTTGTGGCCTTTTAATTTCTTAAAGTAACTGTTCCATTGCTTGATTAGAGTATTTCTCTGTGCAGTAGTTTTACATGTAGTCCCTGATCATTTTAATCTCTCTAAGAAAGGGAGAGAGTTAAAAACAACTCTTTTTCCATCTTACCCACACCATTCCTTTACCTTCTATGTATGCCCCAGTATAAGGAAGAGGAAGGTCAGGCCATCGGGAAGGTTTAGGCTCCCCTCCCCGAGGAGGATACCAAAGTCTATCATTAATTCTATAAGCTACGTTAGGAAGATGTTTAACTGTAGGAGGCAGCCACTTAAGCTAAGGTTGCTTCCTATCAGGAGTAATCCCTTTTTTACATTGTGTTGCAGGGGTTAGTATTGTAGGAGGTTGAGTAGCCATGAGATCTTTCCACCAATGTGAATTCTCAATGTCTTTAGGATTCCCAGGGGCCTTTCCAGCTCTGGCTCATCATGTGGATTTCTAGGAAAACTGGGGTTTTTGGAATTGGAAATCAGAGAGTCATCTGGAAGGTGGCCTGATTCATGGGAAAAATGAAAATAAGTTTTGGACCCTCTGGGATGAACTAGAAGGAGCATGATCACCATAAAGATTATTGTAGCAATTAAGATAACAGACCAGAATAAAAATTGAAAGTAAAAAGTGGAATTGGCATCCACCCAGCTTTGTCAAGCAGCAGTCGTAGAGGTCTGGGCATCGCCACCAGCTACTCCTTAGAAGAAAAATTAGGCAATCTGCTTCTGTAGAGATACCACCTCAGAAACCCTAGGAAGGGTTGCTATGAGTTGAATCTACTGGACGGCACTGAGTTTAGTTATTTGGTTATTCATAGATTCAGTTAGGTACCACCTCCTACCCTCTAGCACAATGCCATCCCTTACTTCTGTTCCATTTAATCTTGATCCTGAGTTTGGTGTTTAACATGCCAAGCCTGTTTTTGTACTTTAGTAAATTTGCAAATATCCAGAAACTGTGCATCATATTGCTGTGCTGGTAGTAAACATTTTTGTACATATGTCAATATGCTCCTGTGTGGAAGTTCAGTAGTTAAATCCTGGGTTAAAGAACATTCACAGGCAATAAAAGAGAATAAATGATACAACCACTGTGGTAATCAGTATGGTGATTTCTTAAAAAGTTGGAAATAGAAATACCATTTGATTCAGCAATCCCCTTAGTAGGTATATATCCTAAAAAAGTGAAAGCCCACACACCAACAGATATGTGCACAACCATTTTCATTGAAGCACTATGAATAATAGCAAATAGATGGAAACAACTTAAGTGCCCATTAACAGAAGAATGAATAACTAAACTCTGGTACATACACACAATGGAATACTATGCAACTCTAAAGAATAATGTAGAATCTGTGAACCACACATAATGTAGGTGAACTTGGAGGACATTATGCTAAGTGAAATATATCAGTCACAGAAGGACAAATATTGCATTAACGTACTATTGTGAAAAGTCAAGGAAAGGTTTATATATGGAAGAAAACTTTCTTTCTTGTTTACCAGGGATGGGAGGGGAAAGGAGGGACCACTGCTAGATAGGTAGAGACCAGCATTGATGTGGGTGAAAAGAAACGAGATATATTAAAAAAAAAAAAAAAAGAAAAGAATATGCACAGCTTCAAATTTATACGTTACTTAGTTGCTTACCAAAGCAGTTCTACACATTTACAGTCCTACAGCTAGCACATGATGATCTTATGACTCTATACATGACAACACTTAGTATTTTCAAACTTTTACACTTTTATATTAAATATAATGATGTTTCATTATTGCTTTTATTATGATGTCTCTATTTACTAGTGAAGATTCTTATATGCCTTAACCATTTGAGTTTAAAATACTTTGAAATATCTCTTCATATAATTTATTTATTATGTTGTGTAATACTAACTGCTGGTTGTTTTATTTATCTGCAAGGAGCTCTGTTGTTACACACTAAATTGTTAATGGGTAACACACTTGGCTGCTAACCAGAAGGTTGCTGGTATAAACCCATCAGCTGCTCTGTGAGAGGAAGATGAGGCAATCTACTTCTGTAAACATGTATACCCTTGCAAACCAAATGGGGGTCGTTATGAGTCAGAATCAACTCAATGGCAGTGGGTTTATTTATCTGCATGCTAACACAGCCTTCAGTGTGGACTACACCTAAATGTAAGGAAAATGAAAGTCCTCATAACTGGGTCCATTAACAATGGGTAAAGAAAGAAATTGAAGTTGTTGAGGACTTCATTCCATTTGGATGAACAATCAATGGCCATAGAACCAATGGTCAAAAAATCAAATGACATATTGCAATGGGTATATCTGCAGCAAAGAACTTTTTTGGAATCTTTAAAAGCAAGGATGTCACTTTGAAGACTAAGATGCACCTCACCCTACCTAAGGTATTTTTAATCTCATGTTGTTGTTGTTGTTGTTATGTTGAACATTGCAACCCTATGTACAATAGAACAAAATTTGCTTGATTCTCCCCCACCTCAAAATTATTGTCATGTTTGAACCCATTTTTGCAACCACTGTGCCAATCCCTCTCATTGGGGGTTTCCCTCTTTTTTATTGACCATCTTCTTTACCCAGCATGGTATCCTTCTCTAGGGACTGTAGCATCCTGGCTGAACTTCCTCCAAAACAGATTTATTTGTTCTTCTAGCAGTCATTGACATATTCAATACACTTTGCCAACATCACAATTCAAATGTATCAATTCTTTGGCAGTCTTCCATATTTATTGGCCTGCTCTCACATGCAGATGAGGCTACTGAAAAGACAAAATGACTTAGATCAGATGCATCTTAGTTTTCAAAGTGAAATCTTTGCTCTTTAACACTTTCAAGAGGTCTTCTGCAGCACATTTGCCCAAAACAATATGTCCGTTGATATCCTGACGATGCTTCTATGTGCAATGATTGTGGATGCAAGTAAACTGAAATCTCAGACAACTTTGATCTTTTCTCTATTCCACTTGTGAGGATTTGTTTTATGTTGAGGTGTAATCCATACTGAAAGCTGTAGTCTTTTATCTTCATCAGTTAATGCTGTAAGTCTTCATCACTTTCAGCAAGAAAGCTGTGTCATCATCATATTGCAGATTATTAACAACTCTTCTTCCAGTACTGATACTACATTCTTCATATATTCCAGATTCTAGAGTTATTTCCTCAGCATATAGGATGAATAAGTATGGTGAGACCAAAACCAGGCCAAAAGCACATTGTGAAACAGACCATCAACTGCTCATATGTAGGTTCAATTTGAAGTTAAAGGCAATTAAAACAAGTCCACGAGAGCCAAAATATGATCTAGAATGTATCCCTCCTGAATTTAGAGACCATCTAAAGAATAGATTTGATGCATTGAA
>NW_006921683.1:5295012-5296777 GCF_000298275.1 Orycteropus afer afer
GATGGCATATAGCACTGGGCAGGTCAGCTGTGAAGGAACTCTTTCAAGTGCTGAGGAGCAAGGATGTCTCCTTGAAGACTAAGGTGCACCTGACACAAACCATGATATTTCCAATCGCCTCGTATGCATGTGAGAGCTGGACAATGAATAAGGAAGACCAAAGAACAGTTGATGCTTTTGAGCTGTGGTGTTGGCTGAAAGAATGCTGAAGGTGCCATGGACTGCTAAAAGAACTAACAGATCTGTCCTGGAGGAAGTGCAGCTGAGGTGCTCCTTGGAAGCAGGGATGGCCAGACTTCGTCTCACCTACTTTGTTCATGTTGTCAGAGGGGACAATTCCCTGGAGAGGAATGTCATGCTTGGTAAGGTGGAGGGTAGATGAAAGAGGGGAAGGCCTTTGACAAAATGGTTTGACACAGTGGCTGCAACAATGGGCACAAGTATAGCAAGGGTCATGGAGCTTGTGCGGACTGGGCAGTGTTTTGTTCTGCTCTGCATGGGGTCGCTATGAGTCGGAAATGACTCGATGGCACCTAACAACAACAACAGACAGAGTCAAAGCAGAATCTACTCAAATTGTGTTCTATGAATCATTCGTATTACCATCACTTGGAAATTTGATAGAAATGCAGAATCTTGGACCCCACCTCAGACATACCGAATCAGAGACAGCATTTTAAAATTCTTCTTTATATAGATTAAAGTGTCAGAAATATTGGTCTAAAGTTCAATTCAGGACTGTAGTCATTGAATTATAAATGAAATGGAAACCGGCAAGCTGAGGCAGGAGCTTTTGATGACTAGATAGATTTGGAGTCTCTGCATAGTACCAATAGTTACCATGCTCTGCTGGTAACAGAGTGGTGTTTCAAGTCTCCCTAAAGGCATATTGGAAGAAAGCTTGTCAATCTAATTCAATAAGCTCCAAAATCCATTGCCATTGAGATGATACCAACTCATAGTTACCCTGTAATGGCAGGGACATTAATGACATTAAAAATGTCTCAAAAGGTTTCCAAAGCTGCAAATCCTTATAGAAGTAAACTGCCACATCTCTCTCGCCCAAAACAACTGGTGAGTTAAAACCACCAAACTTTTGGTTGGCAGTGGTGAACTTTAAAAACTACACCACCAGAGATCATTCCATAAGATGACAGCCATTGAAAATTCTATGGATCCTAGTGCTAATCTAGAATATCAATAAGTCCAATTTTGCCCTGGGTCCATCCAAATCATCCTGAATGTCTGGTTTGTGGTTTACTGACATTCTATCAGAATATGATGAATAAGAAAGCTATTTTGTCTGATCTCAGCATTGGGGAAAGGAAATATTTATAATTTTCTCAAAAGCTTTTAGTGTCCTGAAGAGTCTCTAATCTGCATTAGCAGAGGTTCTGCCCTTGGAATGACATTTCATTTTCTCCTCTGTGCCTTTAGATATTGGAATTTCAGCTTCTCTCAGCTTCAGTTAATGGAGGGCCACTTTTCTGCATGCATTATTACATTTAACTCATACTGCCGTTTCCTCAGATTCAGATGCCACTGTGATCTCTCATTAGCTGGAAGAGCAAGCTGCAAAAATTTTAGTAGTGTAGGCAAAATTGAATGTTCTACTGGAAAGCACAGAATTTAGTATTGCTAACAAGCAGTCATACCTAGACTGAAGTTAAGAAAATGTGATCATGACCAAAACCAAAGACAAAGACAGAATCCTGAAAGCCACACGGGAGAAACAAAAAGTTACCTACAAAGGACAGCCAGTAAG
>NW_006921683.1:5302723-5309943 GCF_000298275.1 Orycteropus afer afer
AAAAAAAAAAAAAAAAAAGAAAATGTGATCATGACTGTCTTTTGATGAATCATCACAGGCAGCTGCTTTTCCACTTGGTTTATCCCTAAAGGCTATCTTTACAAAAGGTAATGTATAGTAATTCGTTAAATCACAACCAGACTGCAAAATCAGAAAAAGCTTTTACAAGAGAATCATTATTTTTTAATCAGATAACACAAGAAAGTAATATCTTGATGAAAATATAAAGAAAATTAAAACATATTTATTAAAATGAAATTTAATGAAGATTAGCCATGAAATTCATATCATCAAGCAATTCTATTTCTAGAATATGTCTTTTGTCTTCAACAAGTTATATAATTTATTTTTACAATTGACATGTCTTAAATTTTTTAAATTGTTTTTTGTATAATGTAAATATCTACTTAATATTTTAATATAAATTTATGATTTCATAACAAAGTGATCTGTTTAGAGGTGGTAGTACACAATCTTTTACACTTAGCAGTGGAAACAATAAAAGAAATTATAATTTTTCCAGATAGATTTTTGGTTGATTTTAGATTGATTTTTCCAATCAAGTTTGTTAATAAATTTGGAGGAGTGACTGGAGAAATTAAATGTCTGTTGTCTAAAGAACAGTTTAAATATTGAATGTGTCTCATGAGGAAAAACTTATGAGGCATCACAATCAGTGAATGATTAGATAATACTGAAGATAAATTCTAAAGCATTAATTTCTAGTAATTTTGTCTTTTAAAAAAATTAAATGGAGCACCTCCAGTAAGTTAAAAAAAAACTATTTTTTAAAAAGAAAGAAAATAATTGTTTGATTGTTGATCATCTTCTAACCTCTTGGGGGAGCTCATTTCATTACATCCTCAAGAAGAAATGTCCCATGTAGAATTGGGGTAAACTGAAGTTCTCAAAAACATGCAACCAGTAAATCAATGGACAGAGCTCAAGGCAAAGATCAAAGGAGGTCTTGTGGGTTTTGTTCCTTTCGTCTCCTGCTGCAGTGATGATAAGGCATGCTTGAAGATTACTTCTTCCTGCAGGTGTTCTTACAGGAAGGAAAACCATGCAGGCCAATACAAAGGTCCAATGCATAGAGAATTAGGTTAGGACTTCAGAGAAATGTTCATAGCAACTGAGCTTTCCAAGGGAACATACAAGACCAACTTTATGTTCAAGCTTTGAAACGAAAGCAAAGAAGAGCCATTCAAGTTTTATTTGTTTATTTTGTTCATTTCATATTGTCTGACATCATATTCAGTAATTATAAACCAATAAAAAATCTGATAGTAAAATATAGTGTACTTTTGTTGAATGTCCATTTCATACATGTTATTTGGGAAAAAAAAAAAAAAAGAGGTAACAGCATTAAGATTTTGGGAAACTCTAAGTGGAGATTATAAGCAATCTGTTTTATAATCTCTTTCAGAACATATTAAAACAAAAGAAAACAAAAAAAGTATAGCTAGACATCTGCTTTCTGCAACAGAGTAACATGAATGGAATTTCTCCTCCAGTTTGAACAACTTTGAAAGATACAAAAAGTATAAAACAACAGTTTTCATGATATGATGACATCAGACTACAAAAGACAGTGTTCACTGAGATTGGAAAGAAATGAGGTAAACATTATGATTGTCATAGCTTACTGTCTGAAAGGAGATTGCACTCTGTGGTACAATTAGGGTAAGATAAACAGAGCTCAGCAAACTTTGAATTGAGGAAATGTAGGAGCCTGGGTAGCGTAGTGCCTAAGGCATTTGACTGCTAACCAGAAGGCTGGAGGTTAGAACCCACCAGCAACATCTCTGAAGGAAGGTTGGGCAATCTACTTCCATAGATATACTGCCTCGGAAACCCAAGGAGGGGTCACTGTGAGTCGGGTCCAACTTGACGGCACATAACAACAACAACAACACAGCTGAAAGTCTATAGAAGCCAAGAAGTTTAAATTAATAGGGCAAAGTACCAAACAGAAGAAAGCTGTATAGACAGAGAGCTCCTGAGATCTAGAGGGTACCCCACCCTACTTGAGTCTTTAGCCAAGTACTAATCAACACATACAGGCAAAGAAACTATCCAAAACTTGGGGGGGAAAAAAACACATAAAAAGATTAGGGGGTAAATTCTCAGAGCTCACATAAGGCTGGTAATAAATTATGTTCCTACCAAGTGACATAGGGAACCTCATAATTCACGGGGCATTGGGCATTGCTCTAACAAAGTTTTGCCTCATTAGAGTAGCTATATTGCTCTTCAATTAAATGTTGCCCTCATATTTATTAAGAAAGCATATATGCAATAACTGAAAAGATTAAACTGTTTCCACATAATTTAACTGCTTCACAGAACAATATTCAGAAATATTTATAAGAATTCAAAAATGTTCCGCACCTAATCAGATAATATTATCAATTTGTCTTACACACAGAAAATATTACTAGCATTCAGAAGAGCAGAATAATATGATTTATAATGAAAATAAAACTGAATAAATTAAAACCAATGCAGAAATTGCACAAATAATGGAATTAGTCAACAAGAGCATAAAAACATTTATTACAATGTATTCCTTATATTTAGTAGCCATATAGAAATAAAAAGATCCAAATTAAATCTCTAGGGATGAAAGCTATCATATATTAAATTTTAAAAAGTACACTGAATGGGAACAAATGCAGAGTGGAGATTGTAGGGATAGACTATTGAATTTGAAGACATTTCCAAAATGTAATACAGAGAAAAAGAAAGGTGGGAAAAAATAAAGCATCATTGAGCTATAAGAGAACGTCAAGGAATGAAATATACACAGCCTATCAGTGTCTGAATGAGAGGAGGAAAAACATTTGAAAAAATAATGGCCATATATTTTCCAAACTTGATGAAAACTATAGATCCACAGATCCAAGAAGTTCCACAAACCCCAAGCACAAGAAGCATATAAAAACGACACAAGGCAAGTAATAATCAAATTGTGCAAAACTCGGATGAGGGGAAACTCTTAAAAGCATTGAGAAGAGAAGTATTAGTTACTAAGAAAGAAAATAAAATGAAAGCAATAGAAGACAGTGCAGTAACATATTTAAAGTACTGGAAGAAAAATACCATCAATTCACATTTACATACTCATTGGAAAAAAAAATAAAACAAAGGGGAAATAAAAGTTTTACAGACAATCAAGAGCTGAAAGGATTTATCACCAGTAGACAAGCACTATAAGAAATGCTATGACAATCTCCATACTAATTCCCACAGAATCTATAAAAAAGACCCTACTAGAAATAACTTTAACCAGATCGTTAAAATAAAAGATCAACATACAAAATCCAATTTTATGTTTATATGTCAACAATGAAAAATTATAAATTTTGACAAATACTATTTACAACAAAATTTCAAAATATAAAACACTTATGGTTTAATCTGACAAAAGAGGTGTAACATCTTTATTTTAGAAACTACAAACATATATAATAGATATATGATATTCGTGAATCATAACAATCAATCATTTTAATTTGGCAACCCCTCCATAGATTCAATATATCCCAATCAAAATTCCACAGGCTTGTTTTGAAGAAATGGGTAAATGAATTCAAAAATTCATGTGAAACTGTTATATATTAATTAAGATAATGTGATCATTGTTGTTAAGTGCTATTGAGTTAATTCTGACTCTTAGTGACCTTTATATTAAAATGAAAATGTAGATCGATAAAGTGAAAGTGTCCAGAAACAGACCCAAATTAATATGTCAATTATATATATTTTTTATATGTATAAACCCACTGCCATAGAGTCTATTCTGACTCACAGCAACACCCATTGGGTTTCCAAGGGTGTAAAACCTTACAGAAGTACATTGCCTCATCTTCCTCCCACAGATCAGCTGATTTGAACCACTGACTTTCTGGTTAGCAGCCAAATTTTATATGTACATTCTAGTGATAATTTGGTCAGGTCAATTTCCAATTTAAACACTTTATGATGTAATATTTGGAACTTAGTATTATACATTACATGTCTAAAATAATAAATAACCAAAATAGTTTTTTTTCCATATAGAAATCAATTAACTTCTTATAAATGTATAATGTAGGTTTTCAACAAATAGCAAAAATAAATTTCACCAACTTCAAAAAAGGTACTGCTACGATTGCCACCACGTAGAGGATTTCTGACTCTTTTCTCTTTACCTTAAATTCTGGTGTCTTTTATGAACTATCAAAAGCAGCAAAAGCCAACACTATCAGGCCAGCATTTTAAAATTAGAAAAAAGAGATGAAAAGAGTGGTTTGACCCTACTCAGTTTTAAGATTATATTATTCAAAGTTTAACTGAAACCAGTACTGACTTAGAAGCAGTAGCTAAGTTTTTTGATGCTCTGGAATAAAACTTTTTTACCACCAATATGCAGAAAGGCTCTTTGACATTCTTGTGGTCAGTGCAATTGGCTCCTCAGGTGGCACACTATCAGGTGACACAGTGTATGTTGATGTCTATGTATTTGAAGCACAAGAACACCTAGAGACCAGAGAAGCTCAGGCTATTAACAAGTTAATCAGGGACTACAAATACCTGGGAAAATGTTTTGAGATGATGTTAAAAAGGTACTGCTTTTTTAAAAGAGTTTGAGTCAGAGAGGAACAAGCAAGCTATGCTGACTGGTGCTCTTTTGTCTAATGGACCATTTATGTATCCATCCTTAATAGCATTTATAATGAGAATTAGGTTAAAGAATGGACTTCAGCCACTTTTGCTGTAAAACTCTCTATATCATGGATAAATGAAAAAGGTATCAGTGCAGAAGCTGTAAGTCTTCAGAAGGTCATTATGAATAACAGATTTATAGAACGTTTTCCTACCAATAAGCAAAGTGTTGAACCTGTCACAAAGGATTTCCCTGAGATAGGCTTAAAAGAGCTTTCAGAGTATGTTTGGAATCAGCAAATCATAGGAGCTCGAAAGGATATCCAGAAAGAACACTGAAACAGATGCTCTGTGGTTATCCATTTAAGGATACAATTGTCCTTGTCAACAAGAAGACAAAATAAATAAATAAACAAAATAACAACCCAGAATCATTCATCACTGGAATAATCTAATCAAGTATAATGAGTACTGTAGGATGGAAAAAATAAAAATAAAAAGGAGCTTGTAGCAGAGCAAATCATCATGCACTTGAAGCAAAACAGCCCTCTGCTTGCTTCCTTCTCTACTCGTGGTCAGTCTAAGCTGACTCTTTGCTCCTGAAGATTCAGAAATATTGCTATGACACCATTCATTACATGAAAGCCTTCAGAATACAGTGGTGCTTTTTTGTAAAGTTGAAGTCCTGAATGAAGAGCCCGTTGTGAAGTGGTATAAAGATGCACATGAGCAAACACAAGGTTTATGGAATGGCTCAAAATTACTGAAGAAGGATTTGAGTTTGAAGCTGAAGAAGGTGACTGAATTTAGAAATTATATCATCAGTAAAGCAAACAGGAGTTATTGATAAAATGTCATATCTCATGTGTC
Source organism: Orycteropus afer afer (assembly GCF_000298275.1). Classification (NCBI taxonomy): domain Eukaryota; kingdom Metazoa; phylum Chordata; class Mammalia; order Tubulidentata; family Orycteropodidae; genus Orycteropus; species Orycteropus afer. Next base: position 5,308,241 of record NW_006921683.1, read on the forward strand.
CTGGTTCTTGTATCTTCCTACTTCCCTACATCAAGCATGATATAAAAGTTTTCACGGAAATTTTTATTTTAACTGTTTTTATGTTTGCTAGGAATGTGGGGTTTTGTTTCCATAGTCATGCTTTAAGTAGCTACAAGAGCTATAGATTTGAATCTAATGTAGCATTACTTTTTTAGTTATTTTCCATCTCTTTCATTTTCTGCTATGAAGGTATAATGTAATGTTAGGCCTTCCAAAATGAATAGTTCACTTTTTCCCCTGGATTTTCTATATAAACTGTTTTAAATACATTATTTACTGACAGGGACATCAAGCTCAATTGGCATAATATACTGCACAAAAAAAATTATTCTACATGCTACTTTGGTGAGTAGCGACTGGGGTCTTAAAAGCTTTCAAGCATTCATCTAAATGTAACAATTGATCTCTCCTAATTTGGAGCAAAGAAGAATGAATAAAACCAAAGACACATGGAAACAATTAGTCCAAAGGACAAGTGGACCATGAGAACATCGGCCTACATGACCATGAGACCAGAAGAACTAGATAGCACCTGGTTACCACTGTCAAACACTTGGCAAGGAATCAAAATAGATAAATAGATAAAGTGGGAGAAAAATGTGAACAAAATGCAAAATCATAAAAAAGACCAGGCTTACTGTTCTGATAGAGACTGGTGAAAGCCCCAAGACTATGGCCCCGATGACCATAGGGGAATTGAACTCACTCCGCTGGCTTTCAGCAGAACTGTGGACAAATGTATAAGGTGAACTTTTACACTAGACAGGTACACTTCTTATAATAATCAACCATGGGAGACCAGAAGGTCAATACTTGCACAGAGAGATAGCTCAGAGGACAAGAATGCATAATAAATAAGGACACAGGGAGAAAGTGGGTAAAAAGAAAAGAGAAAAAAAGAAAGAAAAAAAATTCTGTGATGAATATACAAATTCCCAGTGGCCAAACCTGGAATAATATTAGCAACAAAGTAAGTAAAGTATTGGATCATAACTACCCACCTCCCAAAAAAATGGGAACCAATTAATAGAGATACAGAAGATAATCCTGGAGCCCTGAGCTTTGAAAGGAAGGATGCAGAAGTGGACTAAACTCCAACTAGTAGAAGAACCTGCGTGAAAACACCAAAAAAGGAGACATACAGAGCTGCAGACTGTTAGCAATCCTGATGGCAGGGACAGCGTGGATATTGCCAAGTGGTCTTAAGACCTAAGATTTAACCTAAGAATTGGCCCTGCTAACCAGGGGCTGTACAGACAACTGTGTTGGTGGCTGGTGAATGAAAGGGGAAGCAGCAAAGAGGGGAAATGGGCTGGGCTGTGGACTTTTGGCTGTCTGGAGGGTGCAGGGATTTTGAATGTTTACAAGCATTTCGACCATTTTGAATATTTAAAGTGACAGCATTCTGTCAGATTCCAGGGACCTAACAATAGGCTCTACATGCCAAGGAAAACAAGGACATAACTGACATGAAGGACTGGAAAAGTGTGAAATTTCCCTTCTCAGTCTTATACCCCACATGCTCTTGATGAGTACAGATGCAGCCATCCCTCACTCACACCCACCATCTGGGCCGCCAGAAATTCCATCACAGTCTGTGTGCTCTGACAGATCCTGGGTGTCCTGCTTTGCCCTACCCAGATTTTTTTTCCTTTTTATTTATTTATTTTTTAGTTGTTTTA
>NW_006921683.1:5310209-5316230 GCF_000298275.1 Orycteropus afer afer
TTATTATTATTATTATTTATTTTTGGTGATTGTTACTGTGTGTTTATGCAGCATGGTTTTTTTTTGTCCTTCTGCTTTTACTTTTTTGATGGTTTTATGATTGTTGCTTTTGTCTGACTGAATGGGACACAGCAACCATGCCTGTACAACACAAACACAACTGCAGCTCCAGCAGCACCACTTACTGAGTGAGAGCCACCACTTCCTTTTGTAGCAACTGATCAGTGATACACGACCACTAATAAGAGCCTGGCTCACCCTTAACTACTTTTCCAAATAATTACCTTAGATCTCTGCAGTCACTCTCATTCTCTGTCACTCCCAACAGATAGTTGGTGAGTTCATAATTTTTGTCAATTAGAGAATGGAGGAGCACAGTACCCTGCTTACTCAGATACATAAAAAAAAGAAAATTAATATCTTGGGTGAATCACTCCACTTAAATATAAATACCACAAAGTCACAATGTTTTGGAGACAACAGACCACCACAGTCAACACAATGAAGCAAGATAAAGCAGTAGAAACAAGGGAGCAAGATACAGACCCAGAGAAAATCTCTGAGGAAGAAGTAGTATGGGAACTACCTGATAAGGCATTCATAAGCATTATATTTAGGTACCTTCAACAGACTGAGAGACAGATCAAGGAAAACACTGATAATATTAAGGAAAACACTGACAACCTTAAGGAAAACAGACAAAAACCCAGAACAATTTCAGAAGAAAATACAAGAACAAAATGACAAAATAAATGAAAAATAAAAAAATGATACAAAATCTACATATAGAAATCCAGAATGATACTAAATTTTCAGAAATAGATAACACATTGAAAGGGAAAAGGAGTAGAATCGAATCAATGGAAGTCAGAATGAATGAGACTGAAAAAAAAAAACCTGAATACCTCTTTGGAAAGGGATCAATCAGGAAAAAGATCAAAAGAAAATGAAGAAAGCCTAAAATTCAAATTAGATAACATCAAAAGGAAGGAATAATTGCAATTCTAGAACAGGAAAAGAAAAAGAAAACCACTGAGAAAATTGTTGTTGGAAGAGAACTGATATGATGAAAGATGAGAATATATCCAATCAGGAAGTATGCAAGAACCCCAAACAAGAAACACACCAAAAGGAAATCACCAAGACACACCATCATCAAACTCACCAAAACCAAAAACAAGGAAAGAATCCTGAAAGCAGCACAGGAAATATGAAAAGTTACCTACAAAGGACAACAAATAAGACTAATCTCTGATTTCTTGGCAGAAACCATTTCTTGGCAGGCAAGAAGAAAATGGGATGGTATATATACCTTGAAAGAGAAAAATTCCTAAACAAGAATTATATAACTGGAAAAATTGTCCCTCAAATATGATGGTGAAATTAGGAGATTTTCAGATAAGCAGAAATTAAGATTATTTGTTAAAACCAGACCAACCTGACAAGAGATACTAAAGGGCGTTCTTTGAACAGAGAACAAATAACAGCAAGCAACAACCGACCATTAATAGGCATGATTAAATAACCCAGATACCAACACAGCTATGGAAGTATCCAAAGTAAAAGAGGCTTACAAGATTGTAAACAGGGACCCAAAACATCAATTTGAAAATGAGGAGAACTATAAAACAAAAAAAGGGGGAAACAGAGCAGTTACAGAACTTCTAAATGGTGAGGAAGTCAAGCAAGTTGCAAGGCAGAATGGACTGTTTTAAACTCAGGAAGAAAATTATAAATCACAGGGTAACCTCAAAGAAAAATGATAAACCTTTGCATCACAATAAAAAAGAGGATAAGTAGAAATATTTAGCAAATATTAAAACAATAGCAACAAAGGAAATGATACACAATTCATAAACAAAACTACTTCAGCACAGAAAATTATATGGAACAAAGAAAACAGGAACATCATGAAAGATTATATAACAAAATGACAGCAACCGGTTCATACTTATTGATAATTACACTGAATGTCAATGGATTAAGTTCACCACTCAAGAGATGGAGACTCGCAGACTGGATAAGAAAACATAACCCATCAATATGCTGTCTTACAAGAGACACACCTTAGAGACAAAGACAAAAAAAAAAAAAAATACTAAAAATCAAAGGTTGGAAATAGATATAGCAAGCGAATGCCAACCAAAAAAGTGCAGGAGTGGAAATACTAATTTCTGATTAAATTGACTTTAAGACAAAAACCACCATAAGACACAAGGAAGGACATTATATAATCATTAAAGGACCAATAGAACAAGAGGATATAACTGTAACAAGTATCTATGGACCCAATGAAAGCCCCAAAATTCATAAATCAGACATTAACAGACTCAAAAAGACAAATAGATGACTCCACAGTCATATTAAGAGACATTAATACACAACTTTCAATGGAAGATAGAACAACTGGAAAGAAACTCAACAAAGACACAGAAGAATTAAAAAATACACTCTACCAACATGTCCTTATAGACATCTACAGAGAACTTTACCTAGCAACAGGACAACATACATTTTTTTCCAGTGCACATGGACCATTGTTCAGGATAGAACATATGCTAAGCCATAAAGCAAGCCTTAACAAATGTAACAACATTGAAATACTGCAAAGCATCCTCTCAGAGCACAATACTATCATATTTGAAATCAACAACAGGAAGATCAACAGAAAAAGACCAATCACATGAAAACAGAACAAAATCCTCCTTAAGAATGACTGGGTAACAGAAGAAATAAAAAATGAAATTAAAAAAAAAAAAATCTTTGAATCAAATGAGAACAAAAACACGACATACAAAATTCTTTGGGACACAACAAAAACAATGATCAGAGGCCGATTTGTACTAATAAACGCATATATTCAAAAACAAGAAAGAGCCAAAATCAACTCTTTAAACCAGTATCTCCAAGAATTAGAAACAGAGCAAGAAAAGCCTGCATTCACCAAAAGAAGAGAAATAATATACATTTGAGCAGAAATAAATGAAACAGAAAATAGACAATACAAAATATCAATGAGATTAGAAGTTGGTTTCTTGAAAAGGTTAATAATATTGACAAACCACTGGCAAATTTAAGAAAAGAAAATAGGGAGAGAATACAAGCAACATAAATAAGAAATGAAATGGGCAACATCACAACAGAACCAACTGAAATAAAAAGAATAGTATCAGGATACTATGAAGAACTGGAGCTCTGGTAGCATAGTGGCTAAACACTTGACTGCTAACCAGAAGGCTGGTGGTTCAAACCCACCAGCCACTCCTCGGAAGGAAGATGGGGCAATCTACTTCTGTAGTGACACTGCCTTGGAAACCCAAGGAGGGGTCGCTATGAGTCAGGTCCGACTTGACGGCACAAAACAACAACAACAACAATGAAGAACTGTACTCAAACAAATTTGAAAATCTAGAAGAAATGGGCCAATTTCTAAAAACACACTACTTATCTAATCTAACACAGACTGAGGTGGAAAAGTTGAACAGATCCATAACTAAAGAAGAAATTGAACAAGTCATCAAAAAATTACCAACAAAAAAAAAGTCCTGCCAGACAGTTTCACTGGAAAATTCTACCAAACATTCAGAGAAAATGGCACAAATCCTACTCACACTGTACCAAAATGTAGAAAAAGATGGAATCCTTCCAAATTCATTTTATGAAGCAAATATAACATTGATACCGAAACCAGGAAAAGACATCACTCAAAAAGAAAACTACAGGCCAACATCCCTCATGAATAAAGAAGCAAAAATCTTCAGCAAAATCCTAGCCAATAGACTCCAACAACATACCAAAAAAATAATTCGTTATGACCCAGTGGAGTTCATATCAGGTATGTAAGCATGGTTCAACATTAGAAAAACAATTAATGTGATCCACCACATAAATAAAACAAAGGAAAAGAACCACATGATCATATCAATCGATGCAGAAAAGACATTTATAAAATTCAACATCAACTCCTGTTCAAAGCTCTCAGTAAAATAGTAATAGAAGGGAAATTACTCAATATAATAAATGGCATATATGCAAAAGCAACAACCAACATTATTCTTAATGGAGTGAGACTAAAACCATTCTCCTTGTGAGCAGGAACAAGACAAGGATGCCCTCTATCATCACTTTTATTCAGCATTTTACTGGAAGTCCTAGCAAGGGCAATAGAGCAAGAAAACTAAATCAAAGACTTCCAAATTGGTAAGAAAGAAGTCAAACTATCCCTATTAGCTGATCATATGATCCTATACTGAGAAAACCCAAGCGACTTTGTCAAAAAATTAGTGGAACTAATTGACAGATTTAGAATAGTGGCAGGATATAAGATCAACATACACAAATCAGTTGGATTTATCTACACCAGCAAAGAAATTGCTAAAAAAGAAATAAGGAAATCAACTATTTATAATACCAAAACCAAGCTAAACTCACTGCTGTCAAGTCAGATCCAACTCATAGCGAACCCTCATTGGTTTTCCTATCACTATGGAAATAGATTGCCCAACCTTCCTTTCAAGGAGTTGCTGTTGGGTTTGAACCACCAACCATCTGGTTATAGTCAAATTTCTTAGGCTATCAAAAAAATAAAATACTTGGGGAATAAATCTTTGTTGTTGTTGTTGTTATGTGCTGTCCGGGGGGACCCAACTCGTAGAAACCCCTCCTTGAGTTTCAGAGGGAGTATAACTACAGAAGTAGATTGCCCAACCTTCCTTTCAAGGAGTTGCTGTTGGGTTTGAACCACCAACCATCTGGTTATAGTCAAATTTCTTAGGCTATCAAAAAAATAAAATACTTGGGGAATAAATCTTTGTTGTTGTTGTTGTTATGTGCTGTCCGGGGGGACCCAACTCGTAGAAACCCCTCCTTGAGTTTCAGAGGGAGTATAACTACAGAAGTAGATTGCCCAACCTTCCTTCTGATAATTGGCTGGTGGATTTGAACTGCCAGCCTTCTGGTTAGTAGTAAAGTGCCTTAGGCACTATGGTAACAGAGGTCCTATCTTACCAGGGATACAAAAGACCTGTACATAGAAAACAACAAAAGACTACTTCAGGAAACCATAAGAGATTGAAATGAATGGAAGAAGATACCATGCTCATGGATAGGAAAATTGAACATTGTGAAAATGTCAATTCTACACAAAGCAATCGATACATTCAATGCAATCCCAATCCAGATCCCATCAACATTATTTAAGGATATGGAAAAACTAATCACTAACTTTATATGGAAAGGGAAGAGACTTTCGATAAATAAAGAACTACTGAAGAAGAACAACAAAGTAAGAGATCTCACAATCCTGGATCTCAAAACCTACTATTCAGCCACAGTAGTCAAAATTGCCTGGTATTGGTAAAATGACAGACACATAGACAAATGTAATAGAATTGAACCCAGAAAAAGATCCATCGACCCATGGTCATCTGTCCTTTGACACAGGGTCAAAATCCATTAAATGGGGAAGAAATTGTTTAACAAATGTGGCTGGCAAAACTCAATACCCATTTGCAGAAAAATGAAACAAGATCTGTACCTCAACCATACACAAAAATTAACTCTAGATGGATCAAAGACTTAAATGTGAAACCTAAAACTATAAAGTTCCTCAAGAAAAACCTAAGGACAATTTAGGGGCCCTAAATATGGTATAAACAGAATATCGAGTATAACCCAAAATGCACAAACAGCAGATGAGAAACTAGATTAATGAGACCTCAAAATTAAATTTGCATGTGCTTCCAAAGGCTTCTCCAAAAGAGTCAAAAGAAAACCTACTGATTGAGAAAAAATATATTTGGCAACAACATATCTGACAAGAGACTTACCTCTAGAATTTATACAAAGCTCCAACACCTCAACAACAAAAAGACAAATAATCCAATCAAAAATGGACAGAAGACATGAATAGACACTTCACCAAAGAGGACATGCAGGTGGCCAACAAACGTATGAAGAAATTTTCACAATCATTAGTGATTAGAGAGATGCAAATCAAAACAGCAATGATAAAGCATCTTG
>NW_006921683.1:5316866-5318099 GCF_000298275.1 Orycteropus afer afer
CAACCTTCCTTCTGAGGAGTGGCTGGTGGGTTTGAACCGCCAGCCGTCTGGTTAGCAGGCAAGTGTCTTAGCCACTATGCTACCAGAGCTCCCATTAGATAGGTATAGACAAATATTGATTTGAGTAAAGAGAAGGGTAATGTACCAAGTGTGAGTGATTAATATGATGTCATTGAGGAAGAGGAAGACATAGAGCAGTGCATGGGAGGTACAGGCAACAAAGATGAACCCTTTCCACATCATGTCAGGGATGGGAAACATTGATCTATGAGTGGATAGATGGGTTGACAGGCTGAACTATTATGTATGTGTATGCAAGGGGGAAAATAGTGCCTAAAGCATTTGATTGCTAACCAGAATGCTAGTAGTGGTTCAAACTCACCAGCCACTCCTCAGAAAGAAGGTTGGGCAATTTACTTCCATAGTGATACTCCCTCAGAAACCCAAGGAGGGATTGCTATGAGTTGAAATCGACTCCACTACAGTGAGTTTGATTTTTTGGTTTAGTGTGCAGGGGAAGTGTGCCCATGATCATGTATAGGGTTTGCAGACAATGTTTCTACAAATTTATTTGTAAAGGGACAAGGTTGTAGAAACTTCTTGGCTACAGACAGTACCCAGGGGGACCAAGTAGTTGGATCTGTGGGCTCGAGACCATGGTCACAGTGTACATCAAGCTCAATTGGCATAGAATACTGCACAAAAACATTGTTCCACACCTATTTTGGTGAGTAGAGAGTGGGATCTTAAAAGCTCCCAAACAGCTATCTAGATGCAACAATGTGTCTCTCCTCATCCAGAGCAAAGAAGAATGAAGAAAATCAAAGATGTATGGAAGGAATTAGTCCAAGGGACAGGTACATCATCTGATCTTCAGCCTATACAATTGAGACCAGAAAAACTAGATGGTACCCAGCTACCACTGGCAATAACTCAGAGGTGGATGGATGTAGGGGATCCTGAATAGAGTGGGAGAACAATGAGGAACAAAACTCAAAATCATTAAAAAGAAAAATGGAGTAGGTGGGAGACCAGGTTTGCTGGTCTGAGAGCCTGGTGGAATCTATGAGACTATGGCACTTAGCTGCCTTTCATGTATGGAACTGAGCCAACTCCTGTGGCTTCCAGCCAAACAAAAGACAGGGATATGAGCTGAACATTTACATTAGGTAGATACACTCCTTGGAGAGATCACTCATGGGAGAATAGAAAGGCTGTGTGTGCACAGGGAGA
>NW_006921683.1:5318199-5319644 GCF_000298275.1 Orycteropus afer afer
ACTTCCTCACCATTTAGAAGTTCTGTAACTACACCCTCTTTTCCCTCTTTTTGTTTGTAGTTGTACTCACTTGCCAATTGATACCTCTGGTTCCCTGTTTACAGTCTTGTAAACTCATTTTACTTTGGATATATCCATAGCTGTGGTTTCTGGGTTTTGTCATCTTGTGTATAAATGGTCGGGAGTTATTTGCTATTTTTGGTTCTCTGTTCAAAGGGCTCCCTTTCTCTTGTAAGATTGGTCTGGTTTTAACAAATTTCCTTAGTTTCTGCTTCTCTGGAAATCTCCTAATTTCACCATCATATTTCAGGGACAATTTTGCCAGGTATATAATTGTTGGTTGAAAAGTTTTCTCTTTCAGGGTTTTATATATACCATCCCTTTGCCTTCTTGCTTGCACGGTTTCTGCTGAGAAATCAGAGCTTATTCTTACTGGTTGTCCTTTGTAAGTAACTTTTTGTTTTTCCCATGTTTCTTTCAGGATTCTTTCTTTGTCTTCGGTTTTGATGAGTTTGATGATGATATGTCTTGGTTATTTTCTTTTGGGGTCTATCCTGCCTGAGGTTTGTTGGACTTTGTGAATGGATATATTCTCATCTTTCATCATTTCAGTGATGTTCTCCTCCAACTATTCTTCAACAATTTTCTCAGTGTTTTATTTTTCTCTTCCTGTTCTGCAATTCCAATGACATGTAGGTTATTCCTTTTGGTGGTATCCACATGAATCTTAGGCTTCCTTCATTTTGCTTTGATCTTTTCTCTGATTGATCCTTTTCTAATGAAGTGTTCAGGTATTTGTCTTCAATCTCATTAATTCTGTCTTCCATTGCATCAATTCTACTCTTTTGCCCTTCCATTGTGTTATCTATTTCTCATAATTTAGTATTAATTTTCTGGATTTCTATCTGTAGATTTAGAATTATTTCTAATTTTTCATTTAGTTTGTCATTTTGTTTTTGTGATTTCTTCCAAAATTCTTTAGGTTTTTGTCTGTGTTTTCCCTAGTCTGTCTCTCAATCCTTTGAAGATACCTAAGTATAGTTCTTTTGAATTCCTTATCACAGAATTTCAATGCTGCTTCTTCCTCAGGGATGTGTTCTGGGTCTGTATCCTACTCACTTGTTTCCACCTCTCTATCTTGCTCCTTTGTGTGAACTGTGATGGTCTATTGTATTGGAGACATTGTGGAATTGTTGTATTTAGATCTCTGTTAACTGTTTGTGAAGAGCAGCCAAGGGTGTGTCAGTCTCTTCTTGATGTTTTTTTACCATTGGTCCATTGGTGCAGAAGGAATTGGTGGCTCTCACTCAGTAAGTGAAGTTGCAGGAGGTGTGGGTGTAGTTCTTTCATATGGGAAATGTTCCTTTCTTCCACCCCATTAGACAAAAATAACAATCAAATAACCATCAAAAAGTAAAAGCATATGGGGGAAAAAAAAAAAAAAA
>NW_006921683.1:5319744-5321581 GCF_000298275.1 Orycteropus afer afer
TATATATATATATATACTTTGTACCTTACATGAAGCAATACATTGAAAAATCCAGTAAAGTATGACAAATGTTGCTACTCATTATATTGTTTCCCAAATGTATAGCAGTTATAAAGTCAGTCATGTGTTGAATATTCTTTTTATTAATGACTTTATCATTTTGTTGCATTTGCTTTAGTAAAATGTAGACCTCCAAATGCATTTGTTTCTAACATAATCACCTAAAATTACCAATCATTTTTATATTCAATGAATAATTAATTAATTTATTAAAGCAGCATGTCATTCATTAAACAGAATATTGACAAAGAATTAAATAAAGATAGTAGCTACATGGAAAAATTTTTAAACCTTACAACCATTTTGGCATTTGTCCCTCATAAATATCATCTGTCAGACTGACTTAGAAATGATTTAGTATGTAGCAGGTTGATATTGCAAAGAAGTTCAATGTTTTAACAGCAGACTACACTTGTTTTTAGTTAATTTAATTCTAACATCAACTACAAGAAGAAACTACTATTGTCACTGTGTTCACATCACTAATAATAACAGTGTTAAATTGAAAGCCATGTCTTTCAACCCCAAAGCCCATAATGTCAAAACTACTCAGTCTACTCTCATGTATTCAGCAATGTAGTTATTGACCTCATTAACAAAGATGTCTTTAAGATGAGTAAATAAATAAGGCAAGACTTACATAAACGTAACCCCAAATATTGCAGGAAACATCACAAACCACACCTTGAACAAATTAATAAATTTATAGTTTTATGTTTTTAGAAAAGGTTAACTGGAGTTTGACTTCCAATTAGTATGTAGGAAGAAATGAAGAACTTTCATTCCCATGGTAGCAACAAGACAAAAATAGATATATTTTGAAGCATAAATTTTATGAAGCTATTGAAGAGGCAGTGGACAAAAAAACTTCTAAATGAAATAAATTTCAATAAAAAATTGAATACTTTCTAGGTGATTAAAGTGTCATTTGTGCACTTGAGTGGGCCTGCTATGGACAGAGAAAATTGACTTGAAGGTGGTGGGTTTTATACTCAAGATGATATGTTGGCTCTTGTGGACATGTTTTAATTTTCTTCAGCTTCAATGTGAAACTGGCAGAGATAAAGTGGAATAAACTATATTATAATGACAGATTAGGATATGGAAAATCTCCAACTTAAAAAAAAATAGCCTAAGAATTCTCTATTTCCCTCCTTGAGAATATTGTTAAGTAAAGGGAGTGGTGGTGAGGCTGAAAAGCAAAAAGTCTCCATACAATCTAAGGTCACCTGGATTAGAATCCAAAAGTGAACCAAAAGTACCAAAATTACAACCAACCCACTTCCAGCTCAAATCCTAACAACATTAGCTGAAGAGCAAAGAGAATGCCTGATTTTAATTTGAAACCACAGGTAAACATAATCAAGTTAAGGCTACAGGTCATTCAAACTCAAATAAATGTCATGGAATCTGAAAAATCAGTCCATTGAATTTCAATCCTTTTAGTTATCTGGAAACTCTGAAAGTGTAATGCCTAAGACACTTGACTGCTAACCAGAAGACTCGTGGTTCAAATCTACCAGTCACTCCTGGGAAGGAAGATTCGACCACCTACTTACATAGAGCCTCATAAACACAAGCAGGGGTTGCTTTGAGGTGAATCAAATCAAATTGCCTTGACTAGACTGGCCAGTGTTGTTGTTGTTGTTTTTATGTGCCCTTGAGTCAGACCAACTCATAGCAACTCCTCCTTGGGTTTCCGAGGCAGTGGTATCACTACGGAAGTAGATTGCCCAACCTTTCTTCCAAGGAGTGGCTGGTGGGTTTGAACCACCAG
>NW_006921683.1:5321681-5322831 GCF_000298275.1 Orycteropus afer afer
TATTCTTCCTCCTCAGCACTTGAAAGAGTTCCTTCGCAGCCAACCTACCCAGTGCTACATGTCATCTAATGTCCTCACTGCTGCTTCCATTGGCCTCGCTTGTAGAACCAAGCAATGTGAATTCTTTGATAACCTCTATCTTTTCTCCATTTATTGTGATGCTGCTCATTGGTCCAGTTGTGAGGATTTTTCTCTTCTTTATATTGAGATGTAATTCATACTGCCGACTGTGTTCCTTAATCTTCATCAGTAAGTGCCTCAAGTCATCCTCACTTTCAGCAAGCAAAGTTGTAGCATCAACTTATCTCAGGTTGTTAATGATTCTTCCTCCAATCCTGATGCAACGTTTTTCTTCATATAGTCCAGCTTCTCAGATTATTCATTCAGCATACAGACTGAATAAGCATGGGGAAAGGATACAGCCCTGACGCAATCACTTCCTGATTTTAAACCATGCAGTGTCCCCTTGGTCTGTTCTAACGACAGCCCCCTGGTCAAGGTACAGGTTCCTCATGAGTACAATCAAGTGTTTGGGAATTCCCATTCTTCAATATTATCCATAATTTGTTATGATCCACAAAATCAAATGTCTTTGCATAGTCAATAAAGCACAAGTAAACATCTTTCTGGTATTCTTTGCCTTGAGCCAAGATCCATCTGACAGAAGCTATGATATCCCTTGTTCCACATCCACTTCTGAATCCAGCTTGCACCTCTGGAAGTTCTCTGTCAATATACTGCTGCAACTGTTTTTGAATTATTTTCAGTAAAATCGTACTTGTGTGTGATATTAATGATATTGTTCGATAATTTCCACATTCTGTGAGATCACCTTTCTTTGGAATGGGTACAAATATGCATCTCTTCCAGTCATTTGGCCAGGTAGCTGTCTTCCAAATCTCTTGGCGTCGCCAAGTGAGTGCCTCCAGTGCAGCGTCCATTTGTTGAAATATCTCAATGGGTATTCTGTTAATTCCTGGAGCCTTGTTCTTCACCAATTCCTTCATTGCAGCTTCAACTTCCTCCTTCAGTACCATTGGTTCTAGATCATATGCCACCTCCTGAAATGGATGAAGATCTACCAGTTCTTTTTGGCACAATGACTGTGTCTTCCTTCTATCTTCTTTTGATGTTCCCTGCATCATTCAAT
>NW_006921683.1:5322931-5327752 GCF_000298275.1 Orycteropus afer afer
TTTTTTTTTTTTTTTTTTTTAATAGTTATCTAGTGCTTAATTATCTAGTGCTGGGTGATCTACTTCCTCCATAGTGATAACCCAAGGAGGGGTGAAACCCCTAGAGGTTGAAACCCCTTCCTCCATAGTGAAACCCAAAGAGGGATCGCCATGAGTCAGTCTGACTTCAGGACACATAACAACAACAATAACAGTGCTGGTATAACAAAAATACCTCAACTGGATGACTTTAACAAACAGAAATTTATATTCTCAAAGTTTAGCAGGCTAGAAGTCTGACTTCAGGATGTCAGGCTTTCTCTGTCAACCCTGGAGGAAGATCCTAGTCTCTTCTGAGCTTCTGCTCCTGGACAGTCTTCATGTGACTTGGCATCTCACTTACCCTATCTTCACTTCTTTCTCTGGGTTGTTTAATTTCATTGATATCTCCAAAGCTATTGACTTCAAACACACCCTACACTAATTCTGTCTCATTAACACAACAAAGACAAACTAGTCCTAAATGGGGTTGTAGCCAAGAGCATAGAGGTTAGAGTTCATAACACATATTTGGGATGGATATAATTCAATCCATAACACTCCCTGGGAAAAGAGTCTGAACTCTCCAGAAAAATTGTGAATTAACAACAAACTACATTTCAGTTTCTTTTTGTAAATGTTAAAATAACATGAGAAAAAGAGAGAGAGAGACAAAATAAGAAAGACAGCAGAAAATATTACCATATAGTCAGGAAAAAAAGAAAGCTAATAAAGGCAGACCAAATATCATATATATGTTAGAAATTTGCAACATTTTCAAAAAATTTCATACAAAATTGAGTGAAAAGATGAAGGATTACAGAAAAGGAAAGGAAACTATAAAAATAAAACAAAAATTCTAAAACTTGAAAATATAGTATGTGAAATGAAAAATGCATTTCAAATAACAACCTTAAAGCACAATAAATCAATTTAATCCCTTCCTGTCCTATGTGAGTTTCTGAACACAGTTTAGCCACAGCAAAAGAAAAGATCAGAGAGTTTGTTGTACATAGATCAATACAAATTATCTAACTTGAAGCATGGAGGAAAAAAAAAAATTAAAAAAAGGGTAAAAGAGACATATACTCAAAGTATTGTAAGTGGAGACTCTAACAAGTACTTAGACACTGAGTAAATAGAGTTTTACTCAGAATACCTAAAAGGTGGAAGCAATTCAAATTCTATTAACAGACAAGATGATTAAGAAAATATGGTATATGCATAAAAGTAAATATTGTTTTTGTTGTTCTTCTTTGGTGAAATCCAGTCAGCTCAGACTCATAGTGACCCTACATACAACAGAACCAAAAATTGCCTGGTCCCACACAAGCCTCAAAATTCTTGTTATGTTTGAGTTCAACATTGCAGCCACTGTGTCAGTCTATCTCGTTTAAGGTATTCCATGTTCTTGCTGACCCTCTACATTGCCAAGCATTATATCCTTTTACAGGGAATGGTCCCTTCTGGCAACAAGACCAAATTAGGTGAGATGAAGACTGGCTACTCTTTCTTCTAAGGAGTAATCTGGCTGCACTTATTCCAGGACAGATTGTTTCATTCCTCTACCCAAACCAAACCAAACTCACTGCCATGGAGTCGGATCTGACTCATAGCGACCCCTCCTTGGGTTTCCAAGGTTAAATATATTAAAATTTGCTACTATTAAGAACGGCAAAATTTTATATTTCATTTACTGTTTTTTTTTTTTTCTTTTCTTTTCTTTTTTTGGTAGTACAAACTACCAAAACAGATTAGGATATGACACTCAGTGTCTCTATAGACCCCTCCTTGGGTTTCTGAGGCAGTATCACTACGGAAGTAAATTGTCCAACCTTACTTCTGAGGAGTGGCTGGTAGGTTTGAACTGCCAGCCTTCTAGTTAGCAGTCAAATGCCTTAGGCATTACACCATCAGCCCATGGTATTTTCAGTATTCTTCCTCAAATCTATAATTCAAAGACATCAGCTCTGCTTTGGTCTTCCTCATTCATTGTCTAGCTTTCATACCCATGTGAGGTGATCAAAATACTATGGCTTGGGTGAGGACTAGCCTTAGTCTTTAAAGCGACATGTGACATCTTTGTTCCTTAGCAGTTTAAACAGGTTGTTTGTAGCAGATTTGCCAAGTGCAGTATGACATCTGATTTCTTGACTGCTGCTTCCATGGGTGTTGACTGTGGATCCAGGTAAAATGAAATCCCTGACAACCTCAAACTTTTCTCCATTTATTATGATGTTGCCTATTGGTCCAGATATGAGAATTTTTGTTTTCTTAATGTTGAGGTGTAATTCATACTAAAGGCAAGTCTTTATATTCATCCATAAGTGCTTCAAGTCCTCTTCACTTTCAGCAAGCAAGGTTGTGTTAGGCACATATAACAGGTTATCAGTGAGACTTCCTCCAATCTTAACTGCATTCTTCTTACAGTCCAGTTTCTCAGATGATTTTTTCAGCATAGAGATTGGATAAATTTGGTGAAAGAGTACAACCTTGGCACACACTATTCCTGATTTTAAGCCATGAAGAATCCCCTTGTTCTCTTCAAACAACAATCTCTTAGTCTATGTACACAAGCAGGTGTCTTGGAATTCCCAATTTTCACAATGTTACCCGTTATTTTGTTATGATCCACAGAGTTGAATATCTTTGCATAGTCAATAAAACATAGGTAACCATCATTCTGGTGTTCTTTTCTTTAAGCCAATAACTATCTGACATCAGCAATGACATCTCTAATTTTATTTCCTATTATAAATTCAGGTTGAATTTTTGACAGTTCCTTCTCAATATACTGCTGCAACCTTTTTTTAATTATCTTTAGGAAAATTTTACTGGCATGTGATATTAATGATACTGTTTCATAATTTCCACATTCTGTTGGATTACCTTTCTTCAGACTGGACACAAACATTGATATCTTCCAGTCAGTTGGCCAAATAGCTATCTTCTAAAGTTCTTGGCATAAAGCAGCAAGCATTCCAGTGCTGTATGGTATTCTGTCAACTCTTGGAGCCTTATTTTTCTCAATTCCTTTGGTGCACCCTTACATTTCTTCCTTCAATACTATTGGTCCATATGCTACCTCCTGAAATGGTTGAACATCAACAAATTCTTTTTGGTACAGTGATTCTGTGTATTCCTTGCCTCTTCTTTTGATTCTTTCTGCATTGTTCAATATTTTGCCCATATAATCCTTCCATATTGCAATTCAACCTTTGACTTTTGCTTCAGTTATTTCAGTTATGCCTCTCCTTTTCTTGGCTGGAAACCACAGGTGTGGGTTCAATTCCAGACGTGAAGGGCACCTAGGGCCATAGTCTCAGTGGTTCCACCAGGCTCTATCAGACCAGCAAAGCTGGTCCTCCCCCTTTTTTTTTTCCTCCAAATGATTTTGAGTTTTGTTCCACACTTCTCCCTCTCTATCCAGGATCTCCTACATAGATCCCCCTCCAAGTGGTTGACAGTGGTAGCTGGGTACCATCTAGTTCTTCAGGCCTCCTAGTCATATAGTCTGTGGATTGCATGGTGTACCAGTAAAAGGGACTCATTGTTTCCATGAATTTTTGCTTTTCTTCATTCTTCTTTGCTCTGGACAAGGAGAGACCCATTGTTGCATCTAGATGGCTGCTTGCAAGCTTCTAAGATCCCAGTCAATAATTTCCAAAGTAGGAGGCAGAACAATGTTTTATGTAGTATGTTATGCCAATTGAGGTTGACATCCCCTGCGACTATGGTCTTGAGCCCACAGATTCAACTACTTGGTTCCTCTGAGTAGCTGGCTGTAACCAAGAAGTGACTACAACCTTGTGTCTTGTCAGCTCCAATATATACCTGGGAGTTCAGATCATACAAATAAACTTAAAGGACCACTGTTTGCCAATCATATACATGGTCTTGGGTACACCCCCTGCTTCATAGACATACCTGCTAGTTCATCCTGTCCACCCATTTATCCACCCGTATACCCATGTTTGCCTTCATTGACAATGCAGTACTGTATGTGCAAAAGGGTTCTTCTTTGTTGTCTGTAGCTCCCATGTACCTCTCTATGTCTTTATCTTCCTCGATGCCACTATATTGATCACTCACATTTGGTACATTCCTTTCTCTTCACCCAAATCAATACTTATCTCTATCTATCTAACAGTGTTCCTTCCCCACCCCTCCCACCACAGTTAACCAACAAAGAAAATTTCCTTCCATAGATAAACAGTTCCTTGACTTTTACAATAATGAACTAATACAATATTTGTCCTTTTGTGATTGACTTATTTCACTCAGCATAATGTCCTCCAAGTTCTTCCACGATATGCAGTGTTTTGCAGATTCTACATTATTCTTTAGTGTTGCATAGTATTCCATTGTGTGTATGTACCATAGTTTGATTATCCATTTCTCAGTTGATGGACAACAAGGTTGTTTCCATCTTTTGGCTGTTGTAAATAGTGCTGTGATGAACATAGGTGTGTTTATGTCTGTTCTTGTCCTGGCTCTCACTTCTTTAGTATATATAATTAGTAACGGAATGACTGGGTCAAATGGTATTTCTAATTTCAACCTTTTAAGGAAACGCCGTCCTGCTGTGCACAGTGGTTGTACCATTTTACAGTCCTACCAGCAGTATATGAGAGTCCCAATCTCTCCACATCCTTGCCAGCATTTGTTATTTTATGTCTTGTTGAATTTTGCTACTAGTGCTGGAGCAAGTTGGTATCTCGTTGTTTTGATTTGCATCTCCCTAATAGCTAATGATGGGAGCTCTGGTAGCATAGTGGCTAAGACACTTGCCTGCTAACCAGA
>NW_006921683.1:5333539-5340181 GCF_000298275.1 Orycteropus afer afer
AAACTAGGACCTGGGAGGGGAGGAAAAAGAATAATAGTAAAAGACAAGAGTAATAATAATAGTAGTAGTTTTAAAACAGACAAAAACAAGCAAACTAAAAACAGATAAAAGAACAAAGAAAAAATCAGGGAGTGCAGGGCAGGGCACCCAGGCTCCATCAGAGCATAGAGGGATTGAGTTCCTGTGGGCCCAGAGGGTGGGTGGGAGTGTGGGATGGCCCCACCTCCATTCACCAAGTGGTTGTGGGGTTTAAGAGTAACAAGAGGAATGTCACACCTTTCTAGCCGTCCCAGTCCAGAATGTCCTTGAACTTACTGGAGCTTCTTCTTAAGCCCCTGGAATCTGGGAGAAGGCTGTCACTTTAAGTATCCAAGATGGTCAAGCCACTTGTAAACATTCAAAATGGCTGCACCTTCTGGACAGGCAAAAGTCCACAGCTCAGCTCACTGTCCTCTTGGCTGCTTCCCCTTTTATTTCCCAGCCACCAGAGCAGTCCTGAGAAGCAGGGATGATTTTTAGGTTAATTCTTAGGTCCTTTCAGCACTTGGCAATATCCAAGTTGTTTGTGCCATCAGGATTGTTGCCAGACCCCAGCTCCATATGTCTCCATTTTTGGTATTTTCATGCAAATTCTTCTGCTAAATGGAGTTTATTCCACTTCTATGTCCTTCCCTTCAAGGCTTAGGGGTCCAGGATTATCTTCTTTATCTGTGTTAATTGGTTTATCTTTTCTTTGTTGAAAAGGGTCTGTGCAGTCTTTCTGCCTATTCCGCCATCTTATTGAAACTCCCCATGTATGATATTCTTTATGTCATCCCACAACTCATCTGGTCTTCAATAATTTGTATTCAATGCACCAAATTTATTCTTCAGATGGTCTTTCAATTCAGGTAGGATATGCTCAAGTTAAGGAGCTCTGGTGAGGTGGTGTGTAAGACATTTGGCTACTAACCAAAAGATTAGCAGTTAAAACCCACCAGCTGCTCCATGGAAGGAAGATGAGGTAGTCTATTTCCATAAAGACTTACAGCCTTGGAAACCCAATGGTGGTCACAATGAATCAGAATCAACTCAGTGGCAGTGGGTTTTATACTTAAGGTGGTATATTGACTCTGTGGATGTTTTAATTTTCTTCAGCTTCAACTCGAATTTACATAAAAGAAACTGCAAAATGGGAAAGGGGGCAACATCTTCTGACCTCCTCTAACTTCACAAAAGGAAAACAGAAACGCCATCAGCAGCCCAAGTCTATGAGGTCAGACATGCCATCATCATCCAGCCTTCTACCAGTTCTGACATCAACCATCCCTTCAATGGCACTCACAATTTCTCTACTGGGTTCAATAACTCATTGCAATGGCCACACAAAGCTCACAATTATGGGGTTTATTAGAGAAGTAATAGGCTACAATTCAAGCTCAGGAACATGGTCAGGATAACAATTATTCTATCGGGACAGTTTCCTCTCTTCTCTGGTGGCATAGTACCTAAGGCATTTTAGGGTTATCCAGAAGGATGGTGGTTCAAACCCACCAGGCACTCCTTGGAAGGAAGGTTGGGCAATCTTCTTCTGTAGTGATACCACCTCACCTCGGAAACCCAAGGAGGGGTCGCTATGAGTCAGATCTGATTTCACAGCAGTGAGTTTGGTGTTTTTTTTTTTTTTTTTTTTTTTTTGTATGCTCTCAGGCACACCTCTCTGTCCCTTGGCCTCTCATACTGGCTTCTGCCCTGCTCAGGCAAGTGTTACAAAGCTTTTTTAGCTCTCACCTTAGGTACACCTAGGTGTACCCCACTGTGCCAGCAAGCCTCCTGTCCAAGGATACTCAGCATTGTCCCTCTGTGGACCAGGTAAGCTTGCTGCTCTGTCTCATGCCTCTTGGTTCCACTGCCACCATCTCTCTGCTGGGGCATCTCTCTGCTGGGGGTCTCTCTGCTGGTGTGTCTGTGTCAAGGAGATCCAGCACAGGAATCTTGGGTCCAAGGGTGTGCTCTACTTCACCTCTGGCTTTTCTCTCTTTATGGCAGTGAAATCCCCCCTCTGCCTCTAGGAGGACTTATTTTAAGCCTGGCAGAGTGATAAAACTAACCAATCTCAACATTAGAATTCTACACAGCTTATTTGAATAGTCCCACCCAATAATCCAGTGGGATTTACAAAGAGTATGGCTGGAAAACTGTACCAAGTAATTCACTGCACTGCAGAAACTGATGGTCTGTTTCACCATCAGCTCCTGGCCTTGTTTTGACTGATGATATTAAACTTCTCCATCACCTCTTTCCATAGATATAGTCAATTTGATTCCTGTGTAAGTGATCTGGCAAGGTCCATGTGTAAAGTTGTCATTTACATTGTTGAAAAATGGTACTTGCAATGAATAAGTTATTGGTCTTGCACAATTCTATTATGCAGTCTCCCTCATCATTTTTTTCACCAAGGCCATGTTTTCAAACTACAGATGATTCTTCTTTGTTTCCAACTTTCACATTCTAACCACCAGTATTGATCAGTACATCTTGATTGCATGTTTGGTCAAATTCACAATGTATAAATTGGTAAAAATCTTCAATTTCTTCATCATTGACTTTAGTGGTTGCTGCCGAAATTTGAATAACAATAGTATTAACTGATTTTCAGAAGTGTATGGATATTACCCAATCACTGGCAACATCATACTTCAGGATGGATCTTGGGATGTTCTTTTTAACTATGAATTGGACACAATTCCTCTTTAATTTCTCATACCCAGAAGAGTAGACCATATGATTTTCTAATTCAAAATGTCCAAAACTAGTCCATTTCTGCTCACTAATGCCTAGGATATAGGTCCTTATGTGTTCCATTTTATTTTTGACAACTTCCAATTTTCCTGGAATTATACTTCATATATTCCATGTTCAAATTATTAATGGATGTTTGCATCTATTTTTTTCTTGTTTTTAGTCATGCCCTATCAGCAAATGAAGGTCCCCAATGTTTTACTCCATCTACATAATTAAGGTCAAATCTACTTTGAGGAGACAACTCTTTTACAGTTGTATTTTGAGTGCTTTCCATTCTGAGGTGCTCATCTTTTGACACTATTATCAGACAATGTTCCACTGTTCTTCATAAGGTTTTTAGTAGCTATTTTTTTTTCAGAAGTGGATGACCCTTTTCTTCTTTCCAGTGTGTCTTAATCTAGAAGCTCTACTAAAACTTATCCACCATAGAGGACTCTTCTGGTACTTGAAATATCAGTGCCATCACCTCCACCTTCACAACAATATGCAATGAACCACAGTATGACAAACCAACAGATATGGGTGTAATTAAATATTATTCATTCATAAAAATGGAAGGAAATTCTGATACATACTACAAATTATATGAATTATGAAAATGTTATGTTAAGTTAAATAAATCAGTCACAAAAGGACAAATATTGTATGATTCAAACTATATGAAATAGGCAAATTCATAGACACAAGAATTAAATATTCGTTACTAGATACTGAGTGGGATTAAGAGAGAAATGGGAGTGATTATAAATGGAGTATAAACAGGTGCAAAGTTTTTGTTTGGGATGATGAAAAAGTTCTAGAAATAAATGACTGTGATAGTTCAAAACACTGTGAATGTACTTAACACCTATGGATTACACATTTAAAAACGGAAAAAAATGTATATTTGATGTTTTTTTATGTTTTATCACAATATAAAAGCAATAATGAAACACATACACAAAGACAAGCACATATCAATTTATCTAATCTATATGTAATTGCAGTTCCTGAAGAACAGAGTTGAAAAAAAAAAAAAATAATAATTTCTAAGTATTATCTAAACTCACTGCCTTCAAGTCTATTCAACTCATAGCAACCCCTCCCTGGGTTTCTGATGCAGTATCACTATGGAAGTAGATGGCCCAATCTCCTTCTGAGGAGTGGCTGGTGAATTTGAACTGTCAGCTTTCTGGTTAGCAGTCAAATATCTTAGGCACTACACTACCAGAGCTCCCAATATTATCTATATTTAATACAAAATATCAACATATGTTTCTAGCAATCATAAGTAACCCAAATTCTATAAATATAAAAATAATAATGTGAATGCATATTAAAGCCAAACTCCTGGGAAACTAAAATAATTTTAAAAATTTAAATGTAGGCAGAAAAAAAGAGACATATTGTATAGAAGGGAAAACAGTAAGAATGATAACTGACTTATCAGATCCAATGATATTCAGAACACCTTTTATGTGCAAAAATTGTTTTTAAAAGTCAACTCGTTATTCAGTATTTGGCAAAATACCCATCAGAAATAAAGGCAACGTAATGGAAATTTAAAATAATCAAAAGCTGAGAGAATTCATTAGCAACAAAACCAACCTTAAAAAAAAAAAAGTAGTAGAGGAAGGTCTTCAGATCAAGAACATCCAAAAGCATTTAAAAAATAAATAAATAAATAAAATACTAGAAAGGTCAGGAAACAAAAGGTTCATTTACAAAACCCATTTGCATTGCTGCATAATAACAACAAATAATTAGAAAATAATTTTGTGTCATTTAACATAGAATTCGTTCCAATATAATTTTACTTTAATTGAATGACTGCAACAAATGCTTCTTTTGCAAAATACGTGTTTGTTTACCCCATTTTATAACAAAATGTCTCATTGTTGTAGTTACATGTTAAAAAGTAACAATGAAGTGAATTTATTCTACCTAGTTCTTTTGTGTCACAACCAAGAAAAAAAATTTAAATCTCCTCATACTGCCTTAACAATGAACCAGATAAATCGACCTAAATTCATATGTGCATTAAGTATTACTATGTCTTATTCCTGTTTTTTTCTCCTTAGACCTTAGCATCTGGTCCTATAACCATAATGAATATTCGTAAATGTTTGTTAAACAAGTTGGGGGCAGAGAAGCAAGCTATGTGATGTCATCAAGGATTTTCTGTGATAAAATTGCTTAGAATGATAAGTCACTCATTGTCCATCTATAAGAATGATCAGAAATTACTTTCAATTATGAAAATACACTATTTCCTGGCATCTAGTTTATTTCAGGGAGCTCTGGTGGTACAGTGCCTCAGACATTTGACTGCTAACCACAAGGCTGGTGCTTCAAACCCACCAGGCACTCCTCGGAAGGAAAATTAGGCAATCTACTTCCATAGTGACAATGCTTTGGTAAACCAAAGAGGGGTCATTATGAGTTGGATCCGACTCCACGGCAATGAGTTTGTTTTTTGTTTTTTGAGTTTATTGCAGGACGCAGTATTTGATATTATGAGACATACAAAGATCTGTAAGATGCAGCTTCTTGACTTCAAGTAGTTTGCTGTGGAACAAGCAATTATGATTATGTGGTTGTTGCTGTTATGTGCCGTCGAGTCGGATCCGACTCATAGCGACCCCTCCTTGGGTTTCCGAGGCAGTATCACTATGGAAGTAGATTGCTGAACCTTCCTTCCGAGAAGTGGCTGATGGGTTTGAACCTCCAGCCTTCTTGTTAGCAGTCAAGTGCCTTAGGCACTATGCTACCAGAGTTCCTTATGATTATGATAGTGAGTTAATATTAGGGAAAAATAATGAGAAAGTATACAGTTGATGAGCACATTTTTAAAGTAGACAATAAATTACCTTCCTTAGGATTTTTAGTCATTGGTTTCTCTGTAGGCACCACAAAAATGTGTTGACTTTCGATTATTCACTTTAGATTCTTAATTCAAAGCATTGTGATATGATTTTAAATGTATTACTCAAACTCTTCTCGTAATTAGAATATTATGATGGTTACACTTACAAACCCATTCACTTTAATTATCCATTAATTTAAATACATTAGAGAAAGCATATCTAATAAAGTTATCAAAAGGGACTCAATTAATGGAGCAGTAGTTCATAGAAATGTGTTTAATAGTATTTCTCATTTCTTAAAGTACCAATTGACACAGGTTTGCTTCAGTGAGGGAGAAAGAAAGATATATAACTCATAAAAGTGAACCTGTTGGTTCATCCTTAGTATGATTTTATGAAGGAACTATGGTGGCACATTGGGTAAGACATTTGGCTGTTAAGTGGAAGGTTCAGTGGTTCAAACACACCTGCTGCTCCGTGGGAGGGAGATGAGGCAATCTACTTCTGTAAAAAGTAATAGCCTTGGAAATTCAATGGAGGTCACTATGAGTCAGAATCTACTTGATGGCAGTAGAATGGATTTGTTTTTAGTCTTGTATTATCAATTCAGTATTTAATCAATTTAGTATTATATTACCATTCTAAGCAATTTTATTGCAGAAAATCCTGATGATATGACATAGCTTGCTTTTTTTTTCTTTCTCTTTTTCTCTCTCCACCAAACACACACACACACACACACACACAAATTTTTAATATGTTGTCCACTTATATAAACACATATTCTTTATATTCAATTCATGAGTACCCTTTAGATTTCTGGTTATGTTAATTATTGATCCTAGGTATTAATATTAATACTAGGAGCTCTGGTAGCATAGTGGCTAAAGCACTTGACTGCTAACCAGAAGGCTGACGGTTCAAACCCACCAGCTACGCCTCGGAAGGAAGGTTGGGCAATCCTACTTCCGTAGTGATACTGCCTCGGAAACCCAAGGAGGGGTCGCTATGA
>NW_006921683.1:5342190-5343307 GCF_000298275.1 Orycteropus afer afer
CCAGCCATCTGGTTAGCAGTCAAGTGCCATAGCCACTACGCTACCAGAGCTCTTATACCATATATTAGGACCCCTAAATTTGCCCCTAGTTTTTCCTTGATGAACTCTATAGTTTTAGGTTTCACATTTAAGTCTTTGATCCATCTGGAGGTAGTTTTTGTATATGGAGTGAGGTACAGATTTTATTTAATTTTTCTGCAAATGCAACTCCAGTTTTGCCAGCACCATTTATTAAACAAACATTCTCTTCCGCATTCAATGGATTTCAGCCCATTGTCAAAGATAAGCTCACCACAGGTCGATGGATCTATTTCTGGGTTCTCAATTCTATTCCATTGATCTATGTGTCTGTCATTATACCAATACCAGGCAGTTTTTACTACTGTGGCTGTGTAGCAGGTTTTGAGATCAGGCAGTGTGAGACCTCCTACTTTGTTCTTCTTCAATAGCTCTTTGCTTATCCAAGGTCTCTTTCCTTTCCATATACAGTTAGTGGTTATTTTTCCACATCCTTAAAGAATGTTGATGGGAACTGCATTAGGATTGCATTGAATATATAGATTGCTTTGGGTAGAATTGATGTTTTCACAATATTCATTCTTCCTATCCACGAGCATGTTCTTCCATTTATGCAGCTCTCTTATGGTTTCTTGAAGTAGTTCTTTGTAGGTTTCTTTGTACAGGTCTTTTGTGTCCCTGGTAAGATCTATTCCTGAGAATTTTATTTATTTATTTATTTTTGGTAGATATTGTAAACGGTATTGATTTCCTTATTTCTTTTCCAGCAATCTCTTTGCTGGTGTAGAGGAATCCAACTGATTTTTGGATGTTGATCTTGTAACCTGCCACGATGCTAAATCTCTCAATTAGTTCCAGTAGATTTTTTACTGAGTCTCTTTGGTTTTCTAGGTAGAGGATCATGTCATCAGGAAATAGGGATAGTTTGACCTCTTTCTTACCAATTTGGATGCCTTTGATGCCTTATGGCCCTGGCTAGGACTTCCAGTACAATGTTGAATAGAAGTGGTGATATTGAGCATCCTATCAGTCTGGTTCCTGTTCTTAAGAGGAATGGTTTCAGTCTCTCTCCATTGAGAATAATGTTGGCTGTTGGTTT
>NW_006921683.1:5343407-5366086 GCF_000298275.1 Orycteropus afer afer
CATACTTCATACATTCCATGTTACGATTATATATGGATGTTTACCACTGATTCTCTTCAATTTGAGTGGTGCCACATCAGCAAATGGAGGTCTCGAAAGCTTTACCTTATCCATATGAGTAAGGCTTATTTTACTCTGATAATGCAGCTCTTTCCCAGTCCTACTTTGAGAGCTTTCTAAGCTAAGTGACTCATCTTCCTCCTTTGTGTTGGACAATGTTTCTGGACTATTCATAAATTTGCACAGTAATGTATCAGACAGTGTTTCTCTGCTATTCGTAAGGTTTTCCCTGCCCAATTCTTTGAGAAGTGGATGGCCTCCTCCTTCTTCCTAGTCTTTCTCAGTCTGCAAGCCAGGCTGATACCTGTGCAACAGGTGCACCCAACTGGGTTTGAAACACCAGTGGCATAGCCTCAAGACTCACAGCAGCACTTCACCACAGTAGGAAAAACCAAGGGACAAGTTATAGATGGTTGCAAATTATTCTTCAGTCTACTCATTGAGTGGTGGAATCCAATTCCTTCCCTTTGCATCTAGACTGACCCAGTGATCCACTTACTTGACCAATGAAATCAAAAGAATCAAAGCATCACACGATTGCCAAGTCTAGATTATATGAAGCATTACAAATTCTGCCTGAGTTTTTGCATCCTGTCCTTGGAATCCTCCTTCTTAGAACCTGGGTGTGACACTGTGAGAACACCAAGCCATGAAGAAGACCATGTGTAGACACTTTAGTCAACAGCCACAGTTATGCTTTCAGCTTAAAGCTAGCACCAAGACCCAGTCACGTGATTGAGCCATCTCTTACATGCAACTAGTCAAGCCTTCAGATGATTTCAGACATCTCTCACATGAGAGATCCAAAGTGAGAACCACACCGCTAAAGTCAATCTGTCCACAAAACTTTAACAGATAGTAATCACTTAAGTCACTTAATCCAGTGCACACCAATAAACAACCACAATCCATGAAATTCAGTAACCAATCTTTCAATCAGGTTATTTTCTCTTTTCTAACCTAGGATATGAAAGTAAATGATGAAAGTAAAATCACTCATTGATCAAATAGGTTTCTTTCTGCTCAGGAGAACACTGGTCTTGTCATAATTTTATATGAGTGGGGATGCAGCAATTCAGATGATCTTTAATTTGTTTCATTAACATTAGTTTATACTTTTTAAAATAAGTATGTCTCACAGAACAAGTTTGGAACTACCTTTATTTATTTATTTTTTGGGGTGTCTTTCTCTTTTATTTATTTTTAATTTTTTATTAATTTTTTAAAAGAACAAAAAGACAACCTACAGAATTGGAAAATGTCTTCAGGAACAATATATCAAATAAGGATGTAATATTTTAAATATATACATAAAATTTTTTTTTGACATTTCAACCTTCTTCATGTTTACAGTTCAGTGACACTAAGTATGTTCATCATGCTTTTCAACCATCACCCTTATTTACTCCCAAATTATACTGTCACCCTTAAGAGGAGACATTTTGTGTCCCCTGAGCATTGAGTCCTTTATCCCCCTCCATCCTTCAACAATGATTCTTTATGGGCAACTGACAAAGGAATCATAGAATCCCTGAGTTTTTTGTATTTTTTTTTCAATGCATTTTTTTTTTTTTCCTGTGTTCCCTCCATTCCCTTCCCACCCCTGGCAACAAACAAAGAAAGTTTTCCTCCATATATAAACCTTTCCTTGACCCTCTGCAACAATGAACTAATACTATATTTGTCCTCCTTCTGTGATGGACTTATTTCATTCAGCATAAAGTCCTCCAAGTTTATCCACATTATGCAGTGTTTTTGCAGACTCTACATTATTCTTCAGTGCTGCATAGCGTTCCATTATGTGCATATACCATAGTTTGGTCATCCACACATCTGCTATAAATCTTAGAGATATATCCCTTGCCAGATGTAATTATAGGCAAATATGAATTTGTTGCTGTCATTTTTGTTATGTGCTTTATTGTGGTGTTGATTTCTTTGTTTCATATAATTTTCTATCTTGAGCTCGTTTTGTTTATGAGTCATGTTATCACTTCCTTCATTGCTATTGTTTTAGAATTTGCTTTATATTTATGTTGGCCCTTTTTTTTTGATGTGAAGGTTTATCATTTTTCTTTGAGGTTACCCTGTGATTTATAGTTTTATTCCCAAGTTTAGAACAGTCCGTTCTATCATGTAGTTGTCTTGGCTTCCCTACCATCTAGGAGTTCTGAAATGACACAGAGTTTTTCCCTCTTTTTGGTTTGTAGTTGTCTTCATTTGTCAATTGATATCTCTGGTTCCCTGTTTACAATCTTGTAGGCTTATTTACTTTGGATACTTCCATAGCTGGGTTGGTTTCTGGGTTATATCATCATGTGTATTAATGGTCAGTTGTTGTTGGCTGTTGTTGCTTCTCTGCCCAAAGCGTCCCCTTTAACATCTCTTATAAGGTTGATCTGATTTTAATAAATTCCCTTAATTTCTGGTTATCTGGAAATGTCCAAATTTCACCATCATATCTGAGGGACAATTTTGCTGGGTACATAATTCTTGGTTGGCAATGTTTCTCTTTCAGTGTTTTATACATACCATCCCATTGTCTTCTCACCTGCACGGTTTCTGTCGAGAAATCCGAGCTTAGTCTTATTGGTTGCCCCTTATAGATAACTTTTCATTTTCCCTGTGCTGCTTTCATGATTCTTTCTTTGTCTTTGGTTGTGGTGAGTCTGATACTGAATGGCTGGGTGATTTTCTTTTGGGGTCTATCCTGTTTGGGGTTCATTGGACTTTCTGAATTGATATATCTGTCATCATACTGGGAAAATTCTCTTCCAACAAATCTTTGACAGTTTTCTCTGTGGTTTTATTTGTCTCTTCCTGTTCTGGAATTCCAATTACATGTAAGTTATTCCTTTTGATGGTATTCCACATGAACCTTAGGTTTCTTCATTTTGTTTTGATCGTTTTTCTGATTGATCCCTTTCCAAAGTAGTGTTCAGGTATTGGCCTTTAATCTTCCTAATTCTGTCTTCCATTGATTCAATTTTGCTTCTTTGCCCATTCAATGTCTTATCTATTTCTGAAAATTTATTATTGTACTGCTGGATTTCTGTGTGTAGATTTTGTATCATTTCTAATTTTTTATTTGTTAGTTTTTTTTTTTCTTGTATTGTCCTTCGAAATTGTTCTAGGGTTTTCTCTGTGCTTTCCTTGTTCTGTCTCTCAATTTATTGAAGATATCTAAATATAATTCTTTTGAATTCCTTATCAGGGAGTTCCAACACTGCATCTTCCTCAGGGATGTGTTTTGGTTCTGTATCCCGGTCCCTCATTTCTCCTGCTTTATCTTGCTTCTTTGTGTGGACTATGATCCTCTGTTGTCTCAGAGGCTTTGTGATGTTTTTGTGTTTATATTTAATTGATGATCATATGTTGGAGCAACTTGCCCATGATTTTAATTTTCTTTGTTTGGTTTGTATGTTATCTATACAAGCAGGGTACTGTGCTACTCTATTCACTAGTTGACAGCACTTATACAATCACCACTTGTCCCCTTTCCTGCTGTCAGCCTCTCATATGTCCCTGCCAACCTTGGCAAACAGAGCCTATTCTTAGGTCCCTGGAATCTGAATGAGAATGCTATAACTTTAAAATCCAAAATGGTTGCCACTTGTAAAGATTAAAAATGGCTGCACTCTCAGTCACTTTAAATATCCAAAATGGCCACTGCTTATAAACATTTGAAATGGCTGTGCCCTCCATCACTTTAAATATCCAGGATGACTGCTCCCCATAAACAAGCAAAATGGCTGTGCCCTCCAGACAGCAGAAAGTTAACAGCTCAGGTTTTCTCCCTCCTTGCTGCTTCCCTTCCTAGTTATAGGCCACCAGTGCAGCTGTCCGTGCAGCCCTTGTGACCAGGGTTGATCTTTAGGTCAATTCTCAGGTCCCAACACCACTTGGAAATATTCAAGCTATTGGTCCCATCAAAGTAGCTGACAGTGGGCAGCTTCAACCGTCTCTGTCCTCACTGTTCTTGTTCAGATTTTTCCACTAGTTGGTGCCTAATCCACTTCTACATAGTTCCTTCCAAAGCTCAGGGCTCCAGGATTATCTTCTCTATCTCTGTCAATTGGTTTTTCTTTTCTTTGTTGAAGAAGGTTTGTTTTGCTTGTTTGCCTACTCCTCTAACTTACCAGAAGGGAGTGCCTTTATTTATTTATTTTTTTAAATATAAAACTGAAAATAATATGTTACCAGTGGATAGTTTTACCTAACTGGTAGAGGAAGAATTTTGTTTTGCTTTGTTTTAGTAAGTTGATTCTAAATACAACCTAGATATAAAGAAGATCAAAACTTCTCCCAAAAGCTAGATAAGAGTGATTCAAATCCAAATTTTTTGACAAATGAAAGGTTTATGCCTTCCTCCAAATTTTTGGGAAGTAGCTGTGCTGGATAAGATAAGCCCTATGTTCTCTGGGCTACCTCTTATTTTAGGATCCTTCTTCACTGAACTTAATCAACTTTAGCACCTTATTGATGTCCAATTCATATAGCTCCTACATAAAGTTCTTTAGACCTAGATAAACACAATGTCCTTAATTTCTTCCAAGAAATTATATATAGCTTTCCTTAAGGGCTTTGGAAAGACATAGATGCATAACAGAAGTAAATTCAACAATAGATATGCATGTTCCTTTGGAGCAATTAAAGAATCATAAGACAACTCTCTCAATGATTCTACAAAAGTGATATTCATCAGTTAGGCTTTGACTATACTAGCCAAACCAAGCCACACAGTCAGTTTTACTGGCAATGTGTCGGGGATGTATACTGATTTTAGGTGAAAGCCCTGAAAATCGTATAGCAATGGAAGAAGATAATGGTCTCACAGTTAGTGAGTTAGTCTTGTGACTTTTGGGGTAAGCACATTCTAGAAAAGGGAATATCAAGTGGAATTTCTCTGAGGCAGGAATATGCTCGACACATTTGAGAGATATCAGCGGTGCATCTGTGACTGAAACAAAGCAAATAAGAGGAAATGTAAAATTAATTCAATGAATAAGTTCAAATTTGTATAGACTATGATAAAGATTTAAGTTTTATTTCAAATGTGATGGAAAACAAGGGAAGGGTTTGAAAAGAATAATAAGTTATGATTTACATTTTTAAAAAATCATATTGGCAGCTATTTAGAGAATTGACTATGCTGGATTAGAGTGAATGCAGGGAAACCTGGACATAGGGATGATGGTGCAGCAGAGATGATAGTGAGAAGGATTTGGATCATGGATATAATTTTTTAACACAGGAGCCCAGAAGTGTTTGGTAAAATGGATATGGCATGTGAAGGAGCAGTTAAGAGGGTGTTAATTGGAAATTCCTCATGGAAGAACAGATCAAATGTGTTAAATTTAAATTGTCTATTGGACATTTTAAATGAAGCTGAAGATATCCAGTACATAGCAAAAGAAAAAAACACAACCACTGCTGTCAAGTCAATTCCAACTCATTGTTACTGCATAGGCCAGAGTAGAACTGCCCCCAGACGGTTTCCAAGGCTATGAATCTTTATGGAAGCCTGTTGCTAAATCCTTCTCCAGCAGAGTGGCTGGTGGGTTCAAACCACCAACCTTCTGGTTAGCAGCAGAGCTCTTTAACCACTGAGCCACCTGGGCTATTTCAATATGTAGCAGGATATATGAATTTGGACTCAGCAAAGAGATCTGGAAAATGTAAAATTTGGACATATTAGCAAATAAATAATAAGTCATAGGACTTGATGAGAATCCCAGCTTAGAATAAATAAGAGAAATATACAATCTAACCTATGATCCCTAAAGCGCTATCATATACAACAATCAAGGAGATGAAGACAAGTCAACAATGATAGCCACAGAGGAACAGCCAGTGAATTCAGACAAACCCAGAAAGAAGAAAATGTCTCAAGAAAGATAATATTTTTTTTTTCAGTTTCTACTAACAGACCATGTAACTTGGAGGCTTAGAGTTGTCTATCCTATTTAGATATCCATAAGTTCTTTCTAACCAACATGATAGTGACAGATACTTCATTGAAGTTATGATACAGAAAATCTTAATTGGAGTAAATTAAGGAACATTAGGAGGCAAGGAAGTCATATTTATTTAAGGACTTTCTGTATGTGTGGAGGGGGGCATCAAAGAAACTAGATGGAAATGTAAAGTGCCAAGAGTTTTGTGTTTTGTTTTTCCTTCTGAGAACATCATTGGAGAACTAAATATATTCACCAATGGCTGAATTAAGATATTTGTATCAAAGTGAACACACACACACACACACACACACATACTAACACATACATGCATCAAAATAAAGTGCCAAACCTTGGTGCACTGTGAGACATCCTTTGTCTTACTTTCACCATCCACTCTATTTTACTCTTCATTTTTCTACTTACTCATTCCATGATTAAGCAGAAAAATGAGTTTTCCCTTTTGGCTCACTTACTTCATCTTATCAATGAATCAGCAAATTAATTACTCACTGCATGACAAACTTTCTTGTCAAAAAAATAACCAAGAAAAAGCAACCATAGTTATTTTATTTACTGAAGTCTTCAAGTTTTAATAGCTGAAACATATAAGGTAGCTGCTAACAATTTACTCTACTCCAAAGTACATATATCGTAAATATCAGCATGCAACAAATGTCAGAAGAAAATGACTAAGTAGTAAGTTAGAAGAGCTCTCACAAAAGAAGACAGCAAAGGAAGCAGTGGTTCAAGTAAGCTCATTTACTAGTCATTGACATCGATAATATATGTTTTGTGTTTCTTCAGTTCAGCCTTACTATGGATTATCAATTTCATTAACAATTTTTAAAAAATAATTTTTGTCTTTCCTAAGTAAATACATTACTTATCTGTTTTCTATTACATTGTTTTAAGCTATTATTTTTATTATCCATGCCATCTACTTTGCATTTAATTCACCGTCTTTTTCAAACTGAGATGAATATTTAGTTATTGATTGAAAATTTTCTCTATCTTAATATATACAATAAAGCTACAAATTTCCCATTAAATTTTCTAAATTTTAAATTAAAGCGATTGACTTTTCCAGACAACAGAGATGATGTATTTTAATGGATTGAAATATTTTCTAATATCTATGATTTTTCTTTTCTTTATCCTAAGGGTTTCTAAGAAACTCTGGTGGTGCAGTGGATAAAGCATTCAGCTGCTAACCAAAAGGTGGCAGTTGGAACACAACAGACATCTACCAAGCTCTGGTGGAGCAGTGCCTAAGGCATTTCACTGCTAACCAGAAGACTAGCAGTTCAAACCCACCAGCCACTCTGCAGAAGACAGATGGGGCAATCCAGTTTAGTAAAGATTTACTGCCTTGGTAACTCAATGGGGTGTCACTGTGAGTTGTAATTGACTATGGCAGTGACTTTGGTTTTTTGTCTTAGGCACTCCACTGGAGAAAGATGTGACAATCGGCTTCCATAAAGATTTGGGCCTTGGAAACCCGTTTGGATCGTTCTACTCTGTCCTATTGGGTCACCATGAATGAGAATAAAATTGATGACAGTATTTTGTTTTGTTGTTTTTAGGGTTTCTAAGATGTGTGTTCTTTAATTTTCCAATATTTAAAGATTTCTGAGGTGTTTTATAGCAATTGGTTTTTAATTTTGCTTTGTTGTAATGAGAGAATATTTTTAAGAGTTCAGCTTTCAACATAAGTGAGATGTATTTTATGGTCCAACTTTTGCTCTATCAAGCTGATCATTCTGTTTGACCTTTAAAAGTATGTGCATTCTGCAATTCTTTGGTATGTTGTTGTTGTCGTTATGTGCCATTGAGTCAGACCCGACTCATAGCAACCCCTCATGGGTTTCCAAGGCAGTATAACTACAGAAGTATATTGCCCCATCTTGCTTCTGAGGAGTGGCTTGTGGGTTTGAACCGCCAGCCTTCTGGTCAGCAGTCAAGTGCTTTAGGCACTATAGTTTCTGTAAATGTCAATAGGTCAAATTGCTGGATAGTATATTTTTTAAAGTTTTTATTGTTATGTGGGTGAAAATTTATAGAGCAAATGGTTTTCCATTAAAAAACCCATGAACATTTTGTTTTGTGACATTAATTACAATCCCCATAATGAAACAAATTGCATTCTTGCCACTGTTCCCTCTTATTGTTTCATTCATACTTCTTCCTCATCCCTTCCTCCCTTCTGAGCTTTATCCCTTGCCAAATGCTGACCTTTTGATCTTGTATGGTTGACTTTTTGTAGTAGTGTTCTCAAAAAATACTTATCCTTTGTGTCATAATTTTCTCTAGGTTTATCCATGTTATGAGGTGTTTGCAGATTCATCATTATTCCTTAATATTGCACAATATTCCATTGCTTGTATGTACTGTAGTTTGTTTATCCATTCATCCAAAGATGAGAACATAGGTTATCTCCATCTTTTTGCTATTGTGAATGATGCTGTGATGAATATGGATGTGTGTATATCTGGTCATCTCATGGCCCTTATTTCTCCAGGATACATACCTAAGAGTGGGATTGCTGGATTATATGGTATTACAATTTCCAAATTGTTAAAAAACCATACCATTTTTGACAGTTGTTGCACCATTTTACAAGCTCAGCAACAGCATATAAGGGTTTATTTTTGAGAATTTTTTTTCTCGGTTGGTTTCTGAATGATGTAGTAGTTTCTTAATCTTAGATCGTCTGACATTGTTGGTTCTCTGTCTGAAGAACTGCCTTTAGCATTTCTTACAAGGTAGGTCTGATTGTTACAAATTCCCTTAATTTCTGTTTACTTGGAAATGTCTTTATTTCACCATTGTATTTAAGGGAAAGTTTTGCTGGATATATAATTCTTGTTTGGCAGTTTTTTCTGTCAGGGTTTTATATACATCATCCCTTTGCCTTTTTTTTTTTTTTTTTCCCCTTGTAACATGCATCTTTTATAATGTTAGTAGCAGTTTTGTAGAAAGATATCAGTCATGGTGTGTGATATTTTGATCCTTTTTCACTTAATGTGATACTGTCAGATATATTATTATTGAATTTACCTACTAACATTACTTATTTTACCATTAAACTAATACACTATAATTTTTTCATCCACTGTTCATATAGATGATTTTCAGGCTTTTCATTTTGCACTTTTATAAATAACCTATGGATATTTTCTGTTGCCCACTAGCCACTCCTCGGAAGGAAGATTGGGCAATCTACTTCTGTAGTGATACTGCCTCAGAAACCCAAGGAGGGGTTGCTATGAGTTGCATCCCACTCAATGGCAAACAACAACAACAAGAAGAACATTTTCTGTTGTACATTTATGAGACATTTTCTTAAATATATAACAGGCAATGAAATTGCTATTTCTGAAAATATTCAACTACAGTAGAAAGTGTCAAGTTTCTTTATAAAGTGTTTATACAATTAAATTTCCAGTAGTAAAGAATGAGAAGTAATGTGGATCTAAATATTTTCCAACTCTTGATATTATTGAATTTTTTTTTTATCAATTAAATGAATATAATGGTTCACCCCATCATCAGAACCAATGACTTTGAACATCTTTTCATAGGTTTATTGGCCTCTGTGATTCTTCTTTGAGAAATGACTCTTCATACTGCTTTACATTTTTTTCTCATATTGTTTTTCTTTTCTTCTTAATTTGTAAGACTTCTTAGTATTTTGCCAATATTTTTTATTGTATGAAAGGTACAAAGTTTGTAAATATGTATACTTTTAAATTTGATCTTTTATAGCAGCTTTACTGAGATATAATTTACATATCTTAAAATTCCCCTTTTAAAAATGTACATTTTTAAAGTATATTAACATAAGTATACATTCATCACCATTATCTAATTTAAAATTATTTTCACACCCCAAAAAGAAACCCTTTACCCATTAGCAGTCACTGGCAATCCCTGGCAAACACACCCATCCCTGTCAACTATAATCTGCTTTCTGCCTGTATGGATTTGTATATTCTGGACATTTCATTAGTGAAATAAAAAAAATCTTGTTCTTTAAGTCTGGTTTCTTTCACATAGCTTAATATTTGCAAGTTTCATTATAATTTATCATGAATCATTATTTCATTACCTATTATTGCTGAAATGTTTCCATTGTATGGGTATAAAAATAATTGACTTTGATCAATTTTGAGTACATTTCACTAATGGTGTGAAAAAGGAATCCAACGTCACTATCTTACATGTGCATATCTAGTTGTTCTAACAAAATTTGCTGAAAAAAACTTTTACTCCATTGAATGCTCTTGGAATCCTTATGAAAAATCAATTAGCCGTAAATATGAGTTTATTTCTGGCCCAAAATTCTATTCTGTTGATTTATATGTTTATCCTTATTCCAGTAACACATTTGCTTGATAATTGTTACTTTGTGGTGAATTTAAAAGCAGGAGCTGTGATTTCCTCAATATTGTTCTCATTCACAATTATTTTATCTATTGTAGGCCCCTTGAATTCTTTGATAAAGACTGCAATGAATCTGTAGACCATTTAGGAGAGTAATGCCCTATTAATAACTTAAGTCTTCCCATCCATACACAAGGGATATTTTTCATTTATTTAGATCTTTAATGTTTTTCAAAAATGGCTTGTTGTTTCAGTACAAGTCTTATATTTCTTATGTTAAATTTATTCCTAAGTATTTTATTTCTTTCTGATGCTATTGTAACTGTAAATGCAATTGTTTCCTAAATTTCCTTTTCAGATTATTAATTGCTAATACACAGAAACCCAATTGATTTCTGTACATTGACATTATGTCCTAAACCTTGCTGAACTTGTTTATTATTAGTACTAAAAGTTTCTTTGTGGACAAATTAGGACTTTCTATATAGGAGATCATGTCATCCGTGAATAGAAATAGTTATACTTCTTCCTTTAAAATCTAGATGCCTTCTATTTCTTTCTTTTTTTCTTTCCTTCTTTGTTTCTTTCTTTCCTCCCTTCCTTCCTTCTTTCTCTCTCTCTCTTTCTTTCTTTCTATCTTTCTCTCTCTCTCTCTCTCTTTCATCTGGCTAGAACTTCCAGTATAATGGTGAAGTAGAAAGAATAAACGTTCTTGCCCTGGCCTTGATCTTAAGAGGACAGCATTCAGTCTCTCACCATTGAGTAAAATATTATCTTCAGATTTGGCATATATACCATTTATTAGTTTGAGGAACTTTATTTCTGCTCCAAGTTTTCTGAGATTTTTCCTTTTTTAAAAAAAATATCAGAGTGCATTAGAGATGATCATTTGACATTTGTTTTTCATGCTTTGTTCTTTTAATATGATGTATTACATTTATTGATATTTAAGCAGTAAACAATCTTTCATTTCTGGAATAAATAGCACTTCATCTTTTTATGTAATTATTTTTTATATGCTACTGGATTTGGTTTCCTAGCATTTTTGGGGACAGATTTTATATCTTTATTTTTAAGGAATATTGATCTGCTGCCTCAGGAGGTGTTTAATTTTTGTATAAGGGAAATATTGGCTTCATAATGAGTTTGAAAGTGCTCCTGTCTCTTGTCCTTTAAAAAGAGACTGAGAAGAATTTGTATTGATTATTTCTTAAAACATTTGGTAGAATTAATCTGTAAAGGCATACAGACCTGAACTTTTCTGTGTGGGAAATTTTTAAAAGTAATTATTTCCATATTTTTCATTGTAATGGATTTTTTATTCTTTATTCAGTTTCAATAATTTGTTTTTCTAGAGTTTCTAATCAATTGACATATATTTGATGGTTGTATCCCCTTATAATCTTTTTTGTTGTTTTGTTTTCTGTGAGATCAGAAATGATGTCTCTTCTGTCATGTCTGATTTTAGTAATTTGAGACTTCTTTCTTTAAAATAAGTAGCTCTGATACCATAGGGCCTAAGGCATCTGACTGCTAACCAGAAGGTTGGTGATTCAAACTCACCAGTCACTCTGTGGAAGGAAGAATGGGCAATCTACTTTCATAAAGATTTATCACCTCCAAAACCCAAAAGGGTTGATTTGGTGTTTTTTTTTTGTTTGTTTGTTTTTTGTTGTTGTTTTTAATGTTTAATGTAGTTAAAGATTTGTCAATTTTGTTCATCTCAAACAACAAATTTTGTTTTCATTAATTTTATTTATTGCTTTTCAATTCTTGATTTCAGTTATTTTCACACTATATATTTCCTTATTTCTCTTTGCTGATGATTGTTGCCTCTTCTAGATTCTTTATGTGTGTGTGTGTGTGTGTGTGCATGCATATGTGTGTATTTGATTTGGGTGCATGTTTACAGAGCAAATTTCATTTTCCACAAACAGTTCATACACATTTTGTTTCATGACATAGATTGCAATATGCACAATACAATGGCTCTCTTCCCACTTCTTACCTGTGGTTACCATTTTCCTTGTATCCTTCTTTCCTGTACATCCTTGCCCTCTGAGCTATCTCCCTGTGCAAATACTGCCTTCTGATCTCCCATGGTTGATCATCATAAGGAATGGAACTACTTGGTGCAAATATTCACCTTATATGGCTGTCTATCAGTTGGCTTGAAGTCACAGAATTGAGTTCAATTTCAGGCCCCTAGAGTGACTAAGGGCATGGTCTTGAGGGTTTCGCCAATCTCTATCAGGCTAGTAAGACTAGTCTTTTTTAATGATTTTGAGTGTTCTTCCACATTTTTCTCCCATTCTATCCATAATCTCCTGCACGGTTCCCTTTGTGAGAGTGTGACAGTGGGAGATGGGCACTATCTAGTTATTCTGGTCTCAGAACCATGTAGGCTGAGGTTCACATGGGTCCCTAGTCCCTTGGACTAATTGTTTCTGTGCATCTTTGGTTTTCTTCTTTGTTCTTTGCTCCAGAAAGGAGAGACCAACTGTTTCATCTGGATGGCTACTTGCAAACTTTTAAGACCCCAATCGCTACTCTCCAAAGTTGGATGTAGAGCAATGTTTTGTGTGGTGTGGTTTTCCAGTTAAGCTTGAAATCCCCTGCAACCATGATCCCAAGCACATAGGCTCAAGAAATCACTCTCTCAGTGTGGATGCCTGGGGCTAAGAAGTTGTCATAACTTGGCCCCCTGTTAATTCTATTTATATGGGCATTCTCATACAAATACAAATACATATCTCATACATACAAATACATATGTAGAAATATTATCTGCCAAACTTATGTATGGGAGCTCTGGTAACGTAGTACCTAAAACACTTGACTGCTAACCACAAGGCTGGCTGTTCAAACCCACCAGCCACCCCTCTGAAGGAAGGATAGGCAATCTACTTCTGTAGTGATACCACCTTGGAAACCCAAGTAGGGGTCTCTATGAGTCGGGTCTGACTTGACAGCACATAACAAAAACAACAACAAACTTATGTATGTTGTTGTTGTTGTGTGCTGTCAAGTCAGACACGACTCATAGCGACCCCTCCTTGGGTTTCTGAGGCAGTTTCACTATGGAAGTAGATTGCCCAATCTTCCTTCCCAGGAATGGCTGGTGGGTTTAACTGTCTTCCTTCTGGTCAACAGTCAAGTGCCTTAGACACTATAGTCATTGGTATATTCCCTTTTGCCTAGAGGTACCTGATCATTCAGCCTGTTTACCGATGTATCTACCTGTGGTAGTTATGTTTGTGTGTCAACTTGGCTGGGTCTGGTTGAGTGGCTGGGAAGTTGGTGGTAGTTAGTTCCTATGACGAGACTGGCAATCAACTCCAAGGTGGGATCTGCCACAAGCAGCTGAATAGCTGCCTTTTGGATGTGGTCTGCTTCCTGTATATAAGGAAAAGCCTTGGGGATGGTCTCTAGCCTATGGCATGGTTGGACCCTGCATGTAGCTGTGTTGCTGCTCAGCAGCCTGGTATGCTCTGCCCACCTTGGGACTTACAATAGACTTAAGTTAATGGCCTGCCATGTGGTTTGATAACATTGGGACTGTTCCTTTTTACTTGTCAATCTTGGGATTTCTCAGGCTCAGCCAGCAGCTGTCTGAGTGAAGAAATGCTTCTAGCTCCAGTGGGCTGGGAGCAGGAGGCATAGCTGGACCCAATTTGAGGGCCTATCACCCAGCCCCTAGAGCCTGGCACTTTGAACTTGGGCTTCAAACCTCCAAATTGTAAGAATAAACACCTATTTATTAAGGCCATCCTATTAGTGGTATATTCTTGTTTGAGCATCACTAAGTAACCAGAACACTACCCATAGATAAATGTTTGCTTTTACTGATAATTCACTATGGTATAAGTGAAAGTGTTCATCTTTGTTGTCTATACCTCTTGTGCACATCTCTGTATTTTCATCTTCCTTAGTAATAATTGTGTTTGTAACTCATTTGTAATATATTACCTTCCTCTTCACCCAAATAAATACTTACCTATCTAGGAAGCTCTTACCTATCTAGTAATTTTCCCTCTCCTCCCTTCCTGTGTTAGGCTGGGTTCTCTAGAGAATCAAAACTAGTAAAGCTCATATATACATGTACAGAAAGAGAAATTTATCTTAGGAAAATGGCTCACACTTACAGATGTTGGCAACTCTTGGATCAAACATCAAGCTGGAGGCTTTTCCCAACTCACACAGCTGCAGGGACTGACGAGCTAAAAGTTGGCAGGCAGTATACTGGCTGTTGATGCCAAAGAATGATGAATCCAAGGTCTCCAGGCTGAATGGTGGATTGTTTGTTCACAGACAGTTGTAGGCAGTACAACAGGATCCCAATCCACAGAATAGTATCTCTTTTCCTAGGATGTGCATAAATATATTGGAAGCAGGCCACACCCCTACAGAAATTCCCTTTCAATGGATTGGCTGCTCAAAACATATACATTTGATCCTATCAGGGAATAACCCACATCACAATTGCTTAACCACACAGAATTGTGGTCCAGCCAAGTTGACACACAGCTCCAACTATACAGTCTACCACTTATCAACTTGGCAGTGGTACACATCTTCTTAACCATATGTAATCTCTAAATAAGGACAATTATAAATTCATAATTGCATCTAACATGATATGCTAACATGCATACAACCAAGACACATTAACCTTATTTACATTTCACAGTTCATAACAGAAGGAAACAAAAATATTTGATGCACATATATAATGAAGAAATGTTAACAATCACAGTCCTTGTTTCTGCAATGGTCATGTGCTTGTAACTGACATTCAGAACTACCTTCTTCCACCACTCATTCCCTATTTCCTTTGCTCTCAGCAAGCACCTCAGCTGCTCATGGTTCTTTGCCTGGTGGGGTGACCCAAACCTTCAATCCTGAAGGGTCTGGGCTGTTAGTAGTCATATCAGAATTGGGTTGCTGTAATTTTCCGTTGACTTTAATCACAGGTCATGGTCATACTAAGAGACGTCTTAAAGTATCTCCTGTAATCCAGACATATTCTTCTTTGCCTCCATTATGTAATGTCAATTCAATTTATCTTTGGTAATCTGGATCTATCACACTATATAGTACAGTAACACTCTTCTTTGTTGATCCAGAGGCATGAGGAAGCCAACATGGCTTGGTGGAATTCTTAACTTCCAGTTCAATGAAATCAGTATTGTGTCTCCATGTGGGAGTGCTCCTCCCTTTGGGACTAAGATCTCCAGACCCACAGAGCATAGGGTAGCAGGGACAGGAAGCAAAAATTTTTTGAGTGGGTCACTAGGGGTAATAGTGAGTGGTACCACTCCTGTTTCCACACCTTGGTTCCTGAAACCTTGAATCCTGGCTATTGGAGAAACAGTGCCATGTACTGGATGCTGATTTAGAGCACATACAGCCTCCTGGAGAACATTGCCCCAACCCTTCAAGGTATTGCCATCTAGCTGGCTCTGTAATTGCGTTTTCACTAGATCATTCCATTGTTCTATTAAGACAGCAGTTTCTGGATTTTGGGGAGCGTGGTAAGACCAGTGAATTCCATGAGCATAGGCCCATTGCCTCACTTCATTTGCTGTGAAATGAGTACCTTGATCTGAAGCAGTGCTGTGTGACATGCCATGACAGTGGATAAGGCATTCAGTAAGTCCATGGATGGTAGTTTTGACAGAAGCATTGCATGCAGGTTAGGCCAATCCATATACAGAATAAGTATCTATTCCAGTAAGAACAAAACGCTGTCCTTTCCATGATGGAAGTGGAGCAATGTAATTAACATGCCACCAGGTTACTGGCTGATTACCCTGAGGAATGGTTCCATATCGTGGACTCAGTGTTGGTCTCTGCTGCTGGCAAACTAGGCATTCAGCAGTGGTGGTAGCCAAATCAGCTTTGGTAATTGTAGGTCCATGTTTCTGAGCCCATGCATAACCCCCATCCCTCCCACCATAGCCACTTTGTTCATGAGCACATTAAGCAACAACAGAAGTAGCTGAGGAAAAAGGATGGCTGGTTTCCACTGAATATGTCATCCTCTCCACCTGATTGTTAAAGTCCTCCTCTGCTGAGGTCATCTTTTGGTGGGCATTCTCATGAGACACAAATATCTTTACTCCTTTGGCCCATTCAGAGAGATATATCTACATACCTCTTCCCCATACATCCTTGTCACCAATTTTCCAATCATGCTCCTTCCAAGTACCAGACCATCCAGCCAAGCCATTAGCCACAGCCTATGAATCTGTATATAATTGTACATCTCGCCACTTCTTATTCCATGCAAAGTGAACAGATATGTACAGCTCAAAATTCTGACATTGGGAGGATTTACCTTCACCACTATCCTTCAAGGAACTCCCAGAAGGAGGCTGCAGTGCTGCTGCTGTCCACTTTCAAGTGGTGCCCGCATATCATACAGAACCAGGCAACTGTAAACCAGGCATGAATTTTCTCTTCCTCAGTCAACTGATCATAAGGAACTCCCCATGAGGCCATGTGTGCAGACTGGGAGAGGGAAGGTAATGTGACTAGAGAGGAGATCAAAGGCATTTGGGCCACTTCGTCATGCAACTTACTTTTGCCGTCAGGTCTCTGATATACCACTTGCATTTAATGATCGAGTGAAGCTGTGCACATCCAACTTTATGACTCTGTGAGTCATACAACACCCAGTTCATGATGGGCAGCTTAGGACTCATGGTGGCTTGGTGGCCTGTTTTTAGGCATTCAGTCTCTACTGAAGCCCAGTAACAAGTCAAAAGCTGTTTCTCAAAAAAAAAAAAAAAAAAAAGAGTAGTTCTCTGCAGAGGATGGTAGGGCTTTGCTCCAAAATCCCAAGGGTCTGAGTTCCAATTCACCAATAGGGACTTACCAAAGACTCCAAACAGCATCTTGTCTACTACAGACACTTCAAGCACCATTGGATCAGCTGGACCATATGGCACAAGTGGCAGAGAAGCCTGCATGGCAGCCTGAACCTGTTGCAGAGCCTTCTGTTCTGTGCCTCACTCAAAACTAGCAGCTTTCTGAGTCACTTGATAAATAGGCTGAAGCAACACACCCAATGAGGGATATGTTGCCTCCAAAATCCAAAGAGGCCCACCAGACATTGTGCCTCCTTTTTAGTTGTGGGGGGAATCCAGATACAATAATTTATCCATCACTTTATTAGAGATATCTTGACATGCCCCACACTATTGGACCCTTAGAAATTTCACTGAGGTGGAAGGTGCCTGAATTTTTGTTAGGTTAATTTCCCACCATCTAGCACACAGATATCTCACCAATAAGTCTAGAGTCATCGATACTTCTTCCTTACTAGGTCCAATCAGCATAATGCCATCAGTATAATGGACCAGTGTGATGTCTTGTGGAAGGGAATGGTGATCAAGGTCCCTATGGTCTAAATTATGACATAGTGCTGGGGAGTTGATAGACCCTTGAGGAAGCATTT
This sequence comes from Orycteropus afer afer, assembly GCF_000298275.1. Classification (NCBI taxonomy): domain Eukaryota; kingdom Metazoa; phylum Chordata; class Mammalia; order Tubulidentata; family Orycteropodidae; genus Orycteropus; species Orycteropus afer. Next base: position 5,361,273 of record NW_006921683.1, read on the forward strand.
TGAAATTATACTGTTGGCCTTGCCAGCTGAAGGCAAACTGCTTCTGATGTTGTTGTTGTTGTTGTTATGTGTCATCGAGTCAGACCCAACTCATAGTGACCCCTCCTTGGGTTTCTGAGGCAGTATCACTACGGAAGTAGATTGCCCCATCTTCCTTCCGAGGAGTGGCTGGTGGGTTTGAACCGCCAGTCTTCTGGTTAGCAGTCAAGCGCCTTAGCCACTATGCTACCAGAGCTCCCACTGCTTCTGATGGTCCTTTGAAATTGGTATTGAGAAAAAAGCACTGACCAGATCGATAGCTGCATATCAAGTACCAGGAGATGTACTGATTTCCTCAAGCAATGATACCACATCAGGAATAGCAACTGCAATTGGAGTTACCACCAGACTAAGTTTACAATAATCTACTGTAATTCTCCAAGATCCATCTGTTTCTTTTCCAGAGGCCAAATAGATTAATTAAATGGTAATGTGATGAGAATCACCACCTCTGCATCCTTCAAGTCCTTGATGGTGGCAGTAATCTCTGCAACCCTTCCAGGTATGTGATATTGCTTTTGGTTTACTATTTTTGTAGGTAGAAGCAGTTCTAATGGCTTCCACTTGGCTCTTCCTAACACAATAGCCCTTACTCCAAATGTCAGGGACCCAATGTGGGAATTTTGCTGATTTCTCAGTATATGTACTCCAATTATGCACTCTGAAACTGGAGAGATCACTACAGGATGGGTTTGAGGAACCACTGGACCCACTGTGAGATGCATCTGAGCTACAACTCCATCAACAACTTGACCTCCATATGTCCCCACTCTGACTGGTGGGCCACAATGATGCTTTGGGTCTCTTGGAATTAGTGTCATTTCAGAGCCAGTGTCCAGTAATCCCCAAAAAGTATGATCATATCCTTTTCCCCAGTGAAGAGTCACTCTTGTAAAAGGCCTCAGATCCCTTTGGGGAAGGCTGGGAGAAAGATTGACATACATTTTTGGCAATGTAATGGGGTTCTTCCTCAAGGGGACCCAGCCTCCCCTTAATTCAAGGGATTGTGTATCTGTAAATGACTCAAGTTGGGAATTGATTGAGAGGCCGTGACTCTGTATTTTGGTGATTCAATCTAGGCTGCTGTTCCTGTGACCTAGAATTCTTCTGTCTATACAGATCAAGTAAATATTTAGTAGATGCAGTGTTGTAAATTATGTAGTGTGGTTTTTCTAGCTGTAAGTCTTTGTAAACTCTGAGGTGGAATTTGCTATGAGCAACTGAGTAGCTCCTGACTGTTAAAGTTATCCACCTGGGTATTTCTGTTGGGAGAGCCATGAAGCAATCTTCTAGGAAGCTCACTCTCTCTCAGATCTATAGAATTCTGATGTTGGGATTTGTTAGTTTCATCAACTGGACAGGTTCAAAAAGGAGCTCTTCTAGAGGCAGAAGGAATCTCTCACTACCAGCTGGGAGACACGAAAGACACAAGCTTCTGGGAGAGAGATGAAAGAGACACACACTACTGGGAGAGAGAATGACAGTCACAAGCTTTTGGGAGAGAGACTGAGACACACTGGTGAGAGAGAGACAGTTGGATGACAGATGGCAGGCTGAGAGACTGAGCATGTTCCTGAACTTGAATTGTAGCCTGTTGCTTCCCTAATAAATGTCATAATCTGTGAGTTTTGTGTAGCCACTGCAGTGAATTATCAAACCCAGTAGAGAGGTGGTGGGTGCTGTGGAAGGAATGGTTAGTGTCAGGGTTGGTGAAAGGGCTTGAGGGAAGCATCATGTCTGGCCTGGCAGGGATAGGCCTTGGGCTACTGATGGTGATTCTGTCTTCCTCTTGTGCAGATAGAGGAGGCTGGAAGATGCAGCCTTCCTGCTCCTATGGCAGTAGGTTTGCCATGTATTTCACTACTAGGAACACCATGAGTAAGTAGCCAATTCCATAAATCCACATAAGTCAGATTATTCTGATTACTGTTCCAACTCTAGTGTCCATTTTGGTAACCATGCCCACCTTGCCTTTGTTGATTAACTGCTGCCACTTGGCCCCTACTACCATGGGGTCCAATCAGCTCCATTGTAGTTAAGTGTCTTAGTTCAATTAGGGCAGTTCCCACTGTCAAATCTGCTTTACATGAAATAGCAATCACAGCAGTCTTCAAGAATACTGGAGCTCCATTCACAAGTTTATTCCTCATGGTACTGGTGAAAGGCGTGTCTTCTGGACTCTCCATTTCTGGCTCTAGGTATCTAATCTGATAAATCCATACTAACAGGCCAATTTCCCTAAGCCTCTGGATACTTTCTTCTTCATTATACCAAGGCAAGTCTGGTACTTCAACTTGACTTAATGTAGGCCACCACATAATCCATGCTTCAGTAAGCCAAACAAATAAACAATTAGCTCCTTTCCTGACCTCTCGAGCTGAAACATTGAATGAAGAATCTGTACTTAGTGGGCCTAAATCAATAAACTAAGACTGATCCAATGTTACATTCCTTGCACCATTATCCTACACCCTCAGTAACCATTCCCATACATATCCTTCAGGTTTCTGTCTGTACATGTTAGCAAAATCAAATAGGTCTTTTTGGGTGTAGCGTACCACCTACTCAGTCATACTTTGTCTTTCACCTTTTGGGACTTGCTTGGACTTAACTTTAGTTATAGGTCTAGCAGCAACAATGGGTGGTTGAGGAAGTTCCTGAGAACATTCAGCAATGTCTTCCATGTCCTCTATTTTAGGCAATGACCCAGTAGGGACAGATGGGTTAATTCCATCAAACTAAGGCAGAAGGGATGATGGTATTATAGCAATCCCTTCAGATGGGCCATATCCTGATCTTCCTGACTATCTGCCCATTTGTCCCTATTCCAGGTTTCAGGATCCCATTTTTTCCCAATCAGTGTCCTCACTTTAACTTCAGACACCATTCTGTGTTGGCAATTTAATTGATGTAATTCAACCACCATTACGATAAGACTCTAGGTTTGGTTTTCAGCAATGTCAGCTCTGTTACTAAAAGAAGTAAAGCTTTCTTTCAGAGCACAACTGCAAACATTGAAGTCTTTTATGAGGCATTTGAGCTGCTGGGAGAGAGACTGAGACACACACTGGTGGGAGAGAGGCTGTTGGCTAAGAGATGGCAGGCTGAGAGACTGAGTGTTTTCCTGAACTTGAATTGTAGCCTGTTGCTTCCCTAATAAACCCTATAATCTGTGTGTTCTGATTCAGCAGCACTCAACTCATCTGGCTCTTTCACCACTTGGTCTAGCTTAAGTAGGACCAGCCAACTAACTCATGCTGACAAAACTTCAGAAAAGTGTCAAATATGTGATCACCCAGAGCCTCACTTCTCAAAAGTACTCGATCTATTGGTGATGCTATTTTGCATATTAATGTTGCCAACTCATGCCATGGATTAGCAGGACTCTCTTTACTAATAGAAGCAGGGTCACCAGTGCCTTTACAATGAATGAAATTATAGAACCGCAACAAAATCAGTGAGAACAAATTTTGGAAGCTCACCCTTATGATTTTATCTCTCTAGAACCATTCCCAGTACCAAATGTGTTAGGCTGGGTTCTCTAGAGAAGTAAAATCTATAAAGCTTATATATATATAGAGAGAGAGAAAGAGAACTTTATCTTAGGAAAATGCCTCACACACTTATAGAAGCTGGCAGTCCCAAGTTCTTGGATTACATGTCAAGCTTGAGGCTTTTCCTGACTCATGCAACTGCAGGGGCTGACGAGTAAAGGTTGGCAGGCAGTATACTGGCTGTTGACTCCAAAGAATGACAAATCCAAGATCTCCAGGCCAAATGGTGGATTGTTCACTCACAGACAGTAGTAGGCAGTGCAACAGGATCCCAATCCACAGAAAAGTGTCTCTATTCCCAGGATGTCCATAAATACATTGGAACCAGGCCACACCCCTAATGAAACTCCCTTTCAATGGATTGGCTGCTCAAAACATATACATCCAATCCCGTCATGGGAATAACCCACATCACAATTGCTTAAAAATCCAGAATTGTGGTCCAGCCAAGTTGACACACAGCTCCAACTGTCACACCTTCCATTCCTGGTAATCAACAAAAAAAAATCCCTTCCATATATGAAAATTTCCTTGACTTTTTAAAATAATGGACTAAAACAATATTTGTCCTTCTGTTATTGACTTATTTCACTCAGCATAATGTCCTACACGTTAAGATGTTTCAAGGGTTCTGTGTTATTCTATTAGGGCCATTAAGTTTGCCTCTAGTTTTTCCTTGAGGAACTTTATAGATTTATGTTTCATGTTTAAGTCTTTGATCCATCTGGAGTTAGTTTTTGTGTGTGGTGTGAGGTTGTATTTCATTTCATTTTTCTGCAAATGGATATCCAGTTTGGCCAGCACCATTTTTTAAAGAGACAATCTCTTCCCCATTTAATGAATTTTGGAACTTTGTCAAAGATCAGCTGTTGTTGTTGTTGTTAAGTGCCATTGAGTCACTTCTGACTCATAGTGACCCCATGCAAGCAGAACGAAACACTGCCCGATCCTGCGCCAGACCCACAATACCTGCTATAAATGAGCCCATCATCGCAGCCACCATGTCAATCCATCTCGTTGAAGCCCCCCCCCCCTTTTGTCAACCCTCCACCCTACCAAGCGTGACATCCTTCTCCAGGGAATGGTTGCTTCTGACAACATGACCAAAATAGGTGAGACAAAGTCTGGTCATTCTTGCTTCCAAGGAGCATTCTGGCTGCACTTCCTCCAGGACAGATCTGTTAGTTCTTTTAGCAGTCCATGGTACTTTCAGCATTCTTC
>NW_006921683.1:5367129-5371139 GCF_000298275.1 Orycteropus afer afer
CTAATCCCTTTGGCTGATTGCTCTTCTATCTGGCTTCCTGGCTTTTAATTCCCTTTCTCCTGCTCTTCCCACTGGCTACTTTGGGCGTCACTGAGTTGTCTCTCCTCACCTGTAACCCTGGGGCTGACTGCTCTTCTGTCCGGGTTCCTGGCTTTTATCCCCTTTCTCCTTCTTTTCCGGCCTGCTACTCTGGGTGAGCCTGAGTTTCCTCTCCTCACCTAATCCCTTCGGCTGACTGCTCTTCTCTCTGGCTTCCCGCTTGCTACTTCGGGCGTCCCTGAGTTGTCTCTCCTCACCTGTAACCCTGGGGCTGCATATCAAGTACCAGGAGATGTACCATAGGTCAATGGATCTATTTCTGGGTTCTCAATTTTATTCCATTGGTCTATATGTCTGTCATTTTACCAATACCAGGCAGTTCTGACTACTATGGCTGTGCAGTAGGTTTCAAGATCTGGGAGTATAAGACCTCCTACTTTGTTCTTATTCAATAATGCTTTGCTCATTTGAGGTTTCTTTCCTTTCCATATAAAGTTAGTTTTTGGTTTTTCTATATCCTTAAAGAGTGTTGATGGGATCTGGATTTGGGTTGCGTTGAATGTATAGACTGCTTTGGGTAGAATTGACATTTCACAATGTTCAATCTTCCTGTCCACAAGCATAGTATGTTCTTCCATTTATGTAGGTCCATTATGGTTTCTTTAAGCAGTTTTCTTTGTACAGGTCTTTTGTGTCCCTGGAAAGATTTATTCCCAAGTATTTAATTTATTTATTATCATAAATTATATTGATTTCCTTATTTATTTTTCAGCAATCTGTTTGCTCATATAGAGGGCTCCAAATGATTTTTGGTTGTTGATCTTGTATCCTGGCACTATGCTAAATTTCTCAGTTCCAGCAGATATTTTACAGAGTCTCTTGGGTTTCCTAGGTATAGGAAAATATCAGCAAATAGGATAATTTGGCTTCTTCCTTACAAATTTGGATGCCTTTGATTTCCCTTTCTTGCCTTATTGCCTTGGCTAGGATTTTCAATACCATGTTGAATAGAAGTGGTGATAGAGGGCATTCTTGTCTGATTCCTGTTCACAAGAGGAATGGTTTCAGTCTCTCTCCATTGAGAATAATGTTGGCTGTTAGTTTTGCATAGATGCCCTTTATTATATTGAGGAATTTCCCTTCTATTCCTATTTTGTTGAGAGTTTTGATCAGGAGTGGGTGTTGGATTTTATCAAATGCCTTTTCTGCATCGATTGATATGATCATGTAGTGTTTTCCTTTGTTTTATATATGTGGTGGATGATGTTGATTGTTTTTCTAATGTTGAACCATCCTTGTATACCTGATATGAACTCCACTGGGTCATAATGAATTACTTTTTTGATATGTTGTTGGAGTCTATTGGCTAGGAGTTTGTTGAAGATTTTTGCATCTATATTCATGAGGGATATTGGCCTATAGTTTTCCTTTTGAGTAATGCCATTGCCTGGTTTTGGTATCAATATTATGTTTGCTTCATAAAATGAATTTTGGAGGAGTCCATCCTTTTCTCTTCTGGAATAGTTTGAGTAGGATTTGTGTCAGTTCTTCTCTGAATGTTTGGTAGAATTCTCCAGTGAAACCATCTGGGCCAGGTTTTTTTTTTTTTTTTTGGTCATCTAAGTATGACCTGTTCAATTTCTTCTTTTGTTTTGGATCTGTTCAACTTTTCCATCTCAGTCAGTGTTAGTATATGGGTAAGTAGTGTGTTTCTAGAAATCTATCCACTTCTAGATTTTCAAATTTGTTGGAATACTGTTCTTCACAGTATCCAGATATTATCCTTATAATTTCTGTTCATTCTTTTGTGATGTCACCCATTTCAATTCTTATTCTGGTTATTTGTATACTCTTCCTCTTTTCCTTTGTCAAATTTGCCAGTGGTTTTCAATTTTATTAATCTTTTCAAAAAAACAGCTTGTAGTCTTGTTGATTTTAATTCTATTGCTTTTCTATTTTGTTTCATTGATTTCTGATAGAATCTTTATTTTTTCCTTTATTATTTCCTTTTTCTTTATTATTTCCTTTCTTCTTGTTACTGTACACTCTTCTTCCTATCTCAATGGCAGTGAATTTGGGGTTTTTTTGGCTCTATTTTGGTTGCCATTTGCTTGGTATATCTTTTTCCAATCTTTGATTTTTATTCTATTTTTTGTCTTGTCTCTAAGGTATGTCTCTCTGCAACTCTGTCTGCAATTCTTTAGTCTCTTACTTGAGTGGTGCTTTTAACTCATTGACATTCAATGTAATTATTGACAAGTATGAATAAGTTGCTGTCATTTTGTTAAGTGTTTTTTTGTGGTATTTCTGGTTTCTTTATTCCATTAATTTTCTGTGCTGAGCTCATTATGTTTGTGAATCATTTTATTATTTCTTTTGTTGCTACTGTTTTAGTATTTGCTAAATATTTATGCTTGTCCTCTTTTTTATTGTGATGTGATGGTTTATTATTTTCTTTGAGGTTACTCTGTGAATTATAATTTTCTCTCCCAGTTTAGAACAGTTTTATTTTGCAACACTCTTGACTTCCTGACCATTTGTAAGTTATGTAACTACATACTTTTTTTCCCATTTTTTGCTTTGCAGTTGTCCTTATTTTCCAATTGATGTCTCTGATTCCCTGTTTATAATCTTGTAAGCTTATATTACTTTGGATACTTCCACAGGTGGGTTGGTTTCTGAGTTATGTCATCATATGTATGAATGGTCAGTTGTTTTTTGCTTTATTAGTTCTCTGTTATCTCGTGTAAGATTGGTCTGGTTTTACCAAATAATCTTAATTTCTGCTTATCTGAAACTCTAATTTCACCACCATTTTTGAGGGACAATTTTGCTGGGTATGCAATTCTGGGTTGGAAATTTTTCTCTTTCAGGATTTTATATATACCATCCAATTGCCTTCTCACTTGCCTGGTTCCTACTGAGAAATCAGAGCTTATTCTTATTGGTTGTGCTTTGTAAGTAACTTTTCATTTTTCCTATGCTGCTTTCAGGATTCTTTCTTTGTCTTAGGTTTTGATGACTTTGATGATGATGAGTCTTGGTGATTTTCTTTTGGGGGTCTATCCTGTTTGGGGTTCCTTGGACTTCCTGAATGGATATTCTCATTTTTCAATTTTTCATCATATCAGAGAAGTTCTTTTCCAACAAATCTTGGAAAATTTTCTCTTCCTGCTCTGGAATTCCAATTACACATAGGTTGTTCCTTTTGATTGTATCCCACATGAACCTTAGGCTTTCTTTATTTTATTTTCATATTTTTCCTGATTGATCCCTTTCCAGCAAAGTATTCAGGTATGTGTCTTCCATCTCATTAATTCTATCTTCCAATAATTAAATTCCACTTTTTTTCACCTTTCAATATGTTACCTATTTCTCAAATTTTAGTTTTAATCTTATTGATTTCTATCTGTAGATTTTGGATCATTTCTAATTTTTCATTTATTTTGTCATTTTGTTCTTGTATCTACTTTGGAAACTGTTCTAGGGTTTTCTCTATGTTTTCCTCAATTTTATCAGTGTATTCCTTGATCTATCAATCCTTTGAAAATACCTAAGTATAATTCCTTGAATTCCTTATCAAGGAGTTCCCATGCTGCTTCTTCCTCAGGGATGTGTTTTGTCTGTATCCTGGTCCATTTTTTCTCCTGCTTTTTTATCTTGCTTCTTTGTGCGGACTGTGATAGTCTGTTGTCTCTAAGACATTGTGACATTGCTGTATTTAGATCTCCGTTTACTGTTTGTGAAGAGTAGTTAAGCATGAGTCAGGCCATTCTTGGTATCATTTACTAGTTGGTGGAAAGGAAGTGGTGGCTCTCAGTAAGTGGCGCTACAGGAGGTGCAGGTTTGCTTGCCATGTATGGGCACAGTTGCTGTCTCCCAATCAGTTAGACAGAAACAACAATTGAAAAACCATCAAAAAAGTAAAAGCAAGTGGACCAAAAATAAACCACATAAACATATGGGAAAAA
>NW_006921683.1:5371239-5392045 GCF_000298275.1 Orycteropus afer afer
AAGCAAAAATAAATAAATAAATAAATAAAACGCACTATCTGGGAAGGGGGCAATAAGAGATAAGAGGTAGAGTAGGAGAATAATGAAAAAAAAAATGGGAAAAATGCAAAAAGAATAACAAGGAATTGGGAGAACAATGAGAAAGAAAAAAAATGGGAACAAGGAACAGGGAAGAGAGAAATAGCTGAAAACTGGAACCTGAGAAGGGAAGAAAAAAAGAATAATAGTGAAATGGATGAAAATAGTAATCATGATAATAAAGTTGAAACAGACAAAAACAAACAAATTTAAAAAAAAGTCTGGGCAGGCAAGGCACCCAGGCTCTTCGGAGCACATAGAGTGGGATGGATTTCCTGCTGGTTGAGGATGTGGATGGGACTGAGGAATCACTGCACCTCTGTTCACAAAGATAGTGTGAGTTATAAGTAACAAGAAGAATATGGTATCTTTTTTAGTCATTTGTGTCCATATGTTCTTGCGGTCTCTACCAAGTGGAACCTATTCTTAGGTCCCTGGAATCTGAGAGAACACTGTGTTTTTAAATATCCAAAATTGTCAAACCACTTGTAAATATTCAAAATAGCTGTGCCCTCCAGACAGCCAAAATTCCATAGCTCAACCTGTCTCCCTCTTTTCTGCTTCCCCTTGTATTCACCAGCCACCATTTCAGTCCTCCATGCAGCCCCTGGCTAGCAGGGCCAATTTTTAGGTTAATTCTTAGGTCCTGACACCACTTGTCAATATCCAAGCTGTCCGTGCCATCAAGGTCACTGATAGACCACAGCTCCATATGTCTCTGTTGGTGTGTTTTCATGCAGGTTTTCTACTAGTTAAAGTTTAGTCCACTTCTGTATCCTTTCTTTCAAAGCTCAGGGTTCAGAATTATCTTCTGTATCTGTGTTAATTGGTTCCCATTTTCTTTGTTGAATAGAGTCTATGTAGTTTGTCTGCCTATTCTGCCATCTTACCAGAACTTTCCCAATATCACATTATTTTAACTACTGTGGCTGTGTAGTAGCTTTTGATATCTGGGAGTGTGAGACCTCCTACATTGTTTTCCTTCTTCAGTAGTGTTTTGCTTATCTGAGGTCTCTTTACTTTCCATTATTTCCAGCTTTTTAAAGAATCACCATACCATTTCCCACACTATTTGCATCATTTACAGTCCCTTCAGCAGTTCATGAGTGTCTCAATCTCTTTGAATCCTCACCAACATTTGATATTTTCTGTCTTATTGAACTTTACTATTATTACTGAGATGAGATGTTACCTCATTGTTGTTTTCATTTGTTATCTCTCTCATGGCTAATGACCATGAACATTTATCCATGTGTTTGTTAGATGCCTGAATATATTCTTTTGTGAAGAGTCTGCTCCTGTTTTCTGCCCATTTTTCAAATAGATTGCTTTTCTCTTTGAAATTGAGGTGTTGGACGTTTCTATCATCTTAGAAATAAGTCCCTGCTGGATATGTCATTGCCAGATATTTTTCCCAATTTTTACATTCTGTTATTACTCTTTTGGAGAAATCTTTTTAAGGGCATAATGTTTTAATTTTTAGAAGGTCCCAGTCGTCTAGTTTATGTTCAGCTGTTTGTGCATTTTCACTTATGCTTGGTGTTGATTAATGCCATATATTAGGACCCTTAAATTTGCCCCTATTTTTCCTTTCATGAACTTTGTCCTTTTAGATTTTACATTTAAGTCTTTGATATATCTGGAGTTAATGTTTGTTTATGGTGTGAGGTATGGAACTTGTTTCATTTTTCTGCATGTGGATATCCAGTTTTGCCAGCACTATTTGTTAGAGACTACCTCATCCCCATTTAATGGATTTCAGAGCTTTGTCAAAGATCAGCTGACCATAAGTGGATAGATCTATTTCTGGTTTTTCAATTCTATTCCACTGATATATTTGTCTATCACTGTATCAACTCCAAGCTATTTTGACTACTGTGACTGTATAGCAAGTTTTGAGATTAGGAAGTATGAAACCTTCCACTTTGTTCTTCTCCTTCTGTAGTACTTTGCTTGTCTGAGGGCTCTTTCCTTTCCATATAAATTTAATGATTGGTTTTTCCTTGCTCTAAAAAATGTTGACAGACTCTAGATTGGTATCATATTGAATGCATAGATTGTTTTGAGTATTACTGATATTTTCACAATGTTTAGACTTCCTATCCATGAGTATGGTATGTCATATCATTTATGTAGATCTTTTATAGTTTCTTGAAATAGTATTTCAAAGTTTTCTTTGTATAGGTATTTTGTGTCCCTGGTAAGATTTATTCCCAAATATATTATCTTTTTGTAGCTATTGTAAATGGTATTGATTTCCTTATTTCCTTGTTAGGGATCTCTTTGCTGATATAGAGGAAACCAACTGATTTTTGTATGTTGATCTTGTATGCTGCCACTATGTTAAATCTTTTAATTAGTTCTAGTAGTTTTCTTGTTGCATCACTTAGATTTTCTATATAAAGGATAATATCTTCTGCAAATAGGAATAGTTTTACTTCTTTCTTACCAATTTGGATGTTTTTGATTTCCCTTTCTTGCCTTATTGTTGTGGCTAGGACTACCATACAATGTTGAATCAAAGTGGTGATAGAGACCACTTTGTCCCTATTTTTCCTTTCATGAACTTTGTCCTTTTAGATTTTACATTTAAGTCTTTGATATATCTGGAGTTAATGTTTGTTTATGGTGTGAGGTATGGAACCAATTCACAAGGGGAATGATTTCAGTCTCTCTTCATTGAGAATAATGTTGACTGTTGGTTTTGTATTTATGTCCTTTGTTATATTTAAGAATTTCCCTCCATTCCTATTTGTCTGAAACTTTCTGTGAAGGATGGGTGTTGGGTTTTATCAAATGCCTTTTTTGTATCTATTGATATGATCATGGGATTCTTTTCCTTTATTTTACTTATGTGATGCATTATGTTGGTTGTTTTTTCTAATGTTGAACCACCCTTCCATTCTGGGTAGGAACCCCACTTGGTCATGGTGTATTAATTTTTTTATATGTTGTTGGAGTCTATTGGCTAGGATTTTGTTAAAAGAGTTTGCATTTATATTCACGAGGGATATTGGTTTGTAGTTTTCCTTTTTGGTGGTGTTTTTACCTGGTTTTGGTATCAAGGTTATGTTTGTTTCATAAAATGACTTTGGGAGGATTCCATCCTTTTCTCTGTTCTGAAGTATTTTTAGTAGGATTGAACTACTACAGGAATTCTTGTCTGAATATTTTGTAGAATTATCTAGTGAAACTGTCTAGGCCAGAACTTTTTGTTGTTGTTGTTGGTGGTGGTGGTGGTGGCAGTATTTCTATGAACTGCTCAATTTCTCCTTTTGTTATTGTGGTAGTTATGTTTGTGTGTCAACTTGGCTGGGCCTGGTTGAGTGGCTGGGCACCTGGTGGTAGTTATTCTCCATGATGAGCCTGGCAATCCCCTCCATGGTGGAATCTACCACAAGCAGGTGAGTAGCTGCCATTGGGATGTGGTATGCTTCCTGTATATAAGGAGAAGCTTTGAGAATTGTCTTGAGCATGCTTGGACCCTGTATGTAGCCATGTTGTTGCTCAGCAGTCTGCTATTCTCTGCCGACCTTGGGACATACAATGCATTTAAGTTAATGGCCTGCCCTGTGGTTTGGTAACATCGGGACTGTGCCTTTTTGCTTGTCAATCTTGGGGTTTCTCAGCCTCAGCAGCCAGCAGCTGTCTGAGTGAAGAAATGTCTCTAGCTCCAGTGGAATGGGAGCAGGAGGCAGAGCTGGACTCCAAGGTTGAGGGGCTTTCACCTAGCCCCTAAAGCCTGGCACTTTGAACTTGGACTTAAAGCCTCCAAATTGTAAGAATAAAATCCTATTTGTTAAGGCCATCCCATTTTTAGTATATTTGTCAGAGTGGCAGTAGGTAACCAGAACAGAATTTGGTACTGAGAGTGTGGGATGCTACTCTGACAGATACCTAAAATGTGGAAATAGGAGTGGAGTGCGTCCTTGACCCAAGACCCTGGCAGAGAGACCCCAGCATACGGCATGACAGACAGCAGGAGTAGAGCAAGAGACCAGCATGAGAGATGGCAGGAGCAGAGCCCAGAGACCCGCATGAGACAGCAACAACCTTACCAGCCCACGGAGGAGAAAGCCAGGTGCCTTTGGTTAAGAGGTTTACTGGTGGAGTGGGTTGCCTTTGGGCATTAATTGATAGAAAAGATTGGCATGGAATGGAGTACCAGGTTGGCCAGCTCATGGAGCAAAAAAGCTACGTGCTTTTTGGGCAGGGTTTTTCAGCAGAGTGGGTTGCATTTGGCATTAATCGGCAGAAGTGGAGACCAAGGAAACGGAAGCAGAGCTGCCTCAGCATGAAAGGGTAGGACCATGGTCTTTGAGGGTGGAATGATGACAGCCCTCTAGGTTTCAAAGAGCCAGGCCTTCACCAACTTGGTTCTGGAGTGTGGGGCTGCTCATTCATGTAAGCCACTGGTATGGAGCCATAGCCGCTGCCCAAGAGTGAGGGGGCCAGGCTGCCATGCCCAAGAGGGAGAGGAATTGGGCCCACCAGGCCAAGGGCATGAGGTCACAACTTAGAGGAACTAATGGACTAGAGCCACCTAATTGAGGAGACCTGTACAGATACCACCCACTGAAGATCTGTATAGGTGTCAAGTTGACAAGGGGTGGAATTGTGGTAGTTATGTTTGTGTGTCAACTTGGCTGGGCCTGGTTGAGTGGCTGGGCAGCTGATGGTAGTTATTCCCCATGATGAGACTGGCAATCACCTCCATGGTAGGATCCACCACAAGCAGCTGAGTAGCTGCCTTTGGGATGTTTTCTGCTTCCTGTATATAAGGAGAAGCTTTGAGAATGGTCTCAAGCCTATGGCATGCTTGGACCCTGCATGTAGCCATGTCTTGCTCAGCAGCCTGCTATGCTCTGCCAACCTTGGGACTTACAATGAACTTAAGTCAATGTCCTGCCATGTGGTTTGGTAACATCAGGACTGTACCTTTTTCCTTTTCAACTTTGGGGCTTCTTGGCCTCAGCAGCCAATGGCTGTCTGAGTGAAGAAATACTTCTAGCTCCAGTGGACTGGAAGCAGGAGGCAGAGATGGACCCCAGGGTTGAAGGGCTTTCACCCAGCCCCTAGAGCCTGGCACTTTGAACTTGGACTTAAAACTCCAAAGTGAGAGAGAATAATCTCCTGTTTGTTAAGGCCATCCATTTTTGGTGTATTCCTGTCAGAGTGGCACTAAGTAACCAGAACAGTTATTAATCTGTTCAAATTTTCTACCTCAGTCTGTGTTTTTTTAGGTCAGTAGTGTGTGGTAGTTAAGGTTGTTGTCAGCTTGACTGGGCCAGGTTGAGTGGCTGGGCAGCTGAATGTAGTTATGCCCCATGGTGAGACTGGCAATCAATTCCATTGTGGGATATCCTGGAACAACTGAATAGTTGTTTTAGGTATGTGGTCTGCTTCCAGTATGTAAGAAGTAGCTTTCAAGAAGGTCTCCAGCTTTTTGGCACACTTTAGCCCTGTATGTAGCCATGCTGTTGTTCAGCAGCCTTTCATGCTTTGCTGATCTTGGGACTTCTGGACTTGAATGAGTGGCCTGCCATGTTGTTTGGTAACATTGGGACTGTGCCTTTGTACTTGTCAACTTGGGTTTGTCAGCCTCAGCAGCCAGCAGCTGTCACAGTGAAGAAAAGCCTCCAGCTTCAGTGGGCCAGGAGCAGGAGGCAAAGCTGAAGCCCCTAGAGCTTGGCACTTCAAATTTGGACTTAAAGCCTCCAAACCTGTATGAGAATAAACTTCTGTTTGTTAAAGCCATCCCATTTGTGGTATATTCCTGTCAGAGAAGCAGTAGGTAACCAAAACAAGTGTGTTTTTAGAAATTTGTCTATTTCTTGTAGGTTTTCAAATTTGTTGGAATACAGTTCTTCATAGTATCATGTTAACAATTTTATTCTGGATGGTTATTTTGTGATGTTGCCCATTTCATTTCCTACTTGTGTCTCTTTCCTTTGATAAAATTGCCAGTGTTTGTTGATTTTATTAATCTTTTCAAAGAACCAATTTCTATTCTTGTTGGTTTTTTCTGTTGTCTTTCTATTTTCTGTTTCATTCATTTCTGCTCAAATCTTTATTATTTCTTTTCTTCTTGTGACTGTAGGCTTTTTCTTTTTTTTTTTTTTTTTTTTGCTGCTCTTTTTCTAATTGTTGGAGATGTTGTGTTAAGGTGCTGATTTTGGCACTTTGTTTTTTGATGTGTGCATTTATTGCTATAAATGTGCTCTGATTATTGTTTTTGTTGTTTCCCAAAGATTTTTTTTTTTTTATGTTGTGTTTTCATTCCCATTTGATTGAAGGATATTTTTTTAAATTCCTTTTTATTTCTTCTATTACCCCGTAGTTTTAAGGAAGATGTTGATCTCTTCCATGTGTTTTTCTATTGATCTTCCTATTGTTGGCATAGTGTCTAAGGCATTTGACTGCTAAGCAGAAGGCTACAGTTAAAATCCACCAGCCACTCCTCAGAAGGAAGATTGGGCAATCTACTTCTGTAGAGATATCACCTCGAAAACCCACAGAGGGGTTGCCATGCGTTGGAGCCGACTTCATGGCAGTGAGTTTGGTTTGGTTTTCCTATTGTTGATTTCTAATTTTATAGCATTGTGATCTGAGAAGATGGTTTGCAGTGTTTCAATGATTTTAAATTTACTTCGGCTTGCTTTGTGGCCAAACATATTGTTGATCCTGGAAAACGTTCCATGTGTGCTGGCAAAGAATGTATATTGTACATTGGGTGAAGTGCTCTGTATATGTCTATAAGGTCACATTACTTGATGACATAGTTTAGTTCTTCTGTGTCTGCTGAGTTTCTTTACAGTTGATCTTTCATTGAAAATGCTGTATTAAAAAGTCTTCAACAATTACTGTGCAGTCATCTATTTGCATTTTTTAATCTTGACTTCTTTATCATTTGGAAGTTCTGTACCTACGCTATTTATTCCCTCTTTTTGATTTGTAATTGTCTTCATTTACCAGTTGATGTCTCTGGTTCCCTGTTTACAGTCTTGCAAGTTTATTTTACTTTAGATACTTCTGTTACTGGGTTGATTTCTGAGTTATGTCATCATGTGTGTCAATCATCAGCTGTTGTCTGCTGTTGTTGGTTATCTGCCCAAAGGACTCCCTTTATCTTCTCTTGTTAGGTTGGTCTGTTTTGATGAATGCCTTTAATTTCTATTTAGTTGGAAATGTCGTAAATTCACCATCATATTTGAGGGGCTTGGTTGGAAATTTTTTTCTTTCAGAGTTTTATATATACCATCCCATTGCCTTCTTGCCTGCATGGTTTCTGCTGAGAAATCAGAGCTTAGTCTTATTCATTGCCTTATTTTTAACTTTTCATTTTTTCCCCTGCTATTTTCAGGATTCTTTCTTTGTCTCTGGTTTGGGTGAATTTGATTATGATATGCCCTGGTGATTTTCTTTTGGTATCTATCCTCTCTGGGGTTCATTGAGCTTTCTGAATGGATGTCTTCTTGTCTTTCACCATATCAAGGAAATTCTCTTCAACAAATCATCCACAATTTTTTCTTTGGTTTTATTTGTCTCTGTGTTCTGTGATTCCAATCACACATGAGTTATTGCTCTTGATTGTTTTCCACATGAATCTTAGGATTTCTTCATTTTGATTTCTTTTTTTCTTATTGATCCCTTATCAAAGTAATATTAAGGGTTTCTTCTTCAATCTCACTAATTCTGTCTTATATTGATTCAAGTCTACTCCTTTGTCCATTCACTGTGTTACCTATTTCTGAAATCTTAATATTAATCATCTGGATTTATATTTTGTTTTTTTGTATAGTTTCTAAATTTTCATTTATTTTTTTCAGTTTGTTCATTGTTTTCCTATATTGTTCTAAAGTTTTGTTGGTGTTTTCTGCAATATTGCAAATATTTCCCTTGATCTGTCTTTTAATCTGTTGAAGGTACCTAAATATAATTCTTTTGAATTCCTTATCAGGCATTTCCAAGCCATTTCTTCCACAGAGAGGTTTTCTGGTTCTGTATCATGGTCCTTTGTGTGTACGACTCTATCTTGCTTCTTTGTATGAACTCAGATGATCAGTTGACTCGGAAAGATTGTCATGTTGTTTCATTTCTATTTCTATTATATTTGCTGGCTTGGCAGCACTTAGGCACTCACCAGCTCTCTCCTATTGGGTGTGATAGAGGGTGAGATCTCTGTTAGCTGTTCATGAAGAACAGTTGAGGGAAAGTTGGGCTGGTGTTAGTTGCCATCTATCTTTGAGCACTTGTCACAGTGTCAAGTGGTGACCTTTATTTGATGGGGCTTCAGGAGGTATGGATGTGGTTGGGTCATGTGGGCATAGTTGCTTTCTAGTCATCAGCCGCAAGTGCAGTTGTCCATGCTGTCCTCTGCCAGGGGAGCCTATTCTTAAGTTTCTGCCCATATCAGAACACTTGTTGTTGTTGTTGTGATGTGCCATTGAGTCAGCCCTGACTCATAACAACCCCTCCTTGGGTTTCTGAGGCAGTATCACTACAGAAGTAGGATTGCCCAACTTTCCTTCTGAGGAGTGGCTGGTGGGTTTGAACCACCAGGCTTCTGGTTAGCAGTCAAGTGCCTTAGGCATTATGCTACCATAGCTCGGAACACTGCTTCCAATTATTCAAAATGCTCACACCCTCAGGACAGCCAACAGTCCACAGCTCTGTTTGTCTCCTTTTTTTTTCCTTTCCTTCCTAGTTGTCAGCCACCAGTGCAATAGCTTACACAGTCCTTGGCAAGAAAAGGTGATTCTTAGATTGCTGCCTTGTAGAAGTTAAGTTGTATGTCAATTTGGCTGGGCCTGGTTTTGAGTGGCTGTGCATATAATTAATCTCCATGATAAGACTGGCAATCAGCTCCAAGGTGGAATCTACTGGAGCAACTGAATAGCTGCCTTAAAGATGTGGCTTGTTTCCAGTATATAAGAAGACAGCTTTGACAAAGATGTCAGAGCTTTTTGGCAAGCTTGGACCCTACATGTAGCCTAATCTTCATTCAGCAGTCTGCTGTTTCCTGCTGATTATGGGGCTGTCTCTGGACTTGAACTAGTGGCCTTCCATGTTGTTTGGTAATTTTAAGACTGTACCATTTTATTTCTCAACCTTGGGTTTGTCAGCCTCAGCAGCCAGCAGCTGCCTGAGTTAAGAGAAACCTCCAACTTCAGTGGGCTGGGAGTAAGAGGCAGAGCTGAAACCCAAGTTTGAGGGGCTTTCACCCAGCTCCTAGAGCTGACACTTTGAACTTGGACTTCTACCCTCCTAAATTGTAAGAGAATAAATCCCTGCTTGTTAAAGCAATACATTTGTGGCATAGTTGTTAAAGTAGCACAAGAGAACCAAAATATGCCTGACAGAGTTACAATGTCAGCTAGGTGTGAAAGATTAGGACCTTCTTAGAAATTTCATGGATCTTTGTACAACCCAGTGCATATGCTTTCCTTTGTAAATTCTCAGAAATGTATCAGAGGTTTTGAAAGTCTCCTGTGGACTTTTAATTTCACAGATATTTCTTTTATATATTCTGGCCAGCCTCTTTTTTCACCCAAACTGGTATCACTGACTCAGTCAACTGCAATATTAAAGAAATGCTTCTGATTATTTTAAGATAAACACCCTTAGGATAGAGCTTTTCCTTATTAGTGAGTTGAGTCAAGTTGAATAAGTACAAGCTCCGTGAATTGTGTTTTTCTAGTGAACTGTCATATAGGTCAATTAGTTACCCCTGAGTATTGACTTTTTGGGGAGTTTCTTTCCAGTCTGGTCCCTCCAGCAGCTGCTGGGCTACCAATTTACCCAGTTAATCTGGCTGTAAGTTTACTTTTTTTAAAAAAAACTACAACAGAACAGGGAAGAGGAGGGTAGGAATAAGGTGAGAGAAAATGTCACATAGTTCTCTGTCTCAAAGAGATTTTGTCATTTTTCTTGAACAGACATTCCTCTGATTATCAAAAGTCTTTCTTTATTTTCCAGAGTTTTACAAGAGTTCTTGATGCTTTATAGAGTAGAAGGTTTTCAGAGGGCCTTACTCTGTAATCCCTTATATGTTTCACTATATAAAACAAAGCTTTATCAATTTATTTAATATATTTGAATTAATTTTCACATGTGAGAGCTGGACAATGAATAAGGAAGACTGAACAAGAGTTGATGCTTTTGAGTCATGGTCCTGGTGAAGAATGCTGAAAGAACCATGGAATGCTAAAAAGAACTGTTATGGTTACCTAGTGCCCCTCTGACAAGAAATATACCACAAATAGGATGGCCTTAACAAACAGGAGTTTATTCTTAAAATTTGGAGGCTTTAAATCCAAGTGCAAAATGCCAGGTTCTAGGGGCTGGGTGAAAGCCCCTCAACCTTGGGGTCCAGCTCTGCCTCCTGCTCCTGGCCTACTGGAGCTAGAGGCATTTCTTCACTCAGACAGCCCCAACGTTGACCAGTAAAAAGGTACAGTCCCGATGTAACCAATCCACATGGCAGGCCATTAACTTAAGTCCACTATAAGTCCCAGGGTCAGCAGAGCATAGCAGGCTGCTGAACAATGACATGGCTACATGCAGGGCCCAAGTGTGCCAAAGGCTAGAGACCATTCTCAAAGCTTCTCCTTATATACAGCAAGCAGACCACATACCCAAAGGCAGCTACTCAGCTGTTCATCGTAGATTCCACCAAGGAGTTGATTACCAGTCTCATCATGGGGAATACTACATCCAGCTGTCCAGCCACTCAACCAGGCCTAGCGAAGGTGACACACAAAAATAACCACCACAAGAACTAACAGATCTGTCCTGGAGGAAGTGCAGTGGAAATGTTCCTTAGAAGCGAGAATGGCCAGACTTTGTCTCACCTAGTTGGGTCATGTTGTCAGAAGGGACCATTCCCTGGAGAAGGATGTCACGCTTGGTAAGGTGGAGGGTTGACGAAAGAGGGGAAGGCCTTCAACGAGATGGATTGACACAGTGGCTGCAACAATGGGCTCAAATATAGCAAGGATCATGGAGCTGGCACAGGATCAGGCAGTGTTTCTTTCTGCTGTGCATGGGGTCACTATGAGTCAGAAGCAATTCAACAGCACCTAGCAACAACAACATCTTATTTTTTATTTACTCTACTTTTATTTTTTTACATTCTTTTTTACTTTTCCTATCTTCTATTGGTTTTAATGTATTTTATCCTCTTATTTTATGTCTACAATAAAAATTTTATTTCTATTAATTTATGTAGTTATCATAAACATGTAATATATTCACTTGATTTGACACAATATAAAGTCAATTGTTATTTCCAACTTTCTCCCAAACACCAATTACTTAGAATAGTTTATTTCTGATGACCCTATTACCCTCTTGCATACTATTTGTAGTCTCTTATTCTACTTCTTCTGTGTTACTAACCTTCTCAAATGGTTAATATTGTTGTTCCCTTGAGTTAATGATCATATAATTTTGTCTAATTTCTTACTTCACAATTTCTTTTGTATTCAATTCCAAAATAATGAGATTAATTTTCTTTCCTTCTGAAGTAAAAGATAGTTAGTACTTTTTTAATGAGCACTTGAAATTGACAAGATATCTCTTTATTGCATTTCTACAACACAATTATCATTGAATAATAACTAATAATATATTGTATAAATTGACAGTCAGTTTTTTCAATACTTGGGAGACAGTGTCCTGCTAACTTTTATAATTTATTTTATAATTTATCACTGTGTTTAGAAGTCTAGCATCAATCTACTCATTATGTCTCTGTAGGAATCTCTCTTTCCTCTCTAATTGTTTTCTCCTTGTCCTTGGCTTTCTGCAGTTCAAAATAAAATGTCTCTAGGGATGAAGCTATATTTATTGTCTTAACACTTTATGTAAGTATTCATATATTTAATCAGTTAAAAACATTATTTGAATATTGGCTTTATTCTGTCCTTGAACCTTAAACATGTATTGAGCTTTTTTTTTTTTTTTTTTGCTCTTCTTCTATTCTTTGTCTTCATGTAATGTTTTCTTACCTCTTTGAATTCTGTGTAATCTCCTAAAATCTTTCTTGAAGCTTAACAATTATGTATCTATATATCTATGTATTCTTTTTATCTCATTCACTAATAATTTAATGTCAATGGCTATCTTTATTTTTGTTTGAGAAAGTTCTTTCTTAAACCATCATATTTTATGTCAATAATGTCTATTTACTTTCTTCAAACTTTTATTACTTCTCATATATTTAAAAATTTTAGACATAATTATGTGTTATTGTTCTTGTTTTTAATTCATCTGTGTTGAAGTTCTTGGGATCCAATCTTTCTTTGCTCATTTGTTCTCTTTCATAGAAATAATTATTATTCTTTTCTGATTAGCAATTTTGTTAGTACTTTATATGAAGTAGGGCTTGTTTGGTTCTATGTAAATATGTCTAGGCCTGGATTGGAAGAAACTCTTCAAACTAGTTTTGTAAATGCTTCTTTTCTGTGTCTAACCAGTCCAAAAATAATTGAATGCATATTTTTGCCTTTAGGAAATCCTGACTAATTTAGTTTAGTGCAAATTTATTATAAATCTATGTGAGAAATAGTCAAATTATTCTATTTCTTACAGGAGATTTTTGTTGTTTTTCCCCCACTCAGGACCCAGACAGCTTATAACTTCCTTCACTAATGGATGGCTTTCCTCTACCAAGAGTGAATATTCAAAATATCTCACATTAATACAGATGTCCTGGTTACATTTCCTTCATTATAAGTACTCAAGGTTGTCTTCTCTCCTGATTAGTGGACAAATGATTTCTAACTCTTCCTTATTCCTCTGTAATTACATTAGCTCACCTCTTATTGCTCTGGTTTTCTATTTTTTCTCTAGTTCTAACATCTAGAAATTTACTGTTCTTATTTGTTAGTTTTAATTTATCCAATGATTCTGGTTGTATGAAATAGGAGTTTTAGCCAAACCCATTTTCCATTACCCACAAGTTTCCCCAATATAAATTTTAGGTTAATTGTTGCTGCTGTGTGGGGAATGGATTAGTGCACATTAAGAATAAAATTAGGGAATTAAATTATTTTCCTTGACATAAGTGAATGGTTAAATATTATTGCAGAGTTTCATATGTCCTATGAAATTTAACATCAAGACAATGACCTTATTATTTTCCAAGTTCTCTGACACTTAATATAAAAGTAAAGAAATAGGTTCCCAAGTTTTAGTCAAATTTCATAACAGTCACTTTAGTCATATTTTACCTGTCTTTTTCATTTCCTGGACCTGAAATAAAGTGATACCTCACTGGAAAGATGACAGATGATGGGACTGAGTGCTGGCACACTGTATCCATTCTTAAATTAATTCCCTTTAAAAATAAACTTCTTATAATACTCCTGAGGGAATAAAGGTTGTAAAAATTGACATGCATTCAATGGGGAAAAAGTTCCAAGTATTCAATTGTAACACACATTTTTTTTTTTTTAATTTCTACTTTTTTCAAGAAAAATATTTTTGGCTAAAAGTAACTTAAAGGAATTGTTAAAGAGGGTGTTGCTCTCATATTTCTGGACATTTGGTAGACAACAAAGATATTATTTCTGAAAGTCTTTTCATCTTCTTTCTTTGGTTGCTTTTCAAAGAACCTTATGTTTTATTCTCATGGCCCAGCCCAAACCAGGTAACATAAGTGACAAGGCAATTGAAACTTCTGGAAAGTGCAATGTTCAGTGAGAGAATGTGTATCAATACATACGTGGAAGGGGAGCTCAACAGAGTCCCTCTTCAAGATTGTGTGTGCATATGCATACAAGGAAGATAAAAAGGAGTTTCCGTTGCAAGGCTGAATTTCTGATTACCAGAAGATTTTTTACTATACTCATCTGCCACATAAAAAAGATAAAATAATCGTTGGTAAGAGATAGTATGAGAGAACATACCAACCAGCAAGGAACCCGCAATTTCTATCCCACATCCTCCCATTGCCACCTTGATATCCTGGTATACAAAAGGAATATGGATAGTGCTTGATTGCTGAACAGTAATTATACTTTGTTATTTTTGTATGTTAGTTTGCAGGGGGGTAAACAACAGAGTCAAAACCTACTTGCTACCCAGTCCATTCTAATTCATGGAAACCATTTGTCAACTTGTTGTGCTATAGTAACTAGAATGCTGTTATAATGTGGAAGTCTGACCTGCCTTCCAGTCTAAGATAGACTAGGAAAAAAGGAATGACAATCTACTTCTAATGAAAATTAGCCAATGAAAACCCTATGGACCAAAACAGAATATTGTCTGACATAGCACTGAATGATGAGCTCCTTAAGCTGGAAGACCTTCAGAATACACAGTAGCCACAATAATGAACTCAAACATATCAACAATAATAACGATGACTCAGGACTGGGCAACATTTCATTCTGTTGTATGTAGGTTCACCATGGTTTGGAACCAACTCAATGGCAACTAACTAGAATAGCATACAGTAATGCTTATGTTTTCAAGTATATGTTTTTTAATATATAATTTTTCAAGGATTATTTAACACTATATATCTTTTTAAGGATCATCAAAGATATTATGAGATACCCAAGGGTTCCATTTCAATTTCACCTGGTGGAGCATTAGGGAAGTGAGAGTGAGTTGTGAAAAGTGGTGCACATAACAGAGGGATCTTGCATGGCTATGTAGCTGGGCTTTCAACTAAAAGAGGTGACCATATTTTGCAAGAATATAAAGAAACTCTGGAAATTTCATAGTAATGTGATACTTAACAGAATGAAAACATTCTAACAATTAAGAATGAGTGAATTTAAAAAAAAAAAATTTACTAAGAGGTTATTGAGAAAGCTGGTAGTCAATGAAAAATTGGGTTCAGTAATGGATAGGTGAGGAGCAATTATTGCAACAAATCAATCCTTTTCTGGCTTACATCTCATCATGTTGAGATTATCTACTAAATTAATTAAAATGTAAATGTATTTTCATGCCAGAAATCTTTAGAAGAAGAATATAAAAATTTTGGGGTTCTGTGGATGTTTACCTAAGAATGGCCTTAAATCATGTTTTGATTTTGTTTTTGCTGTTATCTTCATTTTTATTTCTGCAACTACAAATTACTGCAAACAAAATAAATTGCAGGCAGTTGTAGCTGTGTCATTTAATTTATTGAATATTCTCTCCTCTTTCATAAACCAAAGATATATTTCATAATCTTTTTGCCATTTCCTTCCCCAAACCCTTGATATGGTTATAATACACTAAAGCAAAAAAATTCTCAGGTGATTTATGAAAATTAATCTTAGTACTTTATTTTCATTCCTTAATTTTTTTTCAACTTCAATTTAAGTGATGATTTTAATCTATTTTTTTCCTTATAAATTATAGAATTTCAGTAGCTAGAAGACCCTTAGATGTTATTGTAAAATATCCAAAACTCAGTTTAAAAAACAAAAAAAAAGAGTCATAGTTGATCACATGTTTATTTGTTTTCCAAACAACATTTTTCACAAACCTCTAAGTATAATGTCCTAGGCCAGACCCTATAGGAATTTCAAAGAATCAGGCCGCTTATGTTGTATAGCAAATTATCACAAATCTACCATCTTAAAGCAACACAGGTTTATTTTCTCATAGTTTCCATGGGTCAGCATTATAAGTATGAATTAGCTGATTCTTCTGCTCAGTTCTCACCAGGCTGAAAACAAAGTGATGGCTTCATCTGTGTTCTCATCTGGTCTCAGGATTGTCTTCCAAACTCACTAGCTGCTGTCAGAATTTAGTTCCTTGGAGTTTTCAGACTGAGACTCACATTTTCTTGCTAGCTATTTGCTTGGGTTCGATCTCAGCCCCTAGAAGCTACTCTGAGGCCTTACCCTGCAGCCCTCTCACAATATAGCAGCTATTCCTCAAAGGCCTACATGAGAATCTCTTTGGGTCTCTTTGGAATCTCTTTAGATTCTAGAATCTCTTTAGAATCTCTTTCTCTAGTGTGCTGAGATGTCGCTGAGACACATATATAATTTAACCAAACAAAACCAAACTCACTGCCATTGAGCTGGAGCCAACTCATAGTGAGCCCTCCTTAGGTTTCCAAAGCAGTATTTTCCTCCAACATATCCAAATACCCTGCCTACACTGAAAGGAGGGGAGAGAATTCTACAGGGTGTGTACACCAAGTGGCTAGAATCCTAAAGGTCATCACAGCATTCTGTCTACCATATCTCCTCTGAAAACTCTTCTACAGCAAAGAGATAAGATATTTTCCCAAATAGCTGTTATGCAAAAATCCAGTTACATTATTGGTATATCCTTTCTACATTTTCAAATAAAACATCAGAATGTTAAAGTTAAATATTTAAAATATATTGATACATATTAAATGTACAGTAATAACTGAACACATATTTTGCTAAACTATTATAAATGCTATTGAGTATAATATTTGTAATTAATATGCTATTTCCTGGAAAAGGTAGGGCAGGCCAGGAAGTGGTGGGAGCCAGGTTTGGAGGGCCAGAACAGGTAGGGCAGGCCAGGAAGTGGAAGTACGGCAGTTTGGAACAACTAAGGGAGACTAACTTCTCTGTCAGTTTGTCATCCTGTGATGGCTTGTGTGTTACTATGAGGCTGGAGGCTATGCCATGGGTGTTTCAAATGCCAACAGGGTTATCCATGGTCGACAGATCTCAGCAGAGCTTCCAGACTAAGACAGACTCAGAAGAAGTAAAACACCATCCACTTCTCAAAGAATTGGACAGTGAAAACCTTATGAATAGTAGTGAAACACTACCTGATGTATTACTGAAAAATTGTATGAATAGTCCTGAGACATTATCAGATATGGTGCCAGAAGTTGACTTCCTCAGGTCCAAAGGTACTCAAAATATGACTGGGAAAGAGCTGCCTCCTCAGAATAGAGCTGACCTTAGTGATATGGAAAGAGTAAGCCTTTCAGGGCCTCCATTTGCTGATGTGGCATGACTCAAAACAAGAAGAAACTGCTACAAATATACATCAATAATTAGAACATGGAATGTATGAAGTATGAAACTAGGGACACTGGAAATTGTCAAATGAAGTGGAACACATAAAGATTGATATCCTCAGCATTAGTGAGCTGAAATGGATTGGTTGGTCATTTTGAATTAGACATATGATTTACTATGTCAAGAATGACAAATTGAAGAAGAATGTAATGGTATTCATCATCACAAAGAATGTTTCAAGATCCATCCTGAAGTAAAAATGTTGTCAGTGATGGGATAATATCCATTAACTTGTAAGGAAGACCAGTTAATACTTCTATTATTCAAATTTACACATCAATGGCCAAAGATAAACATAAGGAAATTGAAAATTTTTACCAACTGCTGCATTCTGAAATTGACTGAACCTGAATTCAAAATGTGTGGATTATCACTGGTGATTGGAATACAAAAGTTGGAAACAAAGAAGAATCATTAGTAGTTGGAAAATATGGCTTTGATGACAGAAATAATGCTGGAGATCATATGATAGAATTGTGCAGAACCAATGACTTATTCATTGCAAATACCTTTTTTTTAACAACACAAAAGGTGGATACACACATGGACTTTGCAAGATGGAGTACACAGGAATTAGATTGGCTGTGCCTGTTAAAAGAAGCAATGGAGAAGCTCTATATCTTCAGCCAAAACAAGGCCAGGGTCTGACTGTGGAACAGACTATCAACTGCTCATATGCAAGTTCAAGGTGAAACTGAAAACAATTAAAACAGGTCCACAAGAGCCAACATATGACCTTGAATATATCCATCTTGAATTTAGAGACTGTCTAAAGAACAGATTTGATGCATTGAACATCAATGACTGGAAATCAGAGGAATTGTGAGATGACATTAAGAACATCATCCATGAAGAAAGCAAAAAGTCATTAAAAAGACAGGAAAGGAAGAAAAGACCAAAATGGATGTCAGAGGAGACTCTGAAACTTGACGTAGAATGGAGAGTACCTAAAACAAATGGAAGAATTGACAGGATAAAAGAACTTAACAGATTTCAAAGAGCAGCTTGAGAAGACAAAGTAAATTATTATGATGAAATGTGCAAAGACCTGGAGTTAGAAAGCCAAAAGAGAAGAACATGTTCAGTGTTTCTCAAGCTGAAAGAACTGAAGAAAAATTTAAGCCTTGAGTTGCAACATTAAAAGATTTTTTGGGAAAAATATTGAATGAGCTGGAATCATCAAAAGAAGATGGAAGGAATACAAAGAGTCACTGTACCAAAAAGAATTGGTTGATGTTCATCTATTTCAGGAAGTGGCATATGATCAAGAACCAAGGGTACTGAAGGAAGAAGTTGAAGCTGTACTGAAGGAGTTGGCAAAAAACAAGGCTCCAGGAATTGACAGAAAAGCCATTGAGATGTTTCAACAAATGGATGCTGTGCTGGAGGTAATCACTCCACTATGCCAAGGGATTTGGAAGATAACTACCTGGCCAACTGACTGGAAGAGATCCATATTTTTGTCTATTTCAAAGAAAGGTGATCCCACTGAATGTGTGTTCTGGTTACTTAGTGCCACTCTAACAAGAATATACCACAAACAGGATGGCCTTAACAAACAGGAGATTATCCTCGTATAGTTTGGAGGCTTTAAGTCCAAGTTCAAAGTGCCAGGCTCTAGGGGCTGTGTGAAAGCCCTTTGACTTTAGGCTTCAGCTCTGCCTCTTGCTCCCAGCCCACTGAAGCTAGAGGCATCTCTTCACTCATGCAGCTACTACCAGCTGAGGCTAACAAGCCCAAGGTTGACAAATAAATGGCACAGTCCCAATGGTATCAAACCACATCAAAGGCCATTAATTTAAGTCCATTGACAGTACTAAAGTTGGCAGAGCATGGCAGGTTGCTGAACAACGACATGGGTACATGCAGGGTTCAAGCATGCCATAAGCTAAAGACCACTCTCAAAGCTGTTTCTTATATATATTTGTATACCTTAATTTCTGTTAAAAATATTACAAATGATAGACTTAAAGTAGGCTACAAAATTTTGTAATGGTCAAATATTTCTGCAATATTCTCCAGCAGATTATCTTGATAAAAAATTTGTAATATTCTAATACTAGGTCCAATACAAATTTGATTTAATATAACTATGTAATGCATATTATTGAGGAAAAAGATTGGAAGAAAATACATGAAAATCAGGGCATTTTGGAGTGGTGAGGTTATGATTCTTTTTATTTTTTTTCCCCCTTGCCCTCCCCATCAAGTTATATCTAATATTTTGAAATTCTCTTCTTTTTTTTAGTTGATTTTATAATTGTAATATACATACAGAAAAAAAAGACACTACATTTTCCTTAGTTTGTAGACAATATCAAAAATGCAGGCGCTTATTTGCTAATAAATGGGTCTGAAATAATCAGTTGTTTAATAAAATGTCTGAAAATGAAAGGTATAGTGTTGATTAATTTTCCTGTTAATTTTCTATTTCCCCTGAAATAAAAAGTCTATTCATACATATTTATAAAAATTACATGTTATTTTCTAAGAAGGAAAATATACTAATTAGGAAATTATAATCTAAGACCAAGTAAGAGCTTAGTGGTAATCTGAGGAATGCCTACAACCAGCCTTCTGACATGAAACCTAAACCAATGGTGCTCAATGAAACTTCAGACCTCATATAAGCTAGCCTGGGGTATGAGGTCAATGATATCAACACTGTACATTAAAGTGTTCTTAAACAGAAATACACATACAACACAAGGTTATGTATTGATTAGTTGACAAAAATGTCTTGACTATAGGCTCTCAGGAACTAACTCTGTATTTCCTTGTAGGATAATGTTTCAGTATTTGCTAATTCAAAGTTTGTGGTGACTGTTGAACATAAAAAAGAGAAATAATAATAATAAAGGCTGTATTAGGTAAAAGGTTGTCATTTGAAATTATGTATATAGATGGATATAATTTTTAATTAAATACATGAGTAAAGTCTTTACCTTTTCTCTGCTTCCTTTATTTGTAACATCATTTTTGTATGTCCAATTGACTCTTTCCTCATTTATGAAAGATGTGTGTGACTGTGCATACTTCTTTTCTGAAATATAGTTGCTTTATCCAATGTTCTTTGGCCTTATTAAATATCTTTTTCTTTGTCCCTTTGGCTTTTCATCTTAAACAGTTACCTGTCCTTGTGCTAAAGTGTGAAATGCATTGATCATAAAGGTTAGTAAAATAAAATACATCAAATGTTGGTGAAATCATTGTCATTTTATCTCTCATTTATGTTTTTTCACATGAGATTAGTTAGTTAAGAATAAAATTCTTTTACAAGTAATATAGATTTCCAGTATCACTGGAGGGAATAATAAAACTATGGATTTACCTGTTTTACAAGAAAAATTTGTATGAATGTAGAAACCAAATCCCTTGCTTTAAACTAATACTATGTCAATATGATAAAAAATGGTCTAGGTGCCCAAAGCAGCAATAGTTTATTTGGCCAAGACAGTGAAAAATATTAAAGATTTCACATCCCCCTACATGTGTCTTTCTTCATTAAAATATAGTTACTTTGGGTCTAAGTCCTCTTGGTGTAATGTGCAATTTAAGTCCACTTGACATCTGTACATCTGTTCAAAATTAGTCATGAGACCCACTAGGTCTAACAATGGAGTGACTCAAGTGGAAAGAAAGCAACCCTCAAATACATATATATATATATATATATATATATATATGTGTGTGTGTGTGTGTGT
>NW_006921683.1:5392145-5393683 GCF_000298275.1 Orycteropus afer afer
TGTGTGTGTGTGTATATACATATATATATACATACATATATATAATCATATCCTACTGTATTCCCCTGCCCAAGCTGCAGGGCAAAATTACCTCTTCATCTCAGAGTCCTCATCCCAGAATTTAGTTTCCAAAGACTTCCCTCTTAGAAATGTTCAAGTATACAAGATAAATGAACAAAAGCACAGAATTCCTGTGGGTTGAGTCAGAACCTGAAACCACACTCCATAAACAACATTTTTAAGCACTTTTTTTTTCTTCATCCAAATTCACTGACAATAATGAGATGTGGAAAAAAAAGAAATATCTAACAAACAAATAACTCTCAGTTTCCACAGCATCTAGGCCAGGGTTAATTTTAGAAACTTTGAAGAATTGTTAAGTAAATCTAGGTACCCACAAAATTATTTACCAGCCTGAAAAATTTACCTGTTCTAATACGTTCTATCATATGCTTCAGGTTAAACATTTTTCTGCTTACAATGATACTCTTCATTGTTTTTCAGTTAACATTGATTGCTTAATTTCCCTGAAGTTTGAATATTATTTGTCATTTGGGATTCTTTATTAAAGTCATATGACTGGGAGCTCTGGTAGCATAGTAGCTAAGGCACTTGACTGCTAACCAGAAGGCTGGTGGTTCAAACCCACCAACCACTCCTCGGAAGGAAGATGGGGCAATCTACTTCCATAGTTATACTGCCTCGGAAACCCAAGGAGGGGTCACTATGAGTCAGGTCTGACTTGATTGCACATAACAACAACAACAAATATAATACAGGAAAATGTTAGCAACTCCTATTTTAGAGAGATTGTTTGGGAGGTTCCTGTAAGATGGTGGAATAGGCAGACAAACTATACAGACCCTCTTCAAAAAAGAAAAGAGGAACCAATTAGCACAGAGAAAGAACATAATCCTGGAGACTTGACCCTTAAAGAGATACAGAAGTGGACTAAACTCCAACTGGTAGAAAAACCTGCATGAAAATAGCAAACAAGGAGAGATATAGAACTACATCTGTCAGTGATCTTGTCACCAACAGCTTGTGTAATGCCAAGTAGTGTTAGGACCTAAGAATTAATCTAAAAATCAGCCCTGCTAGCTAGGGGCTACATGGAGGACTGCACTGATGGCTGGTGAATAAAGAGGAAAGCAGCAAAGAGGGAGATGGGCTGAACTATGGAATTTTGTCTGTCCAGAGGGCACAGCCATTTTGAATGCTTACAAGCAGTTCAACCATTTTGGATATTTAAAGCCACCAGCAATCTGTCAGATTTCATGGACCTAAGAATAGGCTTCACTTGCCGGGACTGCAAGGACATTCTGGACATTGAGGACTGGAAAGGTGTGACTTCACCATATTACTTGTATATGCCACATCCTCTTGGTGAACGGAGGTGCAGCCATCCCTTATTCCCACCCACCTTTTGGGCTGGCAGGAGTTCCATCATGATCTGTGTGCTAGGACAGAGCCTGGGTGCCTTGCCCAGACTTTTCTTATCTTTTTTTAGTTTGTTGCTTTTTCTCATTTTTAAAATT
>NW_006921683.1:5395167-5405635 GCF_000298275.1 Orycteropus afer afer
CAATCAGAAAAAAAAAAAAAAAAAAAAGATAAAAATGAAATGAAGAAAGCCTAAAATTCATGTGGGATACCATGAAAAGAAATAGCCTACATGTAATCAGAATTCCAGAACAAGAAGAGAAAAAGAAAATCACAGAGAAAATTGTCTCCAAGGTTTGTTGGAAAAGAACTTCCTTGATAGCAAGAAAGATGAAAATATATCCATTCAGGAAGTCCAACCCCCCAAACAGGATAGACCCCAAAAGAAAATCATTAAGACATATCATCATCAAACTCACCAAAACCAAAGACAAAGAAAAAGTCCTGAAAATAGCACAGAAAAGCAAAAAGTTACTTACAAAAGACAACCAATAAGACTAAGCTCTAATTTCTCAGAAGAAACCATGCAGGTGAGAAGACAATGGGGCTGTATATATAAAATGTTGAAACAGAAAAATTTCCAACCAAGAATTATATACCCAACAAAATTGTCCCTCAGATATGATGGTGAAATTAGGAGATTGTCAGATAAGCAGAAGTTAAGGGAGTTTGTTAAACCAGACCAAGCTTGCAAGAGATACTATAAGGAATCCTATGAACAAAGAATCTATATTAGCAGACAACAACTGACCATTAGTACACATGATGACATAACCAAGAAACCAACACAGCTATGGAACTATCCAACATAAAATAAGTTTACAAGATTGTAAACAGGAAACCAGAGACATCGTTTGTCAAATGAGGACAACTACAAACCAAAAAGGGAAAAATAGTGCAGTTACAGAATTTCTAAGTGGTGTGAAAGTCAAAAGAGTTGCAAGATAGAATGGCTTATTCTAAATTCAGGGAGAAAATAATAAATCATAAGGCTACCTAAAAGAAAAATGATAAATATCCATATCACAATAGAAAATAGGACAAGCACAAATATTTACCAAATACTGAAACAACAGCAATGAAGGAAATAATGACATATTCATAAACAAAATGATCTCAGCTCAGAAAATTACATGGAACAAAGAAACCAGGACAACTAAAAAACACATAACAAAATGACAGCATCCAATTCATACTTGTCAATAATTACACTGAATGGCAAAGGATTAAATGCACCACTCAAGAGACTGCAGAGTTGCAGATGGAGAATTCCAGAGGACACACCTTAGAGATGAGATTAAAAAAGACTAAAAATCAAAGGCTGGAAAAAGATACATCAAGCAAATGGCAACCAACAAAGAGCAAGAGTGGCAATATTAATTCCTGATCAAATTGACTTCAAGACAAAAACCACCATTAGACACAAGGAAGGACATTATATAATGATTAAATTATATAATTTAAATTTATTCAGTTGAATGTAATATAACCATAATAAATATCTCTGGACCCAATGAACAAGCTTCAAAATACATAAATTAGACTGTAACAGAATTGAAAAGGCAAATAGATGACTCCACAGTTATAGTAGGAGATGTTAATACACCACTTTCAATGAAAGATAGAATTAGAAAGAAAATCAACAAATACACAGAAGAGCTAAACAATACAACTACAAACTTGACCTTATAGACATCTACAGAGCTCTTCACCCAAAAACAGCACAATATACATTCCTCTCCAGTACACATGGAACATTCTCCACAGTAGATCATATCTTAGGCCATAAAGCAAGCCTTAATAAATTTAAAAACATTGAAATACTGCAAAGCATCTTCTCACATCACAATGCTATCAAATTAGAAATCGATAATAGGATGATCAATGGAAAAAGAACAAACATGTGGAAACTGAACAACACCCTCCTTGAGAATGACTGAGTAATAGAAGAAATAAAAGATGAAATTAAAGATTTCCATTAATCAAATGAGAAGGAAAATACAACAAACCAAAATCTCTGGGACACAGCAAAAGCAGTGATCAGAGGTCAATTTACAGCAATAAATCCACAAACCAAAAAAAAAGAAGAAAGAGCCAAAATCAATTCCTTAAACCAACATTTATAACAATGGGGGGGGGGAGTAATAAAAGCATAAAGTCACCAGAAGAAAAGAAATCATAAAAATCCAAACAGAAATAAATGAAAAAGAAATAGAAAGACAATAGAAAAAAATCAACAAGACTAGAAGTTGTTTTTTTAAAATTAATAAAATTGACAAAACACTGGAAAATATAACAAAAGAAAAGAGGGAGAGAATACAAATAACATACAAAAGAAACAATTTGGGCAACATCACAACAGAACCAACTAAAGTAAAAAAGATATTTTCAGGATATCATAAGGAAATGTACTTAAAAAAATTTGAAAATCTACGAGAAATGGACTGATTTCCAGACACTACTTAAACTAATACAAACTGAGGTGGGAAAGTAGAACAAACCCAGAAAGAAGAAATTAAACAGGTCATAAAAAATTACCAACAAAAAGTCCTGGTCCAGACGATTCACTGGAGGATTCTACCAAATGATCTGAGAAGTGACACTGATCATACGCAAACTATTCCAGAACATAGAAATCCTCACAAATTCATTTTATGAAGCAAGCATAACCTTGATACCAAACCAGGCAAAGACATCACTCAAAAAGAAAACTACAGGTCACTATATCTCATGAATATAGATGCAAAAACCTTCAACAAAATCCTAGCCAATAGACTCAAGCAACATATCAAAAAAATAATACATTATGACCAAAAAAAAAAAAATCACTGACATCAAGTTGAACTCAACTCATAGTGACCACTCCTTGGGCTTCCAAGGCGGTATCACTACAGAAATATGTCACTGCCCAACCTTCCTTCCAAGGAGTAGCTGGTGAGTTTGAACCACCAGGTTTCCTGTTTGCAGTCAAATGCCTTAGGCACTATGCTGCCAGAAGGTTCATATCAGATATGCAAGTATGGTTCAACATTAGAATATCTATCAACATCATCCATCATGTAAATTAAACAAAGGAAAAGAACCATGTGATCATATCAATCAGTGCAGAAAAGGCATTTGATAAAATCTAACACCCATTCCTTATCAAAACTGTTAGCAAAATAGGAATAGAAGGGACATTCCTCAACATAATGAAGAGCATATATGCAAAAGCAACAGCCAACATTATTCTCAATGGAGAGAGACTGAAACCATTCCTACTGTTAACAGGATCCAGACAAGGATGTCCTCTATTGCCACTTCCATTCAACACCATATTAGAAATCTAAGCCAGGGCAATAAGGCAAGAAAGAGAAATCAAAGGCATCTAACTTGGTAAGGAAGAAGTCAAACTATCCATATTTGCTGATGATATGACCCTATACCTAGAAAATCCAAGAGACTCAGTAAAAATTCTACTGGAACTAATTGATAGGTTTATCATTGTGACATGATACAAGATCAATGTCCAAAAATTAATTAGATTCCTTTACACCAGCAAAGAGATTGCTGATTAAGAAATTGGGAAATCAATACCATCTGCAACAACTACTAAAGGAATAAAATACTTGGGAATAAATCTTACCAGGGACACAAAGGCCTGTAGAAAGAAAACCACAAAAGACTATTTCAAGAAACCATAAGAGAGCTGCATAAATGGAAGAACATACCATGCTCACGGATAGAAAGATTGAACATTGTGAAAATGTCACTTCTACCCAAAGCAATCTATACATTCAATGAAATCCCAATAAAAATTCCATCAACATTCTTTAAGTATATGGAAAAACCAATCATTAACTTTATACGGAAAAGAAAGAGACCTCAGATAAGCAAAGCATCATTGAAGAAGAAGAACAAAGTAGGAGGTCTCACACTCCTGGATCTCAATATCTCCTATGCAGCCACAGTAGTCAAAACTGGCTGGTATTGGTACAATGATAAACACATAAACCAATGGAATAGAAATGAGAACCCAGAAATACATCCATTGCCCTATTGTTAGCTGATCTTTGACAAAGAGCCAAAATCCATTAAGTGGGAAAGAGATTGTTTAGCAAATGGTGCTGACAAAACTGGATATCCATTTGCAGAAAAATGAAACAAGATCTGTACCTCACACTATTTTTAAAAACTAGCTCCAGATGGATCAAAGACTTAAATGTGAAACCTGAAACTATAGAGTTCCTCAAGGAAAAACTAGGGGTAAATTTAGGAGCTCTAATATATGACATAAATAGACTACTAAGCATAACCCAAAATGCACAAACAGCAGAAAATAAACTAGATAAATAGGATCTTCTCAAAATTAAACTTTTATGTGCTTCCAAAGACTTCTGCAAAAGAGTCAAAAGAGAAAAACTATTTGGCAATGATATACCTGACAATGGACTTATCTCTAGAATTTAAAGAAAATACCAACACCTCAAGAACTAAAAGACAAATAATCCAATTGAAAAATGGGCAGAAGACATGACTAGACCCTTCACCAAAGAGGATATTCAGGTGGCCAACAAACACATGAAGAAATGTTCATGGTCATTAGCCATTACAAAACGCAACCACCACCATGGAGTCAGATCCAACTCATAGCAACCCCTCCTTGGGTTTCCGAGATGGCATCACTATGGAAGTAGATTGTTCAACCTTCCTTTGGAGGAGTGGCTGGTGGGTTTGAAGCGCCAGCTTTCTGGTTAGCAGTCAAATGCCTTAGGCACTTTGCCTCCAGAGAGATGCAAATCAAAACAACAATGAGATGCCATCTTCTTCCAGCACTAATAGCAAAGTTCAACAAGATGGAAAATAACTAACACTGGCGATGATGTGGAGAGATTGGGACTCTTATACACTGATGATGGGACTGGCAAATAATACAACTACTGTGGAAAGTAATATAGCAATTCCTTAAAATGTTGCAATTAGAAATACCATTTGACCCAGCCATTCCATTACTAGGTATATATCTTAAAGAAGTTAGAGTAAGGACAAGAACAGATACATGCACACTCATGTTCATCACAGCACTATTTGCAATAGCAAAAAATGGAAACAACCTATGTGCCCATCAACAGAAGAATAGATAACCAAACTATGGTACATACACACAATGGAAAACATGCAACCATAATGAATAACATAGAATCTACAAAACACCACATAACGTGGATGAACTTGGAGGATATTGTGCTGAGTGAAATAAGTCAGTCATAGAAGGACAAATATTGTATTAGTGCATTATATTAAAAAGTCAAGGAATAGTTTATATATGGAAGGAAATTTTCTTTGTTGGTTACCAGGGGTGGAAGGGGAGGGGAGGAGAAAGGAGAGAACAGGGTTAGATAGGTAGAAACAGGTATTGATTTGGGAGAAGAGAAGAGCAATGTACCAAATGTGAGTATTCAACACAGTGGCATTGAGGAAGAGGAAGACATAGGGAGGTGCATGGGAGGTACAGGCACATTGTGTTGTCAATGATGATAAACAGATTAGACAAAGAAGAGAGCACAAAAAGATACCATGTGAAGATCACCAAGGAACTAAGGAATATTGGGTCTGAACGAGACAAGTATGTTCCCTCAGAGGTGACAGAGAGAGAGCCTCATCTAGAGCTAGTGCCCTGAATCTGGATTTACAGTCCTTAAACTCTGAGAAAATAAATTTCTGTTCTTTAAAGCCACTCGTGTTATTTCTGTTACAAAAGCACTAGATAACTAAGACACTATGTTATTCTTGGTCATCCAAGAAGAATTTGCCAAGACAAAATTTTACAAGCAAAGATTTTATTTAGTGAAATGTTAATGAAAGAAATAAATGGTGGTAGAGCAGCGGGAGGCTGAAGAACCATCAGTCCAGAACGCAAGACTGATTCTAAGTGAAAGAGAGAGGAAAAGAAAGTTGAATGGAAACATCTTAGAATATCTATCAGTTTAAGGAAAGTTTAGTGTGGCCTTTGGAAAGTACTCAAGCCAAGCCAAAGTTGGCCATTAAAAGAGTTTTGTCTTTTAGAAAGGAGACTTTCTAATGTCCTGTCACACACAAGGATTACAGCACACAGCATCTGGAGCCTTTTGTCAGTAATATTCATTTTATTGGGAAATTTATGAGGGCATATTTCCATAGTCATCATAATCCATCCTTGCATTGTTCTGATTTTCTTCACCCAACATATTTCAGAGCAGTTTGTCTGTGGTTCCTATAGTCTTTTCTTCTTGAAGGGAAGTTGGTGAAATGAACTATAGTCACTGAATATTGCTTCATCTTGGAGTGGCAAATAGTACTTCTCCTTTCCCTCTATTGTCATTCTAATTTCCCTTCACCTTCAGCCATCACTTTGCCTAATCTAGGTTGCTTACCTGGTCTTATGACCCAAATCTTTATTTTTAGTGCTCCAGAACATTTAATAAATAAATCCTCTAATATCTGGTTGCTATAGATTTCTATTTACTGTTACAAATAGCAAGTAAGTCCAATTAAAAAAAAAAGCACAGAGCTACAACTCAGGGGGAAAGAATGAATAGGAAAGAATGGCACACAGAAGAGATAACTACAAGGAGAAAATGGAAAGAGCTATTACGTTGTGGGGAATCGCAGTCAATGTCACGAAACAAAGTATGTATGAACTGCTGTATGGAAAATGAATTTGCTCTGTAAACTATCACTCAAATAACAAAAAAGAAAAAAAAGAATGTGCACTTTTTGAGAACCAGTGTCTGCCACTTTACTTTGCCCAGAGTTGCATTTACAGGGCACACAAATTCTCCTGGAGGGTCATTGAGAGTGACGGTAAGCAAAGCCATTCCTGCTTCAATCCCTTAAGTCCTGGAACAATATATCTTTCTTATTGAAGAAATAGTACCATATTTAATAAATACAGTGTACCTCAAAGTTTAGCACCTCATTACAACATAATATTTCTGTCAAGCTGGCACTTCAGCTATGCTGTTAAAACTCCCAGCAAGGGCAATAAGGCACGAAAGAGAAATCAAAGAGACTATCTATTCCCCATTTAATGAGTTTTGGCCCTTTGTCAAAGATCAGCTGACCATAAGTGGATGGATCTGTTTCTGAATTCTCAATTCTGCTCCACTGGGCTTGTGTAATACCAGGTGGTTGTGACAACTGAGGCTGTAAAGTAGGTTTTGAGATCTGTGAATGTGAGACCTCCTACTTTGTTCTTCTCCTTCAGTAGTGTTTTGCTTACCTGTGCTCCCTTTCCTTTCCATATAAAATTATTGTTGTTGTTGTTAGGTGCCGTCAAGTCATTTCCAACTCATACCGACCCCATGCACAGCAGAACGAAACACTGCCCGATCCTGCACCAGCTCCATGATCCCTGCTATACAGGAGCCCATCATCGCAGCCACCGTGTCAATTCATCTCTATAAAATATACAATATACACTATAAAATATAATATAAAATTAGTGATTGGTTTTTCCATGTTTTTAAAGAATGTTGATGGAATCTGGTTTGGGATTGCATTGAATGTATAGATTGCTTTGGGAAGTATTGACATTTTCAAAGTATTCAATGAGCATGGTATGTTCTTCTATTTACATAGCTCTCTTACTCTTCTTGAAGTTTTCTTTGCACAGATCTTTTGTGTTGGTGGTAAGATTTATCCCCAAGTATTTTACATGTTTGATAGCTATTATAAATAGTATTGATTTCCTTATTTTGTTTTCAGAAACTCTTTGCTAGTGTAGCAGAATCCAACAGATTTTTGTATGTTGATCTTTTTTCCTGCCACTATGCTAAAACTTTCAATAAGTTGCAGTAATTTTCTTGCTAAGTGTCTTGGATTTTCTATGCAGATCATATCATCTGCAAATACAGGTAGTTTTACTTCTTCCTTACCAATTTGGATGCTTTTGATTTCTCTTTCTTGCCTTATTGCCCTGACTGGGACTTCCAATATAATGTCGAATAGAAGCAGAGATAGAAGTCAGCTTGTCTAGTTCCTGTTTGCAAGGAGAATGGTTTCAGTCTCTCTCCATGGAGAATAAAGTTGGCTGCTGGTCTTGCATTTATGCCCTTTATTATGTTGAGGAATTTCCCTTCCCTTTTTCTTAGAATTTTTATCAGGAATGGGTGTTGGATTTTATCAGATGCCTTTTTTCTGCATCGATTGATATATCATGTGATTCTTTTCCTTTATTTTATTTATGTGATGGATTACATTGATTGTTTTTCTGAGGTTGAACCATCCTTGCACTGTTGTTGTTGTTAGGTGCTGCTGAGTCATCTGCAACTCATACCAACCCTATGTACAGCAGAATGAAACACTGCCCAGTCTGCACGAACCCCACAATCCCTGCTATGCATGAGCCCATCATTGCAGCCACTGTGTAAATCCATCTTGTTGAGGGCCTTCCCCATTTCAATTGACTCTCCACTTTACCAAGAATGATATCCTTCTCCAGGGACTGGTCCTTCTGACAACATGACCAAAATAGTGAGATGAAGTCTGGTTATTCTCACTTCCAAGGAGCATTCTAGCTGCACTTCTTCCTGGACAGATGTGTTAGTTCTTTTAGCAGTCCATGGTACTTTCGGTATTCTTTGCCAACACCAGAACTCGAAAACATTGACTCTTCTTCAATCTTCCTGATTCATTGTCCAGCTCTCACATGCATATGAGGTGATTGAAAATACCATGGATTGAGTCAGGTGCACCTTAGTCTTCAAGGATCCTTGCATACCTGGCATAAATTCTGCTCGGTCATGATATTATTATTATTATTATTATTATTATTATTATTATTATGAGATATTTTTAGAGTGTGTAGGTTAGAATTTTACTGAAGATTTTTGCATCTATATTCTTCAGGGATATTAGTCTGTAATTTTCCTTTCTATTGGTGTCTTTGTCTGGTTTTCGTATCAGGGTTATGCTTGCTTCATAAAATAAATTTGGGAGGATTCCATCCTTTTCATTTTTCTGGAATAGTTTGAGATGGATTGGTGTCAGCTCTTCTCTTAAAGATTGGTAGAATTGTCCAATGAAACTGTCAGGGCCAGGACTTTTATTTGTTCACAGTTTTTTTTTATGATGTGGTCAATTTCTGCATTTTTTATGAGTCTGTTCAAATATTTCACCTCGGTCTTTTAAGTTTAGGTAAGTAGTGTTTTTCTAGAAATATGTCCATTTCTTCTAAGTTTTCAGATTTGTTGGAGTACAGTTCTTCATAGTATTATGATATTATTCTTTTTTATTTCTGTTGATTCTGTTGTGTCATCATCACTTTCATTTCGTATTTGTGTTATTTGCATCTTCTTCTTTTCCTTTGTTTGCCAGTGGTTTGTCATATTAATCTTTTCAAAGAACCAACTTTTATTCTTTCTGATTTTTTCTATTGTTTCTCTATTTTCTGTTTCATTTATTTCTTCTCAAATCTTTATTATTTCATTTCTTCTAACTTTTTTGCTGCTCTTTTCAAATTGTTAGAGATACTTGGTTATGTTGTTGATCTTAGTTCTTCTTTTTTTGATGTGTGCATCTATTGCTATAAGTTGCCTTCTGATCACTGCTTTTACTGTGTCTCAAAGATTTTTATATGATGTGTTTCATTCTCATTTGATTCAAGGAATTTTTTATTTCATTTTACACTTTTTTTCTATCACCCAGTCATTTTTAAGGAGGGCATTATTCAGTTTCTATGTGTTTGCTCTTTTTCCATTGGTTTCCTAGTGTTGATTTCTAACTTGATAGTTCTAACTTGTGATCTGAGAAGATGCTTTGTGGTATTTCAATGTTTTTAAATTTATGTAGGCTTGTTTTGTGGTCTAACATATGGTTTGTCCTAAAGAATGTTCCCTGTGTGAAGGAAAAGAATGCAGATTTTGCTGTTGTTGGTTGAAGTGCCATGTAGATGTCTATACGGTCTAGTTGGTTGATCATATTTTTCAGTTCTTCTACATCTTTGCTGAGTTTCTCTCCAGTTGTTCTATATTTTGTTGAAAGTGGTGTATTAAAGTCGCCTACTATTACTCTGGAGTCATCAATTTGTCTTTTTCAATTCTGTTAAAGTCTGACTTATGTATTTTGGGACTTTTTCAATGATTGTGTAAATATTCATTATGGTTATACCCATGTTTGCCTTCACTGACAATGCAGGACTGTATGTGGTTATATCCTTTAATCATTACATAATGGCCTTCTTTTTCTATTATGATCATGTTTGTCTTAAAATCTATTGTATCAGAAATTAATATCACTACTCCTTCCCTTTTATGGTTGCAATTTGCTTAGTAAATCTTTTTCCAACCTTTGATACTTAGTATATTTTCTTCTGTGTTTAAGATGAGTCTCTTGTAGACAGTATATTGATGGGTCATGTTTTCTTATTCAGGCTGAAACTCTCTGTCTCTTTTTGTTTTTTACTTTTTTTAATTGTGATTTGGGTGAAAATTTCCAGAGTAAATTCACTTTTCATACAGCAGTTCACATACACTTTGTCTCATGACATTGACCAAAATTTACCACAATGCAACAGCTCCCCTCCCACTTCCTCCCAATAGTTACCTCTTCCCTGTGTTCATCCCTTCATGCACCCTTGCCTCCTGAGCTTT
>NW_006921683.1:5405905-5406944 GCF_000298275.1 Orycteropus afer afer
GTAGCTGGGTACCATCTAGTTCTTCTGATCTTATAGTCATATAGGCTGCAGATTGGATGGTGTACCAGTCACTAGGACTAATTGTTTCCATGAATTTTTGGTTTTCTTCATTCTTCTTTGCTCTGGATGCAGAGAGACTCATCATTTCATCTAGATAGCAACTTCCAAGCTTTTAAGATCACAGTCGCTACTCACCAAAGTAGGAGGTGGAACAATGTTTTGTGTAGTATGTTATATCAATTTAGCTTGATGTCCCCCACGACTATGTTCCCAAGCCCACAGGTTCAACTACACGGTCTCTCTGAGTAGCTGGCTGTGATCAAGCAGTGACTACAACCTTGCTAATTGTCAGCTCTACTATACATCCAGGAGTTCAGATCATACACATAAACTTCTAGAACCATTGTCTGCCAATCCTACATGTTCTTGGGTACACTCCCCACTTCACAGACATACCTACTAGTTCAGCTTGTCCACCCATCTATCCAGTCATATACCCATGTTTGCCTTCACTGACAATGCAGGACTGTATGTGCAAAAGGATTCATCATTGTTGTCTGTACCTCCCATGTACCACTCTATGTATTTCTCTTCCACAATGCCACCATATTGATCAGTCACATTTAGTACTTTGCTCTTCTCTTCACCCAAATCAATACTTAACTCTATCTATTTAACAGCCTTCCCTCCCCTCCCCTCCCACCCCTGGTAACCAACAAAGAAAATTTACTTCCATAGATAAACCTTTCCTTGACTTTTACAATAACAGACTAATATAATATTTATCCTTTTGTGACTGACTTATTTCACTCAGTATAATGTCCTCCAAGTTCATCTATGTTATGCGATCTTTGGCAGATTCTACATTATTCTTTAGCATTGCATAGTATTCCATTGTGTGTATGTACCATAGTTTGGTTTTCCTTACCTCAGAGGATGGAGACCTAGGTTGTCTCCATCTTTTGGCTACTGTAAATAGTACTGCGATGAACATGGGTGTGCATATGTTTGTTCTTGTCATGGCTCTCACTTCTTTAGG
>NW_006921683.1:5408348-5418111 GCF_000298275.1 Orycteropus afer afer
TTAGGTAAGTGGTGTGTTTCTAGAAATCTGTCCATTTCTTCCAGATTTTCAAATTTGTTGGAGTACAGTTCTTCATAGTATCTTGATTTTATCCTTTTTTATTTCAGTTGGTTCTGTTGTTATGTCACCCATTTCATTTCTTATTTGTGTTATTTGTATTCTCTCCCACTTTTCCTTTGTTAAATTTGCCAGTGGCTTGTCAATTTTATTGATCTTTTTAAAAAACCAACTTCTAGTCTTGATTTTTTCTATAGCTCTTCTATTTTCTGTTTCATTGATTTCTGCTTGAATCTATTATTTCTTTTCTTCTGGTGACTGTACGTTTTTCTTGCTGTTCTTTTTATAATTGTTGGAGATGTTGTTTTAAAGTGTTGATTTTAGCTCATTCTTCTTTTTTTATGTGTGCATTTATTGCTATAAATTGGTCTCTGATCACGGCTTTTGGTGTGTTTCAAAGACTTTGGTATGTTTTGTTCTCATTCTCGTTTGATTCAAGGAATTTTTGAATTTCTATTTTTATTTTTTCTCTTACCCAGTCTTTCCAAGAAGGCTGTTGTTCATTTTCCATGTGTTTACCCTTTTTCTGTTGATCTTCCTATTGTTGATTTCTAATTTGATAGTATTATGATCTGAGAAGATACTTTCCAGTATTTCAATGTTTTTAAATTTATGAAGGCTTGCTTTATGGCCTAACATATGGTCTATCATGGAAAATGTTCCATGTGCATTGGAGAGGTATGTATATTGTGCTGCTGTTGGGTGAAGTGCTCTGTAGATGTCTATAAGTCCAATTTGGTGGATTGTATTGTTTAGCTCTTCTGCATTTTGTTGAGTTTCTTTCCAGTTGTTCTATATTTCGAAGAAAGTGGTGTATTAAAGTCTCCCACCATGACTGTGAGTCATTTATTTGGCTTTTCACCTCTTTTAAAGTCTGATTTATGTAATTTGGTCCTCTTTCATTGGCTCCATAGATATTTATTATGGTTATGTCTTCATGTTCAATTGATCCTTCAATCATTATATAATTCCCTTCTTTGTCTCATATGGTATTTTTTTTTCTTAAAGTCAATTTGATCATAAATTAATATTGCCACTCCTGTTCTCTTACATTGCCATTTGCTTGATATATTTTTTCCAACCTTTGATATTTAGTCTATTTTTATCTTTCCCTCTAAGGTATGTCTCCTGTAGGCAGCATACCGATGGGTTTTGTTTTCTTATCCAATCTGCAACTCTGTCTCTTGAGTGGTGCACTTAATCCATTAATATTCAGTGTAATTAATGACAAGTATGAATTGTTTGCTGTCATTTTAGTATGTGTTTTTTCATGGTATCCCTGGTCTTTGTTCCATATTATTTTCTGTGCTGAGCTCATTATGTTTATGAATCATGTTACCATTTCCTTTGTTGTGGTTGTTTTAGTTTGCTAAATATTTGTGCTTGTCCTCTTTTTTATTGTGATATGAAGGTGTTTCATTTTTCTTTGCAGTTTCCCTATGATTTATAATTTCCTCCCTGAGTTTAGAACAGTCTATTCTATCTTGCAACTTTCTTGACTTCTTCACCATTTAGAAATTCTGTCCTACAAAGTATTTTCCCTGTTTTTGTTTGTAGTTGTCCTCACTTGCCAGTTGATGTCTCTGGTCCCCTGTTTACAATCTTGTAAGTTCATTTTACTTTGGATATGTCCATAGCTCTGGTTTCTGGGTTATGTCATCTTGCATATTAATGGTCACTTGTTATTTGCTATTTTTGGTTCTCTGTTCAAAGTACTCCTTTTAGCATGTCT
Source organism: Orycteropus afer afer (assembly GCF_000298275.1). Lineage (NCBI taxonomy): Eukaryota > Metazoa > Chordata > Mammalia > Tubulidentata > Orycteropodidae > Orycteropus > Orycteropus afer. The sequence goes on from NW_006921683.1 coordinate 5,410,138, forward strand.
TTTAAGGTTGTTCTGGTTTTAACAAATTCCCTTAGTTTCTGCTTATCTGGACATCTTCTAATTTCACCATCATATGTGAGGGGCAATTTTACCAGGTATATAATTCTTGGTTGAAAATTTTTCTCTTTCAGGGTTTTATATATACCATGCCATTGCCTTCTCACTTGCATGGTCTTTGCTGAGAAATCAGAGCTTATTCTTACTGGCTGTCCTTTGTAAGTAACTTTTTGTTTTTCCTGTGCTGTTTTCAGGATTCTGTCTTTGTCTTTGGTTTTGATGAATTTGATGGTGATATGTCTTGGTGACTTTTTTGGGGGGTCTATCCCATTTGGGGTTCATTGGACTTCCTGAATGAATATATTCTCATCTTTCATCATATCAGGGATGTTCTCTTCCAACTAATCTTGGAAAATTTTCTCAGTGGTTTTACATTTCTCTTCTTGTTCTGGAATTCCAATTACACATAAGTTATTCCTCTTGATGGTATCTCACATGAACCTTAGACTTCTTTCTTTTTTTTTTTTTTTCTGATTGATCCCTTTCCAAAAAAGTATTCAGGTATTTGTCTTCATCACATTAATTCTGTCTTCCATTGCATCAATTCTACTCTTTTGCCCTTCCAATGTGTTATCTATTTCTGACAATTTAATATTAACCTTCTGGATTTCTATTTGTAGATTTAGAATCATTTGTATTTTTTTGCTTATTTTGTCATTTTGTTCTTGTATTTTCTTCCAAAATTCTTCTAGGGTTTTTTCTGTGTTTTCTTTGGTCTGTCTTTCAATCCTTTGAAGATTCCTGAATATAATTGTTTTGAATTCCTTATCAGAGAGTTCCAATGCTGCTTCTTCCTTTGGGATGTGTTCTGGGTCTGTATCCTGTTCCCTTGTTTCTACCACTTTTTCTTGCTTCTTAATCTGGATGTTGATGTTCTGTTGTCTCTGAGACATCATGGCATTTTTTTATTTAGATCTCTGTTAAATGTTTGTTATGAGCAGCCAAGGGTGTTCCAGGCTCTTCTTGGTGTTTTTTTATCATTAGCCCATTGGTAGAGAAGGAGTTGGTGGCTATCGCTTAGTAAGTTAAGTTTCAGGAGTTGTGGATGTAGTTATTTCTTATGGGGACTGTTCCTGTGGCCCACTCAGTTAGACAAAAATTACAATTGAATAACCATCATAAATCTAAATGCACATGGACAAAAAATATGCCATGTAATCACACAGGAACAGTAACCAAAAAAAAGAAAAAAGGGTAAAAGAAGGAGAGAAAAACAAGAAAACCTGTAATATCTGAGGACAGGCCAATAAGAGAAAAAAGGTAGAGAAGGAGAATAATGAAGGAATTCAAAAAGAAAAACAAGGAATGGGGTTAACCATGAAAAGAAAACAGAAAAAAAAAAAAAAAAAATTGACACCAGGAACATGAAAAAGAAAAAAGCTGAAAACTAGGACCTGAGAGGGGAAAAATAAAGAATAATAGTAAAAAGGACAAAAGTATTAATAATAATAGTAGTTTTAAAACAGACATAAACAGATAAACTAGAAACCAGAACAAAGAAAGGGAAAAAAATATAAAAAAAGAATCAGGGAAGGGCAGGGCAGGGCACCCATACTCTGACCGAGCACACAGACTGGGATGGAGTTCCTGCAGGTCCAGAAGCAGGGTGAGAGTGGGGGATGGCCACACCTCCATTCCCCAAGCAGGTGTGGGGTATAAGTGTAACAAGGGGAATGGCACACCTTTTCAGTCATCAAGGTCTGGAGTGTCCTTGGGGTTACTGGCAAGCAGAACCTCTTCTTAAGACCCTGGAATCTAGGAGAGCACTGTCTCTTCAAATATCCAAAATGGTCAAGCCGCTTGTAAATATTCAAATGGGCTGCACCCTCTGGACTGGCAAAAGTCCACAGCTCAGCCCACCTTCCTCTTCGCTGCTGCTTTGCCTTTTATTCCCCAACAACCAGAGTACTCCTCCATGCAGTCCCTGGCTAGCAGGGCTGATTTTTAGGTTAATTATTAGGTCCTACAACCACTCAGCAATCTCCAAGCTGTCTGTGATGTCAGGATCACTCAGGATCGCTGCCAGACCGCAGGTCCGTATGTCTCCATTTTTGGAATTTCCATGCAAATTATTCTGCTAGTTGGGGTTTAGTCCACTTCTATTTACTTCCCTTCAAGGCTCAGGGGTCCAGGATTGTCTTCTGTGTCTGTGTCTGTGTTAATTGGTTTCACTTTTCTTTGTTGTAGAAAGTCTGTGCAGTCTTTCTACCTATTCTTACTGGAACTCCTATTTTCCAACTCTCTGTCTCTTGGGTGTTGCATTTAATATATTTATATTCAGTGTTATTTTCAACAAGTATGAATATTTTTTCATTTTGTTGGGTGTTTTTTCATGGTGTTGCTGATTTCTTTATTTTTTCTAGGCTGAACTTATTTGTTTATGAATCATGTTATCATCTCCTCCATTGCTAGTGTTTTAGTATTTGCTAAATATTTATGCTAGTCTTCATTTTCATTTTGAGACAAAGATTTATTGTTTTTCTTTGAGGTTACCCTGTGATTTACTATTTTCTCCCCAAGTTTAAAACAGTCTCTTCTATCTGGCAATTGTCTTGACTTCCTCACCATTTAGAAGTTCTGTAACTACACAATTTTTTCCCTCTTTTTGGTTTGTGCTTGCCCTCATTTGCCAATTGATGTCTCTGGTCCTCTGTTCACAGTCTTGTAAGCTTATTTTACTTTGGATATTTCTGATTACTGGGATGGTGTCATCATGTGTGTTAATCATCAATTTGTTTGCTGTTGGTTTTAGAAGGCTCCCTTTACGAACTTTTGTAAAGTTGGTCTGGTTTTATCAAATTCCCCAACTTTTTTACTTATATGGAATTGTCCTAAATTCACCCTCACATTTGAGGGACAATTTTGCTAGTTATATAATTGCTGGTTGGAGATTTTTTTTCTTTCAGGATTTTATATATATCACCTGTTGCCTTCTTGCCTGTGTGGTTTCTCCTGAAATCAGAGCTTAGTCTTACTGGTTGCTCTTTATGTGTAACTTTGTTTTTCCCATACTACTTTCAGGATAATCTTTTTGTCTTTGGTCATGGTAAGCTTGGTTATGATATGTGTTAATAATTTTCTTTTGGGGTCTGTCTTGTTTGGGGTTCATTGAAACCTTTAGATGGATATATGCTCATCTTTCACCATATTAGGGAAATGCTCTTCCAACAAATCTTTGACAATTTTCTCTGTGATTTTTATCTGTCTTTTCCTGTTCTTGAATTCCAGTTATATGTAGGTTATTCTGCTTGATGTCATCTCACACAAATCTTAGGCTTTCTTCTTCTTCTTCTTCTTTTTCAGTCTTTTTTTTCTGATTGGTCCCTTAACAAAGTAGTATTGAGGTGCTTGTCTTCAATCTCATTAATTCTGTTATCCATTGAGTCAATTCTCCTCCTTTGTCTCTTCGAAGTAGTTCTGAAATCTTAGTACTGATCATCTGGGTTTCTACTCATTGTTTTTGCATCATTTCTAATTTTTGTTTTATTTTGTCAATTTTATATTGTTTTCCTAATTGTCTGTTTTCCTTAATTTTAAGGGTTTTCCTTGATCCTGTCAGTGTTTCCCTTGATCTGTCTCTCAATCTGTTGAAAAAAAAAAAAATCTCACTGCTGTCAAGTCGATTCCAATCATAGCAACCCCTCCTTGGGTTTCTGAGGTAGTATCTCTATAGAGGTAGATTACCTAATCTTCCTTCCAAGGAGTGGCTGGTGGGTTTGAACTGCCAGATTTCTGGTTACCAGTCAAATGTCTTAGGCACTATGCCAAATCTGTTGAAGATACCCAAGTATAATTCTTTTATTTTCTTGTCAGGGAATTCTATTGTTGCTTCCTCCACAGGGATGCTTTCTGGGTTTCTATCCTGGTCCCTTGTTTCCACTACTTTATCTTGCTTCCTTTTGTGGACTGTCATTGTCTGTTGTCTCCAAAATATTTTGGTGATGTTGTCTTTATGTTTAGTACATGAAAGGGAATGAGAGTGGGTGCTCAGATCTCTGTTAGTTGTTCATAAGGAGTAGTTGAGGGTGAGCTGAGCTGGCATTAGCTGCTGTCTACCATTGGTTGGTTGGTGCATAAGAAAGTGGTGTCCCATACTCAGTGGGTGGGGATGAAGGAGGTGCAGGTATAGTTGGGTTGTGTAGGTCAGTTGCTGTCTTCCACTCAGACAAAAAAATAAAATAAAATAAAACACACACACACACACACACACACAAACCCTCTTACTGCATAAACAAAGAGGAACAACTTAAAATAAAAAACATAATTCAAAAAATGAAAAGAGAAATTTTCAAAATATATTTTAAATGGATAAATATAAAAATAAATAAAAAGATAATGAGAAAAAAAGAAAAAGTGGCACATTATCTGGTGAATGAGGAATGAGAGGAAAGAGCAAGAATAAAGGAATGGTTAAAAAAATGGTAAAATGCAAAAGGAAAAACAAAGGATGGGAAGAACAAAAAAAAAATTCTTGTTCTTATATGAAAGAACAGGAAAAGGGAAGAGAAAAAGAAGAAAATAGGAATCAGGGATGGCAAAGGAACAATAAAAGGGAGAAAGGAGGGAGATAAAAAGAATAACTCAAAAACAAGCAATCAAAAACAAAATTGTGAGGGACAGCATGTGTCTCCCAGGCTCTGTGAAGACCCAGACTGGGATGGAATTCCTCCTGGTAAAGGATATGGGTGGAGGCAATGGTTGGCACAACTTTGTTCTCTAAGAGCATGTGGGGTATAAAAATAACAAGGGGAATACGGCACCTTCCCAGTCTTCAGCCTCCATTATAGCTGCCCATGCCATCCTTGGAAAGTGGAGCCCACTCCCATATCCATGTCCAGGTAAGAATGCCACTTACATGTATTCAAAATGGTTGTGTCTGCTGCTTGCGAATATTCAAAATTGTTGCACCCTCAGGATAGCCTCTGGCAGTTCACAGTTCTGCTTGTCTCCTTCTTCACTGTGTTCCTTTCTGGTTGTCAGGCAGCAATGCAGTCTTTGCCCATGCAGTCTGTAGTGGTCTTTGTAGCTTATCTGTCTATTCTGCCATTTTGCAGCCAACAGTTAAGTGTTAAGCTTGTTATTCAACTGTTTCTACTTTTCCACTGCAGGGGATAAGGGCCTCTGTGGAAGATACTTCAGAGACTGCCTGGCTCTCACATTTAACCAGTAACTATTTATTAACAGCTTTCAATTTCATTATCCTTATTTAATACAAAACCACTGTCTTTGCAGGCATTGTTTGTCCCATATTATTTAAATGTCTCTATCAGCAGAGAAGCCACAGCATTCTCCTCCATCCAGAACATTTTCCCAGGTTACCACCAGTAAAATATTTAGTCACTGAGAGTCTATCTTGTGCCAGATAATATCTGTGGCCCACCTACCATCAATGACAGTGTTCACTCCCTGGATTATGGGCACACCATACCCACATCCTCATTTTGCTGCCTATTTTCTCATATTATTCTCATATTTTCATATTCTTATATTTTTCATATTTTCTCTTATGGTATTGAAGGAAAAGTCAAAGCTGCACTGAAAGAATTGGTGAAGAACAAGGCTCCAGGAATTGAAGGAACACCCATTCAGATGTTTCAACAAATGGATGCCCCACTGAAGGCACTCATTCAATTATGCCAAGAGATTAAGAAGACAGCTACCTGGCCAACTGACTGGAAGAGATCCATATTTGTACCCATTCCAAAGAAAAGTGATCCCATAGAATGTGGAAATTATAGAACAATATCATTAATATCACATGCAAGTAAAATCTTACTGAAGATAATTCAAAAATGGTTGCATCAGTATATTGACAGAGAACTTCCAGAAATATAAGCTGGCTTCAGAAGAGGATGTGGAATGAGGGATATTATTGCTGATGTCAGATAGATCTTGGCTCAAAGCAAAGAATACCAGAAATATGTTTATTTGTGTTTTATTGACTATGCAAAAGCATTTGATTTTGTAGATCATAACAAATTGAGGATAGCATTGAGAAGAATGGGAATTCCAGAACCCTTACTCATAAGAATCCTGTACATGGACCAGGAGGCTGTCGTTCAAGCAGAAAAATGGAACACTGCATCATTTAAAATAAAGAAGAGTGTGTGCAGATTTTATCCATAGTTATTTCAACAGTATGCTGAGCAAATAATCCAAGAAGCTGGATATACATAAAGAAGAACATGGCATCAGGATTGGAGGAGGAATCATCAACCAGTGACACAACTTTGCTTGCTGAAAGTGAGGATGACTTGAAGTACTTACTGATGAAAACTGAAGAATACAGTCTAGAGTATGGATTACATCTCAATGTAAAGAAAATAAAAATCCTCACAACTAGACCTATAAGCAGCATAATGATAAATGGAGAAAAGATTGAAATTGTCAAAGACTTCACATTGCTTGGTTGTACAATTAACGTCAATGGAAGTAGCAGTCAGGACATCAGACAACATATAGCACTGGGAAAATCAGCTGCAAAGGACCTCTTTCAAGTGCTGAGGAGCAAATATGTCTCTTTGAAGACTAAGGTGATCCTGACACAAGCCGCAGTATTTTCAATCGCCTCATATGCATGTGACAGCTGGAATATGAAGAAGAACCGAAGAAGAGTGAATGCTTTTGAGCTGTGGTGTTGGCAAAGAATGCTGAAAGTACCATGGACTGCAAAAAGAACTAATAGGTCTTTCCTGGAGGAAGTGCAGCCAGAATGTTCCTTGAAGGCGAAAATGGCCAGACTTTGTCTCACATACTTTGGTCATGTTATCAGAAGGCACCATTCCCTGGAGAAGGATGTCATGCTTGGTAAGGTGGAGTGTCGATGAAAGAGGGGAAGGCCCTCAATGAGATGGATTGACACGGTGGCAGCGTTGATGGGATATTGGAGATGGTGTGGGGAAATTAGAATCCTTATCCATTGCTGCTAGGAATGCTAAAATAATACAGTCACTGTGGACAATAATGTTGGGATTCCTCAAAAAATTAAAAATAGAACTACTATATGAGCCAGTAATCAAACTGCTAGCTATATGTCAATGGGATGTGAAAGCACCAATGCAAACAGACATAAGTACCACACTGTTCAATGCAACACTATTCACAATAGACAAAAGTTGGAAACAATCCAAGTGTCCATTAATAGATAAATAAAATGTGCTCCATACAGACTATTCAGCCATAAAGATAAATGAACTCCTAATGCATGCTTTTGAATTGTAATTTTGGTAAAGAATACTGAAAATACCATGGGTTCCCAAAAGAATGAAAAAAAAAATCTTTCCTGGAAGAAATGCAGCTGGAATACTCCTTGAAGCAAGAATGGCCAGACTTCATCTCATCTACTTTGATAATGTTGTCAGAGGGACAATTCCCTGGAGAAGGATGTCATGCTTGATAAAGTGGAGGGTCAGTGAAAGAGGGGAAGCCCCTCAACAAGATGGATTGAAACAGTGGCTGTAACAATGGGCTTAAGTATAGCATGGATTGTGAGGATGGCACACAACCAGGCAGTGTTTCATTCTGTTGCACATAGGGTCACTGTGAGTCATAGCTGACTTGACAGCACCTAACAACAATGGCAATATGTATGATAACATGGATAAACCTTGAAAATATAACATTGAGGGAAATAAATCAATCACAAAAAGTACAAATACTGTGTGATCTCACTTATATGAAAAAACAAGGATAGGGAAACAGATTTAAAAGCTCTGGTGGCATAGTGCTTAAGACATTTGACTGCTAACCAGAAGGCTGGTAGTTCAAACCCACTAGCCACTCCTTGGAAGAAAGATTGAATGATCTATTTCCATAGTGAAACCACCTCAGCAACCCAAAGAGGGGTCACTATGAGTCAAATCTGACTCCACGGTAGTGAGTTTAGTGGAGAAGGGAGGATGAGAGGAGAGCAATTGT
>NW_006921683.1:5418216-5430780 GCF_000298275.1 Orycteropus afer afer
GTATAATGGTTAAGGCATTTGGCTGCCAAATGCCTTAACCATCATACTGCCATATATATATGGTCTGTGGTTCAAACCCACTAGCTGCTCCATGGAAGGAGGATGAGACAATCTGCTTCTGTAACAATTTACAGTTTTGGAAATTCAATGGGGGTCTCACCATGCTATAGCAATGAGTTTAGTTTGATACATGTGTGTGTGTGTGTGTGTGTGTGTGTGTGTATAAAAGAAGAATATCTGCTAATGCTGTTAATGTACAATCAAAAAGTCCATTGGGATTTTTTCTTGGTTTGGAAATTTAGAATCATTGTTTTATGGGACATCTCAGTTAACTGGCCTAGTGTTGTCTTTAGCATTTATGTTCTGCATCATGCCTGGAATCTTAAAAAATTCCAAATGATCATCAAATGTACAATAATTCATCTGTATTCAAATGGAGCATCAGAGGAAAAAAGATAGGAAACTGAGAAGTAGGTGGACTATGAGTTTAATTGCCTCCATGAACAACAGCCTCCTTTGCCATGAGACCAGGAGAATTGGATGGTGCCTCAATACCATTACTAAGTATTTTGATGAAGGACTGTATAGAAGAATACTGATTAAAAGAGCAAAAATGCAGAATATAATTTTAAATTCTCATGGAATATAGTCTTTCTAGAGCTATTGAGTCTGGGTGAACCTCTGAAATTATTGCCCTGAGATAATCCTTAAACCTTAAACTGAAACTATCACATGAAGTCAACAATTTGTTATTGTTAGGCACCATTAAGTTAATTCTGAAGCAGACCAACTCATATGACAGAGCAAAACTGCCCCATAAGTTTCCCTAGGCTGTAATCTTTATAGAAACTAATTCCCAGGTCTTTCTCCTGTGGATCTTCTAGGTGGATTAGAGCCACCAGCCTTTTAGTTAGCAGGTATGGCTTAACTGTAACACCACCAGGGCTCTTTAACCAAATAAGAGTTTAGCTTTATTAGTAAAGAATGTCTACCCTGAGTATTGTGATCTTTTAAAGAATTACCTATATGGAATCAAACTGACAATAACAAATTGAGAGGTTAGATGATATTAGGGGACAGTGATTTTATCTTAATGGTGGTGGAATGATTTAGAAAAGGAGAGTGATAATGGTTGCACAACCTGAAGAATTTAATCAATGTCATGGAAGTGTACATGTAGAAATTGTTGAATCAGTGTATGTTTCATTGAATATATTTTCACAAAATCAATAAAATAAAATTGAAGTACACACACACACACAAAGAACCACTAATATAAAGGGACTGATTACTAGTGGTTTGTTAAATTATCTTTGTTTTCAAAACAGAGAAGAAAATCTTGCACTTTTGAGTGCCACTTGATTGGAGCTGAATAAAATTGCAGACAGTGGGCATGCTAATTAGTAGCAGTGCTCGTCTGAAATTTCAGACCCATCCATGTCTGAAATTTTCTGTTCTTCCCTCCTAGGATAACAAAAACCACAACTTACCATGTATGCCAACTGAGAATAAAGACCCCAGAAAGGCTGTAAAAGACTAATATCTTCAAGTTGGCTAACTGAGCTGTAATTTCAGTCACACTCTTAGTTGTATCCTGATTATTTATTTTCTGTGTTTCTGTAATTTCCTTCACAAATAGGAGAAAACAGCATCAGTAAACATATGGTATCGACACATATTAATCAAACAGTAAATGTTTACTGGACAACAAATGTCAACCAGGCAGTAAAAGTATTCAACATATTGGGGTCTACAATCTCAACACAGCAGACAAGTGAAAGACTTCAAGAATGCAGTTACTGATTTAAATAGTGTTAGCCCTCAACAGATGTGGCCAACAGTCCAAATTAGAATTCTATGCTCAGAGAACAAATTTAGACTTAATATCTACAGGCATCGGTGTTTATTTATTGATTCATTTATTCAACTTAGAAAAAACATTGATTAAGTTGTATCATGGGTGAAGCTCTGGCATTGAGAGTCATCAGGAAATAAGGCATATACCATCACTGAAGAGCTGACGTTGGAAATTGTGACTATGCACATCAAAATATATCAATGTTTCTCAAGGTGGGCTCCTTATTCCATTATTTTCTGAATCAATCAGCCTGTTTATAAAAATTTTTTCAGCTTCCAGATCCAAGATGGTGGACTAGGCAGACACACTACCAGACCCTTTATGACAAAAGCTCAGAAAAATAAGAGAAACAGCTACGAATAACAATCCTGTATCCCAGTGTATCAAAGAAAAAGATAAGAAGTAGATCAAATATCACTGAGAGGAAGAGATTGAACAAAAACAGTGAAGGAGAAGCAATAAACAGATAACTGCCACAGTGCCACCATTTGAATGATTGCAAGCAAGAATAAGATAACAAGGTCCACTTGTCCAGGACTACAGCAGCACCCACATCTGTGATCAGGCAACTTGAGAGTTGGGAGCCAATTACCTTACCCAATCACATCAAACCACACCTGCTACCTCACCCACTGAGTAAATGTCATCACCCACTTTAGCACAACTATACCAACAAGAGCCAGTGGCCCACATCCACCCAACTTGCCTTTAGTTATTCTGAACAATCTGAAATCAGAGACTCATATCCACATCCCACCTGCTACCAAATCTGCCCGGAAACTTGTGGTGAGTTTCCTAGTCCTGCCAAACTAGCATCCAGAGTAACATGGCTGCCGTGTTGACTCTGTATATTAAAACACAACAGATAAAAAATCAGGGTTACACAAACCAACATATAATCAACAAATTGATACAATAATACTACAATGACTCAGAGACGAGAGAAAACTTCAAATCACACACACACACACACACACACACACACATACAAAACAAGGATATGATGCCTTAAACAAGGAAACAACATAAAAGGCCAAGAAATCACCTGAAAGAAGATATGCTAGTGGAATTGCCTGATGAGGAATTAAAGTAATTATATGTAGGTATTTTCAACGGATTCAAAGAAAGTTTAAGAAAACCACAGACAAAATCAAGGAAAACACACACACACATACACAGGGAAAAAAAAAATGTAAAAAGATTCAGAAAAGCAACAGAAACAAATTGACAAAATAAATGGAGAATTAGAAACAATGCAATAATAGTAAGTAGCAATCCAAAAGACTAATACTAAAATTTCAGAAATTGACATAATATTAGAAGGAAAAAGGAGTAGAATCTAATCAAAGGAACAAAGAATTAGTGAGAGTGAGGGCAAATCTCTGAACAAAACCTGATGGAGGAACAATCAGAAAAAAATAATTAAACAAAATGAAGAAAACTTAAGATTAATTTGGGACACTATGAAGAGAACAAATTTATGTATGATCAGAATTACAGAGGGAGCTCTGGTGGTGTAGTGCCTAAGGCATTTGACTGCTAGCCAGAAGGCTGGTGGTTCAAACCCACCAGCCACTCCTTAGAAGGAAGGTTCGGCAATCTACATCCATAGTGATACCATCTTGGAAACCCAAGGGGGTGTTGCGATGAGTTGGATCCTACTCGGTAGCAGTGAGTTGAGAATTCCAGAACAGGAACAGACAAAAAAAAATAGTACTTAGAAGATTGTTGAAGATTCATTGGAAGAAAACTTCCCTAATCCCATGAAAGGCAAGAAGATATCCATTATGTACCACATTTTATTCATCTTTATATTGCAAAGATATCCATTCATACTTGAATGGTCAATGAAAGCTAAAGAAATGAACCTCAAAAGAGAATCATCAAAACATATCATAACCAAACTTTCCAAAATCAGAGACAAAGAATGAATCTTGAAAGTAGCTTGGAAATAAAACAAAAGTCACCTACAAAGGAGAACCAATAAGACTAAGCTCTGATTTCTCAGCAGAAATCATTCAGGCAAGAAGGTGATGGGAAGATATATATAAAATGTGGGGGAAAAAAATAATTACCAACCAAGAATTATATATCCAGCAAAATTGTCTCTCAAAGGCAATGATGAAATTAAGTCATTCTCAGATAAACAGAAATTAAGAGATTTTGCAAAAACTAGAGCAATTTTACAAGAAATGCTAAAGGTAGTCCTCCAGAAAGAGAACCACCAATGACAGACAACAACTGGAGATTAAGATATACAGCAACATCACCTGGAAATCAATCCAGAAATAGAGGTATATATATATTAAAAAAAAAAAAAAAACCTACAAGACAGAAAATAGGGAACCAGAGACACTAACCTGTAAATGATGGTAAATACAAAACAGAAAGAGGAAATAAATTACGTAGATACAGAAATTACATTCAGAGAGGAAGTCAAGATGATACCAAGATAGAATGAACTGCTTCACACTTGAGAAGAAAACAGTAAATTACAGTATAATCTTAAAGAATATTACTTAATCTTCATGCCAAAATATAAAAGAAGAAAATCATGAAGTCTCAGAAAATGCTAAAAAACAATAGCAATGAAGAAAATGGTAAGAAAATCTATAAACAAAATGAACTCAACACATAAAGCATGGAGCAAAGAAATCATCAACATCACACAACAGAAACACAGCAAAATAGCAGCTGTAAATTGATACCTATGAATAATTACATTGAATGCAAGTGAATTAAATGCACCACTCAAGAGACAGAAAGTAATGAAATGTATACAAAAATATCAAAATGCTATCTACAAGTAGTAGACTTAATACAAACTTTCAATAAGAGATAGAACAACTGGAAAGAAATTCAATAAAGATGCAGAAGGACTAAACAATACAATCAATCAACTGGACCATATAGACATCTACAGAGCATTTCACCCAACATCAGTAAAATACACATTGTCTTCTAGAACACATGGAATATTCTTAAGGATTGACCATATGTAAGGCCACAAAGCAAACCTCAATAAATTTAAAAACATTGAGATAATGTAAAGCATCTTATCAAATCACAATGCTATAAACTTGGAAATCAATACTAGGAAACCAATAGAAAAAGAGCAAATACATGGAAACTGACAACACCCTCCTCAAAAATGACTTGATAATAGAATAAATAAAAACTGAAATTAAAAATTGCTTGAATCAAATGAGAATGAAAACACAACATACCAAAATATTTGAGACACAGCAACAGCAGTGACCAGAGGGCAATTTATGGGAATAGATGCACACATCAAAAAAAAAAAAAAAAAAAAGAGCCAAAATCAACACCCTAACCTAACATCTTCAACAATTAAAGAAAAAAAAAAGAGCAGTAAAAGAGCCTACAGTCACCAGAAGAAAAGAAAATAGAGATAAAATAGAAAACAATCAACAATACTCGAAGTTAGTTTTTGAAAAGATTAATAAAATTGACAAACCACTGGCAAATTTAACAGGAAAAGAGAGAGAAAATACAAGTAACACAAATAATAAATAAAAGAGGTGATGTCTCAATAGAAATAGGAGAAACAAAAATAAATGAATTCCAACACATTTGAAAACCTAGAAGAAATGGAAAGATTTCTAGAAACACAGTACTTGCCTAAACTAACACAGGCTGAGGTGAACAGGCCCGTAACAAAAGAAGAAATTGAACAGTCCACAGAAAAATGACCAACCCAAAAAAGTCCTGGCTCAGATGGTCTCTATGGAGAATTCTACCAATCATTCAGAAAAGAGGTGAATTCAATTCTACTCAAACTATTCCAGAACATGGAAAAGGATGGAATCCTCCCAAATTCATTTTGTAAAGTGAGCATAATCCTGATACCAAAACCAGGCAAAGACACCACTGCAAAGGAATACTAAGAACAAATATCCCGCATTAATAAAGATGCAAAAATCTTCAACAAAATCCTACTCAACAGACTCCAAAAGCATATGTAAAAAATCATATATCTTGACCAAGTGGGAGTCATATCAGATATGCAAGGATGGTTCAACATTAGAAAAACAATCAATATAATCCATCATGTAAGTAAAATAAAGGAAAAGAATCACATGATCATATCAATATATGCAGAAAAGGCTTTTGATAAAATCTAACACCCATTCCTAATAAAAAAATCTCAGGAAAAAAAAATAGGAATAGAAGGGAAATTCCTTAACATAATAAAGGGCATATATGCAAAACCAACAGCCAGCATTCATCACAATGAAGAGAGACTGAAACCATTCCACTTGCAAACAGGAACCAGACAAGGATACCTTCTATCTGCAAATCTATTCAACATTGTGTTGGAAGTCCTATCCAGAGCAATAAGGAAAGAAAGGGAAACAAAAGGCTTCCACATGGTCAAAGAAGAAGTAAAACCATCCCTGTTTGCAGATGATATGATCCTGTTGTTGTTGTTAGGTGCAATTGATTCGGCCCTGACTCATAGCGACCCCTCTTTGGGTTTCCAAGGCAGTATCACTATGGAAGTGGATTGCCAAACCTTCCTAGACATAGAAAATTTTAGACACTCAAAAAAAAAAAAAAAACTACTGGAACTAATAGACTACTTCAGCAAAGTTGAAGATAGAAAATCAATAATAATAATAAAAAAGTATCAAAGAGAACTCTGAAAAGGAAATTAGGATAACCATACCATGTTTAATAGCCACGCAAAAGATGAAGAACTTAAGGCATAAATCTGACCAGAAATATAAAAGACCTATACAAAGAAAACTACAAAACACTACTACTAGAAACCAAAAGAAACCTATAAAAATGGAAGAAGAAATCAAACTCAGGAACAGGAAGATCAGCATTTCAAAAATTACAATATTATTCAATGCAATATACATATATAATGCAATACCAAACTAGATTCTATTATTCTTTAAAGAGATGGAAAACCTAATTACCAAATTTATGGGAAAGGAAATAGACTTCAGACAAACAAAACAACGAAAGAAGAACAAAATAGGTGGCCTCACCCTCCTTGATATCAAAACCTATTATACAGCCACCGTAGTTAAAAAAAAAGCCTTGTATTGGAAAAAAAGACAAACACATAGACCAGGGAAACAGAATTGAGAACCCAGAAGTAAATCTATTCACCTATGAACACCTGATCTTTGACAAATCCTTTAAATGGGGAAGAGACAGTCTCTTTAACAAATGGTGTTGGTAAAACTAGATATCCACTTCCAGAAAAATTAAACAAGATCCATCTCTCACATCATATACAAAAACTAGTTTTCGATGGATCAAAGATCTAAATGTAATATGCCAAACCATAAAGACCACTAAAAAAGGGCAGGGGGAGGCAAAATTAGGGGCTATAATACAAAGTGTATTTATATGCATTATCAAACAACCTTTGTGGTTTAGGGCAAGCTTAAAGGGCAGGTGGCCCAGAATGTGGGCCCCATGCAGTTCAGGGAAGTTTAAAGGCAACCAGAAAGGGAGAAGAGCAGAGCAGTTAGAAACAACTAAAGGAGATGAGCTTGTCTTCAATTTGTCATACTGAGGTGGCTTGAATGTTGCTATGAGGCTGAAGTCTATGCTACAGGTGTTGCAAATGACAGCAGGGTTACCCAAGGTGGGCAGGTTTCAGACTAAGACAGACTTGGAAGAATGTAGAGGTCATCCACTTCTCAAAGAATTAGCCTGTGAAACCCTTATGGGTAGTAGTGAAACACAGTCTGATATATTATTGGAATACTTTATGAATAGCCCTGAAACATTGTCCAATATAGTGCCAGAAGATGAGCCCATCAGGTTGGAAAGCACTCAAAATACAACTGGGAAAAGCTGACTACCCAGAGTAGAGATGACTGTAATGATATGGATGGAATAAAGCTTTCAAGATCTCCATTTGCTGATGTGCACAACTCAGAATGAGAAGAAACAGCTGCAAACATCCATTAATGATCAGAACATGGAATGTACAAAGCATGAATCTAGAAAAATTGGAATTTGTCAGAAATGAAATGGAATGCATAAAGATCAATATCTTAGGCATTAGTGCAGTGAATTGGACTGGTTTTAGTCATTTTGAATCAATTATATACTCTGCTATGCTCGGAATGACAATTTGAAGAGGAAAGGTGTAGCATTCATTGTCGCAAACACTGTTTCAAAATGTATTCTGAAGTGCAGTACTATCATTGATATGATAATATCCATACACCTACAAGGAAGACCAGTTAATACTACTATTAAAATTTATGCACCAACCACCAAAGCCAAAGATGAGGAAATTGAAGATTTCTACCAAATTGTGCCATCTGAAATTGACTGAACATGCAATCAAGATGTGTTGATTATCACTGGTGATTGGAATGCAAAACTTGGAAACAAAGAAGAATCACTGGTATTTGGAAAATATGGCCTTGGTGATAGAAATAACACTGGAGATCACATGATAGAATTTTGCAAGACCAATGACTTATTCATTGCAAATACCTTTATTCAACAATATAAACGGTGGCTTTATATGTGTACTTCACCAGATGAAATACACAGGAATCAGATTGGCTACATCTGTGGCAAGAGACAATGAAGAAGTTCAATATCTTCAGCCAAAACAAGACCAGGAGCTGATTGTGGAACCTACAATCAACCATTTATATGCAAGTTCAAGTTAAGTCGAAGACAATAAAAACAAATCCATGAGAGCCAAAATATGATCTTGATTATACCCCTCTTGGATTTAGAGAGCACCTAAAGAAGAGATTTGACACATTGAATACTAATGACTGAAAACCACAGGAATTGTGGGATGACATTAATGATATCATGCATGAAAAAAGCAAGAGGTGTTGAAAAGACAGGAAAGGAAGAAGTGACCAAAATGGTTGTCAGAAGAGACTCTGAAACTTGCGTTTGAGCAGAGAGTAGCTAAAGGAAATGGAAGAAATGGCAAGGTAAAAGAACTGAAGAGAAGATTTCAAAGAGCAGCTTGAGCAGACAAAACCATTTAATATAAGGAAATGTTCAAAGACCTGTAGTTAGAAAACCAAAAGGGCAGAACACGCTTGGCATTTCTCAAAATGAAAGAACTGAAGAAGAAAAAATTCAAGCCTCCAGTTGCAATTTTGAAAGATTCTATGGGCAATATGTCGAATGGTGCAGGAAACATCAAAAGAAGATGAAAGGAATACACAGAATCACTGTACCAAAAAATATTGGTTGATGGTCATCCATTTCAGGATGTGGCATATGATCAAGAACCAGTGGTATGAAGGAAGAAGTCAAAGCTGCACTGAAAGAATTGGTGAAGAACAAGGCTTCTTTCTAGGAAGACAGCTACATGGCCAACTGGAAGAGATCCATATTTGTACCAATTTCAAAGAAAGGTGATCCAACAGATTGTGGGAATTATTGAACAGTATCATTAATATTGCATGCAAGTAAAATCTTACTGAAGATAATTCAAGGAGTTGCAACATCATGTGTGTATCTAATCCAAGTCATGGTATTTTCAATCATCTCTTATGCATGTGAGAGCTGAACAATGAATAAGGAAGACTGAAGAAGAGTTCATGCTTTTGAGCTATGGTGTTGGTAAAGAGTATTGAGAGTACCATGCATTGCCGAAAGAACTAACACATCTATCCTGGAAGTGAATCCAGAGTGCTCCTTGGAAGCAGGAATGTCCAGACTTCATCTCATCTACTTTGGTCATGTTCTCAGAAGGAACTATTCAGTGGAGAAGGATATGTTTGGAGGGTCAATGAAAAAGAGGAAAGTCCTCAACAAGCTGGATGGATACAGTGGCTTCAATGATGGGCTCATGTGTAGCAAGGCTCATGAGGCTGGCACAGTACTGCAAAGTGTTTCATTCTATTATGCATAAGGTCACTATGAGTCGGAGATGATTCAATGGCACCTAACAACAAAATCAAACTTAACCAAAAATGCACAAACAGAAGGCAAACTGGACAACTTGTTCTACCTAGAAAGTAGACATTTATATGCCTCAAAGAACTTTGTCAAAAGAATAAAAAGAGAACCCACAGAAAGTGAAAAAAAAATTGGCAAAAATATATGAGACAAAGGACTAATCTCCAAAATTTATAGAAAAATTCATCACTGTAACAAACAAACAAAAGACAAGCAATCCAACTAGAAAGTGGGCAGAAGACATGAATAGAGCCTTCACAAAAGAAGATATTCAGGCAGCTAACAAACATATGAAGAAATGCTCACAATCATTAGGCATTAGAGAGATGCAAATCAAAACTACAATGAGATATCATCTCAACCCAGCATTAATAGCAAAGTTAAATAAAAAACAAAACAAAACAAAAAAAAAAAAAACTGCTGGTGGGGATGGGGAGAGACTGGAACACTCATACACAGCTTGCTGGTAGCACTGTAAAATTGTACATATATATTGTGGAAAGATATAAGATGTTTCCTCAAGTAGTTGGAAATAGAAATACCCTATGATCCAGCAATCCATTACTAAGTACATAACCTAGACAAATAAGAGCCATGACATGAACAGATATATGCACACCCATATTCATCACAGCATTATTCATAATAGCAAAAAGATGGAAACAACCTAAGTTCCTGTCAGGAGGTGAATGGTTACAGAAACAATGATTGTTGTTGTTAGGTGCTACTGAGTGTCACATACAGTTAATAGTCATGTGCAAGCAATTTATATCACTCCAGGCCTTTTTGCAGTTTCAGCTAGACACAGGGATACTTGAAACTATATGAATGAATCATGTGTATTAATATATGGACTTAGATCAGGCATATACATAAAACTTTCTAATTAGTTTATGGTTGTTTGGATTGTTAGGTGCCATCAAGTTAGCTCTAACTCATAGTGACCCTATGTACAACAGAACAAAAAACTGCCCACTTGTGCACCATCCCCATAATCCTTGCTGTACTTGAGCCCATCGTTGTAGCCACTGTGTCAATCCATGTTGTTGAGGGTCTTCCCCTTTTTCACTGACCCTCCATTTTACCTAGCATGATACCCTTTTCCAGGGAGCAGTCATATCTGAGAACATGACCAAAGTAGGCAAAACAAATTCTGGCCATTCTTGCTTCCAAGGATCATTCCAGCTGCACTTCTTTAAGGACAGATTTGTTTGTTCTACTGGCAGTCCATGGTACTTTCATTATTCTTTGCCAACACCACAACTCAAAAGCACCAACTTTTCTTCAGTCGTCCTTCTTCATTGTTCAGTTTTCACATGAATATGAGGCTATTGAAAACACCATGGCTTAAGTTAGTTGCACCTTAGTCTTCAAAGAGACATCCTTGCTCTTCAGCACTTGAAAGAGGTCTTTTTCAGCAGATGTGCCCAGTGCAAAAAACATCAGATTCCTTGATTGCTGCTTACATTGGAGTTTATTGTGGAGCCAAGTAATGTGAAATCTTTGACACCTTCAATCTTTTCTCCTCTTATAGTGATGTTACTTACTGGCCCAAATGTGAGGACTTTCATTTTCTTTGTGTCAAAGTGTAATCTGCACTGAAGACTGTAGTCTTTGATCTCCATTAGTAAGTGCTTCAAGTCATCTTCACTTTCTGCAAGCAAGGTTGTATCATCCGCATATCACAAATTGTTACTGAGTCTTCCTCTAATCCTAATGCCATATTCTTCTCTATACAGCCCAGCTTCTTGAATATTTGCTCAGCATACAGATTTAAAAAGTATGGTGAAGGATACAACCCTGCCGCACACCTTTCCAGATTTTAAATCATGTAGTATCCCCTTGTTCTGTTTGAACAACAGCCTCCTGGTCTATGTATATATTCCTCATGAGCAAGATTAAGTGTTCCGGAATTCCCATCCTTCTCAATGTTATCTTTAATTTATTATGATCCATACAGTCTAATGATTTTGTATAGTCAATAAAACACAAATAAACATTTTCTGTTATTCTTTGCTTTCAGCCAAGATTCTTCTGACATCAGCAATCATACCCCTTGTTCCATACACCCTTTTGAATCCAGCTTGCATTTCTCAATATACTGCGGCAACCATATTTTAATTGTCTTCATCAAAATTTTACTTGCATGTGATATTAATGATATTGTTCAATAATTTCCACGTTCTGTTGAATCACCTTTCTTTGGTTTATAGTTGGTTTTGTGCTTATTAAATCCATATGTTTTCCTTCCTATTGGATTTTCTTAGAAGGACTGTTACTTTTCTCTGTGGTTACCTTGCAGTATATTCTTTTCTCTGCATTTTTAGAACAGTGCCTACTGTGAAGACATTGTCCTGTTTTCCTCTCCATTTGAAGGTCTGTACCTAGAAGTTTTATTCATTCTGATAGGTTAGTTGCTGTTGTTGTGTGCTGATTGAGTTCCTTAGTTTTTAAGGTACAATGTCTTATGGTCTTATTTTGAGTATCTATTTCTGATTTGGTTTTAGTGTTGATTCCACACATCCTGGTTTTGTTGATTTCTGTTGTGGGTTCTCTATTGGAAGGACTTCCTTAAGCATTTCTTGTAGGGTTGGTCTAGTTTTCACAAAATCCCTTAATTTCTGTTTGTTTGAGAATGCCTTGATTGCACCCTCATATTTGATGGATAATTTGGCTGGATATAGGATTCTTAGTTGGAAGTTCTTTTCCTTCAGTGTTTTATATATGCCATCCTATTGCCTTCTTGCCTGCATGGTTTCTGCTGAGTAATC
>NW_006921683.1:5431195-5435792 GCF_000298275.1 Orycteropus afer afer
GTCCAGGGATTTGTCTTCTTGGGGTATGCATTCTTCAGCCAGTTCTAACCTATTCTTTTATGCTTCTACTGTGTTGTGTTATTCTGTCATTTTGGTACTCATCTTCTGCATTTCAGTACTCATCTTCTGCATTTCTAACTGCTGTTTTTGTATGAGTTCTGATTGTGCATTAATCGAATTATTCTGTTTCTGAATGATTCTCCTGAGTTCCTCGGAATTGCCTGTGTTCTCCTTGTTGCTGTTTGCGGTTTCCTTAGGTTCCTGTATAGCTCTATAAACATGTTTTCTAAATTCCTTCTCAGATAATTCTATCTCCTCTTCTTCTTCCTTTGTTTGTGGTTTTGCTTCTAATACCTTGTCTTGATTTTTTGTTTGAATTGAGGTTGCCTGTTGTTTCTTAGACATTTTGAGGCTGTTTTTAACTGTTGATTACATGTTGATTTGTTTTGTCTTGACTTTATGGTTTAATATTTTGAAAGGTGAAGCTGGTATATTTTATGTAGTTATTAATTCAGGTATGGTGGGTTGCTCTGCAGTTTTCTTTGTGATGGTGGAATCACTGTGTGGAATGTGGATATGGGTTTCTGTTTGTTGTAAAGAGGGTTTAGAATTTGAACCAGGAGTTTTTATGTTGGCTGAATGTGGTTTCTTCTGTTGGATGAGTGAAATTATTGGTGGAGAAGGTGGGAGCGGAAAAAGGAAAGCTTGTTGTTGCTAGGGGCAGTTTCTAGGGCTTTGAGCAGTCTGCTACTGATGACATCATACTGTTATTTATAGGCCCACAGTTCAATGTCAGGAAGGACTCCAGTTGTCAGGGGGTCATTACTGCCAGGCTCAGACACTTGCAAAACCCCGCTCCCAAGGTCCCTTGGCACCAAAAAGCTGACCTAAGGCAACTTCCTGGCTCTGCAATCCTCTGCAGGTGTTTCTCTCACTGGCCCCACCCACCTGTGGCACTGGCCCAACCTGCCCAGACCATGATTGGCTGGAGAGTTTGTCTGTCAGTCTGCCCACATGCAGCGCCAAAGTTGCACTTGGTTTCAGTTGCGCTGGAGTCAGCAGTGTCTGCTAATAATCTGTGGTCCCAATATTAGTGATAAAGTCCAGCACAGATCACTCAGTGCCACTAAGCTGACCCAAGCTTGTTCAGTGACCCACTGAGGGGGAGTGAGCCCACCCTCCTGGATCACCAGTGAGGTCTCTACTTGGTGCTGGATGTGTCCGTTTGCACCTAGCTGACTCAAGTTACTGATAAAATCAGGTGCTGAAGGTAAATCCTTGGGGTGATCACTGGTACGCTGGTGTGATTGCTGGTATGCTGATGTAGAGTGTCTTCTGCCTTGACCCAGGGAGATCTTGGATCCTTGTGTGATATTCTTGATGTCATCCCACAACTCATCTCATTTTTGGTCATTGGTGTTCAATGAATCAAATCTGTCCTTCAGATGGTCTCCACATTCAGGTGGGATATAATCAAAGTCTTATGTTGGTTCTCATGGGCTTGTTTTAATTGTCTTTAGCTTCAATTTGAACTTGCACACGAACAATTGATGGTCTGTCCCACAGTCAGCTCCTGGCCTTCTTTTAGCTTCTCTACCACCTCTTTCCATAAATATAGTTGATTTGATTCTTGTGTATTCCATCTGGAGAGTTCCACTTGTATAGCCAACATTTATATTGTTGAAAAAGATATTTACAATGAATAAGTATTGGTCTTGCAAAATTCTATCATGCAATCTCCAGTGTCATTTCTATCACCAAGGCCATATTTTCCAATTTCCAGTAATTCCTTGTTTCCAACTTTCACATTTCAATCACCAGTATGAATCAATAATCTTGATTTCATGTTTGTTAATTTCGGACTACAGAAGTTGGTAACATTTTTTGATTTCCTGTCCCCCCCCCCTTTGTTCTTGGCTTTAGTGATTGGTGCATAAACTGGAATAATAGTAGTATTAACTGGTCTTCCTTGTAGGGATATGGATTTATCCTATCACTGACACAGCACTGTATTTCAGGATAGATCTTGAAACATTCTTTGTGGCAATGAATGTCATGCCATTCCTCTTCTATTTGCCATTCCTGGAATAGTATGTCATATGATTGCCTGATTCAAAAATGGGCAAAAACTGTCTTTTTCAGCTCACTAATGCCTAGTGTTTTGTTTCTCTGAGCTGCTCTAACAGAAATTACCACAAATGAATGGCTTTAACAAACTAGAATTTATTTTCTTAAAGTTTAGGGGGCTAGAAGTCTGAGTTCAAAGTCCCAGCTCTAGAGACTAGGTGAAGGACCCTCAATCTTGGGCTTCAGCTCTATCTCTTGCTCCTATTCCCCTGGAACTGGAGGTGTTTTTTTTTTTTTTTTTAGCTCAAGCAGATGCTCACTGCTGAGGCTGACAAATCCTTGGCTGACAAGTAAAATGGCACAGTTTACTTGATTATTATTGCAAGATTAGCAGGCAACATGTCAGGCCACTAGTTCAAGTCTAGAAACAGTCCCAGGATTGGCAGACAACATGGCAGACCATTCACTGATGACTTAGCCAAATGCAAATGTGCCAAGAAACTCAGAGACCTTTCTCAAACTACCTTCTTATATAGTGGAAATAAGACACATACTTAAAGCAGCTACTCAAAGTATGTTCCACCAACTGTAGCTGATTACCAGTTTCATCATGGGGAATAACTACGTCCAGTTGGCCAGCCACTCAAAAGCAGCCTCACCTAAGTTGACACATGACCTTATCTACCACAGCCTAGGATATTAATATTTATGTGGTCCATTTCATTTTTGACAATGTCCAATTTTTCTGTGTTTATACTTTTGCACATTCCACATTCCAATTATTAATGGATGTTTGCAGTGGTTTCTTCCAATTTTGAGCTATGCCCCATCAGCAAATGGAGGTCTTGAAAGCTTTACTCCAGCCACCTCATTAAGGTTGAGTCTACTTTGAGAAGGCAGTTTTTCCCAAGTTGTATTTTGAGTGCTTTCAAATCTGAGGGTCCCAACTTCTGACACATATCAGACAATGTTTCAGGGCTATTCATCAAGTTTTCCAGTAATATATCAGACAATGTTTTATTCATAACGTTTTCACTGACCAATTCTTTGAGAAGTAGATGGCCCCCTTCTTCAAAGTTTATCTTAGTCTAGAAGTTCCACTGAAACCTGTTCACCCAGGGTGACCCTGCTGGTATATGAAATACCAGTGGCAAAGTCTCCAGCCTCACAGCAGCATGCAAGCTATCACAGTATGACAAACTGACAGGCAAGTGGTGGAGAAACTATGGTACATGCACACAATGGAATACTATGCAACATGAAAGAATAATAATGAATTTGCAAAACACCTCAAAACATAGATAAACCCAGAAGAAATTATTCTGAGTGAAATTAAGTAATCACAAAAGGACAATTTTAGAATAACAAAACCACTGTAAAATGTTAAGAAAAGATTTATACACAAAAAGAATTGTTCTTTAAAGTTTACCAGAGGTGCTCCAGGAAAGGAGGGACAATCACCAACTAGGGAGGTAGATACATATTAACATGGATGAAGGGAAAGGGGTAATATACAAAAAGGGGGAGGTCATCCCAAAATGATCAAAGGAATGGAAGAGATAAGGAGGAGCCCAAGAGTTAAAGGTAACAAAGGTGAATACCTACGTACATAATCCAGCAATAATGGTAATAACAATAATTTATGAGTGGATCCATAGACAAACTCTCAATCTTAACAAGTGTAGGAACACAAATGTCTATATACCCAGGAATATATATAGGTTTGACAGAGGCTATATCTCTCTATATACTTAGGCGTGCTGCCAATATAACTATGAATGTAATTGAGCACAGAGGGGACAAAGTTATGAAAACATATTAGTCACAACCAAGCACCTTGAGGGAATGAGTCCCTAGGTATGAAGGCTCTGAGACACTAAAGTCAATTGGCATAACATAGTTCACAAAGACAGAGTCCATAAATCGTACTTTGGGATTTTAATAGGTTGTGAGCAGCCATATACCATATAATCTGCAATTATTGGTCTCTCCCCATCCAGAGTAAAGAAGAGTAAAGAAAATCAGAGATATAGGAACCAATTACTCCAAAGGACTAATGGAGCACATGAACCCCAGCCTCCTTGACCCTGAGCCAAGAAGAACTAGATGGTACCCCAAAACTAATGTTAATTACTCTGAAAGGGATCACAATAAGAGGTCCAAGAGAGAGTGGGGGAAAATATTGAACAAAACTAAACTTCATTAAAAAGACTAGGTTTATTGGTCTGATGAGGAATGGTGGAACTCTTGAAACTATGGTCCTTAGACACACTTCAAGCTGGGAACTGGAAGCCAAACAATCAGCAGATCTATAAGGTGAACAGCAACAACATCAGGTGGGTATGAAGTAATTACAATAATCAAGCATATAAGCACAAAATGACAACAATTGCCTAGGAATGTAGGTAGGAAGGTGGGAGGGGATAGGAAGGAACAAAGAAGGGAAAGGGTGGGCTAAAGGAGGAAGTAGGAAGAATGCTGTTACAGTGTGAGGACTGAAGTAAATGTCACAAAACAGAATGTGTATAGA
>NW_006921683.1:5436373-5446538 GCF_000298275.1 Orycteropus afer afer
TGTTGAACAGGATTCAATAAGAGTTTCCTAACATAGAGGACGGGGCTAGCAAGAATTAATATATTATATGGGATTTTGTAGGAAAGCTGGAGTTTGGTTGAGATCCAGAAATTAAAAAAACTTAGTGAGCGTTTTCTGGTACAGATTAGCACTGACCACTGAAGACTTATTTCAGATCTAATTTATTGTTAAAGTAAATCTCTACTTTAACAAAATTGTTTCAAAAAATGGTCAGGGATTAGTCTCAAGTTGTTGTGGCTCAGTTGTTCCAATTTAATAGACAAAGCCTAAGAAATTTTTAAGAGTTGAAAGGGCAGAATCTATGAAATATGTCAGGCTTAGCTCTGAAGTGAATGTGTGCATGTATTTCTTCTTAGAAATATTGTTCTTTATTAATAACCACACCAAGAGCAGCAAAAGCTCAATGCTGACAGGAACAGTATTAATATTGGAGAAAATTCAGTGTTGGAAAAATTATCATGAAAATCAATGTGGCTCAGAGCAGAGGATGGTCTAGTGGCAATGTCAGAAGATGGGCTGGTTAACAATTTTTGTGTCCTTTATTCTATGGTGCATTGTTGTAGATGGATCATCACTCATCCTCAACATCACTGGACAAGATGAGGGTGAAACAGAAAAGGCAAGAGTTCAGGAAAATTTCAAGTTTTGGTAAAACCAGCTGAAAGAAAGGAGTTGTAAATTACTGAGCTGGGGAATCATAGGGCCAAAGAAAGATGAAAGGGTGGGCAAAAAAGTGTTTGATTTTGGAGATATTAAGTTTGAGATTCCTATTGATAATCAGGAGCTCTGGTAGATAGTGCCTAAGGCACTTGACTGCTAACCAGGAGGCTGGTGGTTCAAATCCACCAGCCACTTCTCGGAAGAAGGTTGGGCAATCCTACTTCCGTAGTGATAACTGCCTCGGAAACCCAAGAAGGGGTCGCTAGGAGTCAGGCAAATAACAATAGCAACAACATTGAAAATCAAGGCATTACGACATCCGTTCAGCAATTTTAATGTCAGGCAATATAGCATATAAAAATGTATAGGATAAAAAAGGGCTTTATATTTTAGTGAAAGGACAAGAGATAAAAGATAATAATTTTATGTACATGTATGTGTGTGTGTGTGTGAAAAATATAGTAGCTTCAGAAAAATAAAACTCTGATCCTGTCTCAGAAACCCAAGGAGGGGCCACTATGAGTCAGATCAGACTCAATGGCAGTGAGTTTGTTTTTTTGGTTTGAGACCATAAAGACCCACTCTTAGAAAGTGATAGAAAATACAAAAATATTCAGAGAACTTCAAAATCAGCTATGTGTCTTTTTTTCTAGCATACATGAAAATTCACATAATATTGCTATGAAAGAATCATCAAAAAGTTTCAATAAAATCCAGTGAATTAACATTTTTCTCCATAAGTACAATACAGTAAAATTATAAGACAATAGGCAAAGGATTACTCAATGTATCTATCACTTCATAACATGGTACCAACAATAATTGTGGTTAAGATAGTGCCATAAAGGAAATTATAAGGACAAGTAACTGTTAAGTAAAAAGACTACATACCAACATTTTTTTAAAAATTCTGAAATAATATTTATACCTATTTCTATATGTATTTACCAGAAAATAAGAAATATTGAAAATATATAATGAGCTCTCACATCAAGATTCTTGACGGGAAAAAAATAGTAAATATAGCAACCCCTATATTAATAGCCTCCACTCATCTCTCTGTTGTACTGTGGTGGTTTGTGTGTTGCTCTGATGCCAGAAGGTATAACACTGGTGTTCAAATATCAGCAGGGTCATACCTGGTGGAAAGGTTTCAGCAGAGTTTCCAGACTAAGACAAACAAGGAAGATTAACTTAGCTGTGCCTGCTGAGTCCTTGTCTGAGATATCACCTGGGATGGCTCCTGGAATGTCACCTGAGGCTGAAGCCATACAAGATATTGTTGACTGTTTCAAGGAACCACCCAACCACCTATTATTGCTTCTAGACCTATAACTAGACTTCAGTCTAAGCGAACCCCAAAAGGTAAAATACAAATTGTGACCAAGGAAGTAGTATACTACATCCAAAAAGAACTGCTTGATTGTGTTAATATGTTCAAAGAGAAATGTAGAGAATATATGTTAGAATAGCTATTGAGGGTGTGGGATAAGGATGCAAGGAACATAATGTTAGCTAGGTCTGAGTTCATTGATTTAGGCCCATTAAGCACAGATTCTTCATTCAATGTTTCAGCTCAAGATGTTAGGAAAGGATTTAATAGTTTATTTGGGTGAATCACTGAAGCATAGTTTATGTGGTGGCCAATATTAAGTCAAGTTGAAGTACCAGATCTACCTTGGTATGATGCAGAGGAAGGTAACCAATGGCTTAGGAAAATTGTCATGTTAGAATGGATTTATAAGCTAAGACCACATACCCAGAGATGGAGTGCCCGGAAGACATACCTTTTACCATGAGGGTGAGGAATAAATTTGGGAAGGGAGCCTCAGGATCCTTGAAGACTACAGTGATTGCTATTTTATGTAAGCCAGACTTGACAGTGGGAACTGCCTTAAGTGAATTAAGACACCTAACTACAATAGGGCTCATTGAACTCTATCATGTAGGGGCCAAGTGGCAGCAACTAATCAACAAAGACAAAAACAGTATGGTTACCAGAATGGACAGCAGAGTCAAAGCAATAATCAGAATAATCTGACTCTTGTGGATTTATGGTGTTGGCTATTTAGGTATGGTGTACCTAGGAGTGAAATAGATGGAAAATCTACTAAATATTTACTTGAGCTGTACAAGTGGAAGAATTCTAGGTCAAGTGAACAGCAATCTAAACTGAATTACCAGAATACAGAGTCATGGCTCCTCAATAAATTCCCAAACTTGAACCAGTTCACAGACCCCAACTCCTTGAATAAAGAGGAGATCACATCCCCTTGAGGAAAGACCCCACTACAATGCAAAAAATTTATACTGTTAATCTTTCACTCAGCCTTCTCAAAGAGATATAAGTCATGAGAGTGACTCTTTTGTGGGGAAAAGGAAATTATCAGACATTTTGGAGCCTACTGGATACTAACTTTGTTGACACTAATTCCAGGAGACCTAAAATGTCACTGTGGTCCATCAGTCAGAGTGGGGCATAAGGTGTTCAAGTTATTGATGGAGTTAGGTCAGGCCCATCTCACAATGGGGCCAGTGGGTCCCCAAACCCATCCTATAGTTATTTCTCTAGTTCCAGAGTGTATAACTGGAATAGATACACTCATCAACTATCAGAATGCCCACATTATATCTGTGACATATGAAGTAAGGGTTATAATGGTAAGTAAAGCCAGGTGGAAGCCATCAGAAGTGCCTTTGCTTAGGGAAAACAGTAAACCAAAAACAATACCACATTTCTGGAAGGATTAAAAATATTAGTACCACCATCAAGGGCTTTTAACTTGCCTATTTGACCTGTGCATAACACCAATGGGTTTTGTATAATGACAGTGGATTATCTTCAACTTAATCAGGTGGAGATTCTAACTATAGCTTCTATTCAAGATGTGGTTTCATTATTTGAACAAGTTAATACATCTCTTGGTATTTTCCTATTGAGCTTGTCAACACCTTTTTAATCAATACTAATTTCAGAGAATCATCGAAGCTATTTGCTTTCAGCTGGCAAGACCAACACTATACTTTCAAAGTGTTACCTCAAGAGGATATCAACACCCAACACCATGTCATAATTTAGCCTGTAGGAACCTTGATTGCCTTTCCCTTCCACAAGACATCATGCTAGTCCATTACATTGATGACATTATGCTGATTGGAGTTAGTTATGAAGAAGTATCAATGATTCTAGAGTTATTGGTGAGACATCTGCATACTAGTGGGGGGCAATTCAGGCACCTTCCACTTCATTGAAATTTCTAGGTGTCAAGTGCTGTGAGACATGTTGAGATATTCCTACTACAGCAAAGGATAAGTTATTGCATCTGAACTTTTTCACAACTACAAAGGAGGTACAGCATCTAGTGGGCTTCTTTGAATTTTGGAGGCAACATATCCCTTATTTGGTGTGGTACTCCAGCCTATTTATCAAGTGACGAAAAAATCTGCTAGTTTTGAATGGGGCCCAAAATAATAGAAAGCTGTGCAACAGGTTCAGGCTGCCATGCAAGCTACACTGCCACGTGGGCCACATGATCCTGATGATCCAATTGTACTTGAAGTGGCAGTGGCCAATAGAGAAGCTGGTTGGAATCTTTGGCAGGCCCCAATTGGTGAATTGCAGTGCAGACCTTTAGAATTTTGGAGCACAGCTCTGCCTTCTTCTACATATAATTCTTCTCCTTTTGAGAAACAGCTTTTTGCTTGTGACTGGGCCTTAGTAGAGACTAAACACCTAATCATGAGCCACCAAGTCACCATGCAGCCTAAGCTGCTCATCATGAATTGATGTTGTTTGACCCTTAGAGTCATAAAGTTGAACATGCACAGCAGCACTTCATCATTAAATGGAGGTGGTATGTAAGAAATTGGGCTTGAACAGGATCTGAAGGCACAAGCAAATAGCTTAAGGAAGTGGCAGAAGTGTTCATGGTCTCCACTCCAGTCACATTACCTTTCTTATCCAGTCTGAATCTGTGGCTTCATGGGAAGTTCCTTATGATCTGTTGACTTAGGAAGAGAAAACTTGTGCCTGGTTTACGGATAACTATCTGCATGATATCCAGGCACCACTTGAAAGTGGATATCAGGAGCACTGCAGGCCTTTTCTAGGCACTCCCTGAAGGACAATGGTGAAGGAAATCCTCCCAAGACACAGAACTTCGAACAATGTATCTGATTGTTCACTTTGTGTAGAAGGAGAAATGGCCAGCTGTTTGACTGCATACCAATTCATATGCTGTGACCAATTGTGTGGCTGGATGATAAGGGACATGGAAGGAACATTATTGGAAAATTGGTGATAAAGAGGTATAGGGAAGAAGTATATGGATAGATCTCTCTGAATATGGCAAAGAAGTAGTTTGGGTCTCATGTGAATGTCCACCAAAGGTGACCTCAGCGGAGGAGAATTTTAACAATCAAATGGATAGAATGGCATGTTCTGTGTAAACCAGTCACCCTTTTTCCCCAGGTACTCCTGTCATTGCCCAATGGGCTCATGAAAAATGTGGCCATGGTGGTAGGGATGGAGATTATGCATGGGCTCAGCAGCATGGACTTCCACTCACCAAGGTCGACTGGGCTACAGCCACTGCTGATGCCCAATCTGTCAGCAGCAGAGACCAACACTGAATCTGCAGTATTGGACCATTCTTCAGGATGATCAGCCAGCAGCTTGATGGCAGGTTGATTACAATGGACCACTTCCATCATGGTAAGAACAGTGCTTTGTTCTTACTGGAAGAGACACTTACTGTGTGTATGGATTTGCCTAATCCTGCACACAATGCTTCTCCCAAAACTACCATCTGTGGACTTACAGAATGCCTTATCCAACACAATATGGTCTCAGATCAAGGGACTCAATCTGCAGCAAATTTAGTGGTAGCAATGGGCCTATTCTCATGGAATTCATTGGTCATACCATGTTCTCCACCATCCTAAAGCAGCTGGCTTGATAGAACAAAGGAATGACCTTCTAAAAACACAACTGTAGCAATACCTTTCAGGGTTGGGGCAATGTTATCCAGGAGGCTGAATGTGCTGTAAACCAGGCTTCAATATATGGTGCTGTTTTCCCAATAGACAGGATTCACAGGTCCAGGAACCAAGGGGTGGAAAAAGGAGTGGCACCACTCACTATTAACCCTAGTGACCTACTGAAAACATTTTGCTTCTTATCCATGAGACCCTATTGTCTGCAGGTATGGAGGTTTTAGTACTAAAGGAAGGAACACTTGGAGACACATATTTATCCCATTGAACTGGAAGTTAAGAACACCACCCTGCCATTTTGGATACCTCAGGCCTCTAGAACAGACAAAGAAGGGAGTTACTATATTTTCTGGTGTGATTGATCCTGATTACCAATGGGAAATTAGATTTATATTACATAATGCAGGAAAGAAGAATTTGTCTGGAATACAGCAGATTCTTTAAGAAGTCTCTTAGTACTACCATGCCCTGTGATTAAATTCAATGGAAAAGTACAGCAAACCAATTCTTATGACTGCTAAAAGCCCAGACCCTTCAGGAATGTAGGTTGGGTCCCACCACCAACCAGGTAAAGCACCGTGACCAGCTCAGGGGAATATGGAATGGGTGATGGAAGAAGGTAATTCTAAATATCAGTCATGACTATGAGGTCAGTTGCAGAAATGAGGACTGATTATTATGAGTATTTCTTCCTTGTGTGTGTGCATATGTAAAAACAGCTAATGCATTTTCAGTGGTAAGTGTGTTAGTTGTATCATGTTAAGCACAATATAAGTTTATAAAATTCTTTATTTATAGATCACGTGGTTTAAGGAGATGTGTACAAATATCAACTTACTCACTAACTGTGGTAGTTAAGATTTTGTATCAACTTTTCAGGACCATGATTCCAAGTGGTTTTAGCAGTTATGATGTAACCATTCCACGATGAAATATGCTATGAGAAAACAATAGTGGAAAGGGAGTTTCTTCAGGGCTGTGGCCTGCTTTCAATATGTATATGGATGCCTTTGAACTTTCTTTTGGATACGGAGTCTACATCTAGCTTATCATCATCCAGTTTTGCAGCTGAACCAGTGGTCTGTGTTATTGCCTACCAGTCTTGGAATTGTTACCTCACAGCCTGTAAGCCAACAATCTTCCATTTTACCTGCTGATCTTGGATTCATCATCCACCAAAGTCAGCAGCCTGCTATACTGCCTGCTGTTGTTGGGTTCGATAGTCCCTGCAGCTGTGTGACTCAGGAATACTTCCAGTTTGAAATAAAACTCATGAACTTGGAACTTGCTTGCCTCTACAACTGTGTGAGCCATTTCCCTGGATAATTTCTCTCTATATAAGCTTTGTGTTGTTGTTGTTGTTATGTGCCATCAAGTTGGACCTGACTCATAGCAACCCCTCCTTGGGTTTCCAAGGCAGTATCACTACGGAAATAGATTGCCCCATCTTCCTTCCGAGGAGTGGCTGATGGATTTGAACCACCAGCCATCTGGTTAGCAGTCAAGTGCCTTAGCCACTATGCTACCAGAGCTCCTATATAAGCTTTACTGGTTTTAATTCTCAGGAGAACTTAGCCTAAGACAAGACTCATCACAAAAGAAGAAATAAAATAGGTCATAAAAAAAAAAAATCAGAACAAAAAACTCTCAACAACAAAAAAAGTACAGGTCCAGATGACTTCACTGGTGAATTTTAGTAAACATCCATAGAAGTGATGACATCATTTCTACTCAAAATATTCCAGAATATAGAAACAGATGGAATACTCCCAAACTCATCCTGTTAAGTGAGCACAACCCTGATACCAAAACCAGACAACACCAACAACAAAACTACCTGCTATTGACTATCGGGCAAAGGCATCACTGAAAAAGAAAAAAAAAAAAAAAACTATTGCTATTGTCCAATATCCCTCATAACATGAAAGTAAAAACTCTCAACAAAATCCTACCAATAAAATCCAAAAACATATCAAAAAATAATAACACTGAAAAGGAAATTAGGAAACAAATATCATTTACAACAGCCACCCAAAAGATGAAGTACTTTGGAGCAAATATACCCAGAGATGCAAAAAAATACTACAAAACACCATTCCAAAAAACCCAAACTCACTGCTGTCAAGTCAAATCTAATTCAGAACGACCCCTCCTTGGGTTTCTGAGGCAGTTTCACTACAGAAGTAGGTTGCCCAACCTTCCTTCTGAGGAGTGGCTGGTGGGTTTGAACTACTAGCCTTCTGGTTAGCAGTCAAATGCCTTAGGCACTACATCACCAGACTACAAGAAAACAAAAGAGACCTACATAAATGAAAAAATATATCATGCTTATGAACAAGAAGATTTAACACTGAAAATGTCAATAGTATTCAAAGTGATCTACAGATATAATTCTGCTGTTGTTGTTATGTACTGTCGATTCATAGTGACTCCTCCTTGGGTTTCTGAGGCGGTATCACTATGGAAGTAGATTGCCCCATCTTCCTTCCGAGGAGTGGCTGGTGGGTTTGAACCACCAGTCTTCTGGTTAGCAGTCAAGTGCCTTAGGCACTACGCTATGAGGGATCCTTGATATAATGCTACGGGTCTAATAATCACAATCCAGATTCCATCATGATTATTTAAAGAGATGGAAATACTAACCACCAACTTCATCTGAAAAGGAAATAGACTCAGGTAAGTAAACCACTACTGAAGAAGAAGAACGAAGTAGGAGGCCTCATATTCCCCAATCTCAAAACCTATCACACAGCCACAGTAATCAGGACAGCCTACTACTGTATAATGACAGATACTGGACCAACAGAACAGAATTGAGACCTGCAAAAGTAAATCCATCTACATATGGACAGTTGGTCTTTGACGAAAGGCTAAAACCTATTAAATGGGGATGAGATAGTCTCTTTAAGAAATGGTGCTGGCAAAACTGAATATCTCTATGCAGAAAAATGAAACAGAATCCATATCTCTCACCCTATGCAAAAATTAACTCAAGATGGATCAAAGCCCTAGGTATAAAATCTAAAACTATAAAGATCATCAAAATAAAAATAGGAAACTTACAGGCCCTAATACATGGCATAAATACACTATCAAACATATTAAAAAAAAAAAAAATGCACAAAGAACGAAAGAAAAACCAGATGGCTGGGAACTCCTGAAAATGAAACATTGATGTTCATTAAAACTTCACCTTATGAGTAAAAATTGAAACTACAAACTGGGAAAATATTTTTTTTTTTTTGCAATGACATATTGGACAAAGGACTAATCTCCAAAATTTATAGGAAACTCCAACCCCTCAACAACAAAAAAACAAACAATCCAATTTTAAAATGAACAAAGAACATGAACACACAGTTCACCAGAAAAGAGTCAGATGGCCAAGAAATGCATGAGGAAATATTTGTCATCATTAGTTATTAGAGAGATGCATTATCAAAATAACCATGAGATACTGTCTCATTAAAACTTTATTAGGAAAGTTCAAGAAAGCAGAAAACAACAAATACTCATGACAATGTGAAGAGACTAGAACCCTCATACACTGCTGATGGTACTGAAATATGGTGCAAGCACTGTGGAAAATAATATGGAGCTTCATTAAAAAATTGGAAATAGAAATACCAAGTGATCTAGCAATCTCACTACTAAGGATATATCTTGGAAAAATTAGAGCCAAGACACAGACAGATATATGCACACTCATTCATTGCAGCACTATTCACAACAGCCAAAAGTACAAACAATTTAAATACCTATCAATAGATGAATTAATAAACAAAGTATGGTGCATACACACAATGGAATAATATACAACATCAAAGAATAACAAAGAATCTGCAAAACACTTCATAACATGGATGAACCTAGAGAACATTATACTGAGTGAAATTAGTCAGTCACAAAATGACAAATACTACTGAGACCAGTATTGTAATAAGCCACAAACAAAAACAAACAAACAAACAAAAACAGATGCTTACATGCAGGAAGAAGATTACCAGTGGTGGTAAGGGAAATGAGTGTAAATCATTAAATAGATGGTAAACATGTGTTAACTTGTGTGGGGGAAAAGGCAATATACAATAAGTACAAGGTGAATATAAAATCATCAACAGAATGGAAGACATTGGGAGGATCACAGAGATAAAGACAACAAAGATAAATACTATTATATATAAAATTCTGCAATAACAATATAAGGTGGATACATAGAAGGACATGTAAACTAAACACATGTAGGATGTGAATTGGGCTACCCCTATGAATATTTATATGTTTGCCAAAGGATGTCTCTACATATGTATTATATATGCTGCAAGTATATCCATGGATATAGTAGAGCATACAGAGGGAAAAGTTATGAAAATTTCTAAGGCATAATCAAACATCTTGTGGGACTGCATCAGTAGGCCTGAGGGGTTAACACCATAGTCTTGGGGGACATTAAGGCCAACTGGCACAACAAAGTCTATTAAAAAAAAAA
>NW_006921683.1:5455082-5460302 GCF_000298275.1 Orycteropus afer afer
AAAAACTTGAGCCATAAAAGTAACGAGAAACAAGTTTCATTCCCCTTGTTCCCCCAAAAGTCCCATCACCCAAGTAAGTTTTAAAAAAAAAATTAAGTAACAGAGAAAGACAAATTTGATTAATTCATCGTATAATGCTTTTATGAGTTAATGTGACAATCATCACAGGTAGACAATTAGAAGGAAAAGTCTAAGTTTATTTCACTTACATCCATATTTTTTTACATATTAAATATTTTTAAGTTACCCATCACACTCAAGAGTGTGATAAAAAAATTTTATCAAAAATTTATATAAAATATTATTTGTATATTATGTAACTGATCATAATATCTTTTCTCCTTTATTCCATTAATGTGTAAAATAACATTTATACATTGCCTTAATTGCTGGGATGTATGCTACTCATCTGTCTATATATTTTATTGTGGTGACTTGAGTATTAATATGATTTTCAAATACCTGAAGTGTCACCCATGGTGGACATATATCAGTGAAACTTCTAGACTAAGACAGTCTAAGGAGAAAGGCCTAATGATATAATTCTGAAAATGGGACAGTGAAAATTCTATGAATTACAAAAGAATAGTGTTCTATATAATGTAAAAACCTCCCCTAGGTTGGAAGTCAGTTAAAATACACGGTGGGCACAACAATACCAACACTCGAAGATGGTACAGGACTGGGCAATGTTCTGCTCTGTTGTGTGTGGGATTGCCATGATTTGGAACCAATTCAATGAAAACTAACAACAATATATGCATCAGTGAATGTTGGCAAAGGTAGATAGGGAGATGTACACATAGAAGTTTATCACTTTGTGTGTGTGTATGTGGTAGTGATGAGATTTGGAAACAAGCCAAATGCTCATAACTAGGGAAACTGATAAATAAAACGTAGAGGATGGATGCAAAGGAAGAAAATATAGTAGCGTGAAGTGTTGACTTTGCTGAGTACACAGCATCATAGATAGAAATCCAAAACAGAATTTAGGCACAAAGATATAAAACAGAAGAAAATATAAAGCATAATACAATATATGTCTACATAAATGATACTTCAGATATTTAAAGGATGCATGTATATGCAAAATACTATAGATATTATAGGATATGTCTCTTGGAAAGAGAATGGGAATTTGTATGAGTGAGGGAAAAAAATGGAAAAAATAAACAAGAGAAGAATAAAATGACAAATTAGCATAGCATCCTTATACAATCTAATGAGATGGTATACTTTGAACTGAGATAATGCAAATTTAACACTAAATTTGAGAAGCATCACAACTTTAAAGTAAAAATAAATAGCAAGAAATGTCATTTCAAATAGTACCCTATCTCCCTTTTTCCTATTTTAGGTGATTTTCTGCAGACTTTTAAAGATACATTGTATCACCCATCTTTGAATTTTTCTTTGTTCAATGTCAATACTAGGATCTTATGATAAATGAGGTGCAATTCTAAATTTAAACTTGAGTTAACTTCTAAAACTTACTGGCCAAAAGAAAATATATAAAATTATGAACAAAATGATCAGTAATTTCAACATCAATGTTGAATTTGGATAAAGCAACCCAAATGGTTTCCTTTGATTGCTTTCTGCTACTATGAATCAACTATGTTTGGATTTCTTTCATTATTGTAGAGAGATGTTTTTAATCATGTCTGTACTCTGAGGTTTACTTATATTATCAATATTATCTTAATTTATATTTTTGGGAGTTAGCTTTTTGGCACATATCTTTATAGATGCATATGTGTGAAGAGAGTAGATTGCAGGCTTAAGTAGATAATTGATAGACTTATGTGGGAAAAATCATTTATTATTAACAATAAAAATGTTCTCGATTTTTCACTCAGTTATGGACTACTAGCTTGAAAATGCAATACTGAATAGATGTTCAGTAACAATAACTCATCCAGTTCAGCATGCTCCTGTTTCAAATTTGCTGAAAACCTTAGTTTGCTTTTGTAAAATCATTATATTCTGTCAACTCTATCAACAAAATGATCTCTTGTCTAATGCTTCTTTGAAAGATTGAATCAAACTGTCAATAGTTCATTCTTTTGAAATGTCATTTTAGCTGTTTGAATATTTAAGCCATGTGGTGGAAGTCAGGAAAGAAAATCATCATCAGCTAAACTTTTAAAGAAAACAAATAAAGAAAAAAAAAAAAGGGGGAGGAGGGCAGGAAGAAAGAGAAAAGGAAAGCAGGTTAATGGTCTTAGAATTATTCAAACATAAGTGTGCAAGTTTTGCAAAGATATTTCCTTTACAGTTCTTTTCTGACTTTTCTCCTTTCCCACCTGTGGTTTAGTTTGTGTATCTGAATAAAGCTGTGTGGCTGGGAATTAGCTGGCCTTCTTTAAAGCTGACTCTACTTTCTTGGCCCCCCAGAGTCATTTGACTCACCTTTGATCCTGGCCACACAAGAGAGAGCACCTTTATTTCTTTCAGTATTTCCAGCTCTTCAGAGGCCTTCCCATCTCTACTCTTTCAAGTTAAAAGACAGTCTAACTGACTTTCCTTGGAGGCCACCAACTGCACATCTTTATATTTCAGCCACTTACACTTTGAGTTATTCCCTTTGACAGAGAAGCTAATGTGTTTGCCATGAATATTACACACTCTGAAACAGAATTTTGAATGTACATTTATTTCTGTATTTACATGCTTATCATATTTTCTTCTGTTCAAGTCTTGAAAAGTGAGTTAAGGGACAACTAAGATTTAGATAACAATTACAAACAAGATTCTTTCTTCTGCAGGTTGTGTAACCACTGAGAAGGAAAATTCAAGACTTTAATTAGCCAGATTCAGTAGAGGATATTGAAGAAAGGATATCAATACTGATGTCAGATAGATCTTGGCTAAAAGCAGAGAATGCAAGGAAAATGTTTATTTGTGTTTTATAGACTATACAAAAGCATTTGACTGTGCAGATAATAATAAATTATGGACAATATCATGAAGAAAGGGAATTCCAGAACACTTCCTTATACTCTTGTGAAAACTGTACATGGATCAAGAGATAGTTATTTAAATATAACAATAAGATACGCCATGAGTTAAAATTGGAAAACATGTGCAGCATGGTTGTATTCTTTCACGTTTCTTATTCAGTCTGTATGCTAAGCAAATAATCTGAGAAGCTGGGCTATATGAAGAATAATTCAGCATCAGAATTGGAGGGAGACTTACTAACAACCTGTAACATGCAGAAGAAACAACCTGGTTTGCTTAAAATGAAGACAACTTGAAGAACTTACTAATCAATGTAAAAGATTACAGTTTCAGTATGAATTATATCTGAACATAAAGAAAACAGAAATACTAATAATTGGATTAATAATCAACAACAAGATAAATGGCAAAGAATTTGACATTGTCAAGGGTTTAATTTTTCTTGGATCAACAATCAATGGAAGCAGCAGTCAAGAAATCAACTGATATATTGCATTGGGCAAATCTTCTGGAAAAGATCTCTTTAAAAAGTGTTAAATTAAAAAGTAAGGCTGTCATTCTGATGAGTAAGATGTGCCAAATCCAAACCACAGTATTATCAATTACCTCATATGCATGTGAAACCCAGGAGCTCTGGTGGAGTAGTGCCTAAAACATTTGACTGATAACCAGAAGGCTGGCAGTTAAAACCCACCAACCACTTCTCAGAAGGAAGACTGGGCAATCAACATCCATAGAGATACTGCCTCAGAAACCCAAGGAGGGGGTCACTATAAGTTGGAAAATGACTCAAGGGCAGTGAGTTTTCTGGCATGTGAAACTCAGATGTCTGAAAAAGAAGATAGAATTGTGGTGTTGACAAAGAGTATTGAATATGCCGTGGACTGTCTTGGAAGAAGTACCACCAGAATACTTCTTAGAAGCAAAACCAAACCAAACCAAGCTCATTGCTGTGGAATCAGTTGGACTCACTGCGACCCCCTTTTGGTTTCCAAGTTGGTATCACTATGGAAGTAGATTGACCAACCTTTCTCCCAAGGAGTGGCTGAGGGTTTCAATCTCCAGCCTTCTGGTTAGCACTCAAATGCCTTAGGCACAGGGCCACTAGAGCTCCCCCTTAGAAACAAGGATGGTGAAATTTTGTCTCACTTACTTTGGACATGTCATTACTGGAGCTTGGGTGATGGAGTGCCTAAGGTACTTGACTGATAACCAGAAGGCTGGCAGGCCACTCCTTGGGAGGAAGGTTGGGCAATCTACTTACGTAGTGATACCACCACGGAAACCCAAGGAGGGGTGGCTATGATCCAAGGAGGTGTCAATCATGAGAGAAAAATATCATGCCTGGAAAAGTAGAGGATTAGGGAAAAAAAAAAAAAAAAAGAGGGAGAGAGAAAGACTCTTAATGAGATGGATTGACAAGTAGTTACAACAATGGGCTCAAACCTGGTAAAGATTATGAGGATGACATAAGATCAGGCAACATTTCTTTGTATTGTATATAAGGTTGCTATGAGTCAGAGCTAACTCCATGATACTTAACAGCATTAGTTTCATAGTCTCATATAAACAATTTAATTGAAGTCAGTGAAATTTAGGTGATATCTGTCATTTAGAGTAATTTCATGATTATGTATTTTAAATATTTGGTGGGTGCTCAATAAATTGTACCTGTTATTATTATTATTAGTTTTCCCACAGAAAAGAATAAAGAATATCATCACAATGAGTTATCTCTTCTGTCATTGCCAAACCAGAGTCCAAGTACAAACAAAGGAGCTTTATATCTTTCCTATCTCAGATTATCTCCTTATGCTTAATATCACAGTGAGTCACGGTAGACTTGACAGCAGCTAACAAAGCCAATTTTACAGCTTTGTCCTCAGTTACTTGTGAAGGGTCTTGGCTGAATGTCAAGCAGAAAGCCATCATAATTGTCTCTCCCATGAGTCTCATTCATTTTGTGTATTAATGGTCTGTTGATATTTGCTATTTTTGGTTCTTTGATCAAAGGACTCCATTAGCGTCTCTTGTAAGGTTTGTTTGGTTTTAACAAATTCCCTTAGTTTCTGTTATCTGGAAATCTCCTAATTTCACCATCATATTTGAGGGACAGTCTTGCTGGCTATACAATTCTTGGTTGAAAATTTTTCTCTTTCAGGGTTTTATATATACCATCCCATTGTCTTCTCACTTGCATGGTCTCTGCTGAGAAATCTTACTGGCTGACCTTTGTATGTAACTTTTTGTTTTTCC
>NW_006921683.1:5461317-5469075 GCF_000298275.1 Orycteropus afer afer
ACCATTGAAGAAACTAAAAGCACATGGACAAAAAATACACCCTGAAATCACACAGGAACAGTAACCAAATAAAAGATAAAGTGGAGAAAAGAAGAAGAAAACAGGTAAATATGCAATATCTGGGGATAGGTCACTAAGAGAAAAAAGGTAGAGAAGGAGAGTAATGAAGAAAGAAAAAAAACTAACAAACAGGAAAAAAGAAACAAGGAATGGGGATAACCATGAGAGAAAATAAATAATTAAATAAATAAATAATTTTTAAAAAGAAGGTGTAAACTAGGACCTTTTCAGTTGTGTAGTGTAGGTCTGGAGAGTTCTTGGGGTTACTGTAGAGCAGAACCTCTTCTTAAGCCCTTGGAATCTGGTAGAGCACTGTCTCTTTAGGTTGTCTCTAGCTGCTGGTTATGTGTTGATATGTTTTTGTCTTCATTTTATGTTTAATATTTTGAAAAGGTGAAGCTGGTGTGTTTTATTTTATTATTGATTCAAGTGTGTTGGATCGCTCCGCTGTTTTCTTTGTGATGGTGGAATCACTGTGTGGAATGTGGATATGTGTTTCTGTTTTTCATAAAGAGGGTTTAGAGTTCTAAGTGGGAGGTTTTATGGTAATTGGCTGATTATGGTTTCTTCTATTGAATGAGTGAAGTTATTGCAGAGAAGGGAGGAGCAGAAGAAGGAAAGCTTGGTGTTGCTAGGGTCAGTTTCTAGGGCTTTGAGCAGGCTATTATTGATGATGTATTTATTTTCAAGACCGCGGCTCAACCTCAGGAAAGATTCCTATTGTTAGAGTGTCGCAAATTTCCGCCAATTTCAGGCACACTCAAAGACCCTGCCTCCGTGGCCCCACAGCGCCAAAGCACGGCTCCAAAGCAAAATTCACGGACCGCACTCAGCTGCAGTTTCTTTGTTCTCTGTGTCCCATCTGCCCATGGTGCTGATGCAATCCCACCAGACCACTAATGGCCAGCTCTAGAGTTTGTCTGTGATACCACCCACCTGTGGAGCCAAAGATGCATGCAATTTCAGGTGTATTGGAGTTGGGGGAGCATCTGCTAGTGACCTGTGGTCCCAATATCTGTGGCAAAGAAAAGCACGGTGTCTCCCAGTCTGACCCAAGCCCTCTCCGTGATCTGCTGGGAGGGGACGGAGCTAGCCTTTCTGGTACAACAGTGAGTTCTCTGACAAATCTCAG
Organism: Orycteropus afer afer; assembly: GCF_000298275.1. Taxonomy (NCBI): domain Eukaryota; kingdom Metazoa; phylum Chordata; class Mammalia; order Tubulidentata; family Orycteropodidae; genus Orycteropus; species Orycteropus afer. The sequence goes on from NW_006921683.1 coordinate 5,462,510, forward strand.
CAGATGTGCCCGTGCCTGCCAGCACCCAGATGACCCAAATTACTGAAAAAATCAGCTACAGGAGGCAGGTATTTGCCACTGCCCAGTGGAATATTGTAGTGGCCACTGATATGCTGCTACAAGGTGACTTCCTTCTTGGCTCTCAGGCGGCCGCCCTCACCCAGCAGACAGTGACTGCTCTAGGAAAGTTTGCAATGGTCTCTCTCAGGTGCCCGTCTGTCCTCTGCCAGTAGCTCTTTCCTAAATAATCTCCCTGTGCCTTTCCTCTAATTCTGCTCTTCTGTGTTTGTTGCACTCATTCAGTGAGCTGCTCAGAGTACCAAAATCCCTAATTCAAACTGCTGTACTTAGTTTTCAAAGTCTTTAGATGCCATAGGGGAAAAAAAAAGCAGGTTGCTCACTGGCAAGACTCCATTTTGAATGAGCTTCATTCATTTTGGACTTTGATATCATGAAATTGTCCACAAAAGCATACAAAGTAGGCCATCTTCTCCCCCTAAAAATACTATTTTCTTTTCAGACTTTATTTTTTATTCTTTTCATAAATTTTAAGCTGAATAGGTCAATATGTGATAAATTTTCTTCCATACAACATAGCAGCTTATGTTTGTAAACATTTGTAATATATTTAATCAAACTGCTATAACTTTAGTTAAGAATACTATCATACAGCTCACTTTTCACTTATTATCTCATAATAAATTTGGTTACATGCTCTGTTAAACAAAAATACATATTACCTATAGTATTTCCTCATGAGTCACACTAGAAACCCCACTGAAAGAATAAATGATATGTGGTTGTTAAGATTCCTTATTTGGCCTAAATTGGACCCAATTACAAGTCCTTTCTACCCCTCATACATAATTTGTCATGTGAAGCCAAGTAAAGGAGATGAACAACAATTTCTTATCCTCTCACCACCTCAGAAACCCAAGGGGTCACTATGAGTCGGGGCCAACTCCATGGCACATAACAACAACAATTTATCTTTTGGAGTAAGCCATTTCCAACATGATTAATTATGCTCTCCCAAGTTTGAAGATGCACCCTTCTTTTGGAGATGATTTTATCACAAGAAAAATTTAACAATTGGGTCTTTTCTTTGTCACCTGTAAATACATATTACCGACTCTTAGGGTTTTTATTTTTTTATTCTTAAAAAAAAATATATCTGTGATCTTTCTTGTTTATTATTATTATTATTAACTGGTTACCTCTATGAATGATAGAGATCAATTCATCTCAAGATCCACCGAGGAACTATGAAAAATGGACCTCAGAATTATTTGCCTTGATACATCAACTTACTTCCCCAAATGGTAAAGGGTTTCCTTAAATTCTCTGGTTTGTACTTATCTCAGATGAGGCATTGATGGTTTTGTGGTAGAAATTGAGCCCTCCATGAAGGGACCTCATGCAGAATTACCACTTTCTATCAGTGGGCTATGATGCAGAACAGGTTTCAACAGAACTTCCAGACTGAAACCAACTAGGAATAAAGACCTGGTAATCAGCTTCTGAAAATCAACTAATGAAAATCTTATGGGAGTTCTGGTAAGATGGAAGAATACACAGACCACCTTCAACAAATAAAATGGGAACCAATTAGCACAGATATAGAAGACAATCATTGAGCCCTGAGCTTTGAAAGGAAGGATACAGAAGTGCACAAAACTCCAACTAGTAGAAGAACCTGCATGAAAACACCAAAAAAAAAAAAAAAAAGACACATAAGGAACTGTGGTCTATCAGTGATGATTATGACACAGATAGCTTGGATATTGTCAAGTGGTGTTAGGACTTAAGAATTAACCTAAAAATTGGTTGGGCAATCTACTTCCATAGTGATACTGCCTTAGAAATTCAAAGAGGGGTCGCTATGAGTCAGGTCAGATTCCATGGCAAATAACAATAAAACAGCCAGGGGCTGCATGGAGGACTGCACTGGTGGCTGGTGAATAAAAGGGGAAACAGTGAAGAAGGAGACGGGCTGAGCTGTGGACTTTTGCCTGTTCAGACGACAGAGCCATTTTGAATGTTTACAAGCTGTGGTGGTTAAGTTCATGTGTCAACTTGGCTGGGCCTGGTTGAGTGGCTGGACAGCTGAATGTAGTTCTTCCCCATGGAGTGACCGGTAATTAACTCTGTGGTGAAATCTATTGGAGCAGCTGAGTAGCTGCTTTGGGTATGTGGTCAGCTTTCAATATTTAAGAAATAGTTTTGGAAATGGTCTTTAGCTTACCACACACTTGAACTTTGCATGTAGCTGAGTCATTGTTCAGCAGCCTGCTATGCTCTGCTGATCCTGGGACTTTTAATGGACTGGAATTAATGGATTGCCATGTAGTTTGGTAATATTGGGACTGTGCCTTTTTACTTGTCTCCCTTGGGCTTGTAAGCCTCAGCAGCCAACTGAGTGAAGAGAAGCCTCCAGCTTCAGTGGACTGGGAGCAGGAGTTAGAGCTGGAGCTCAAGGCTGAGGGGCTTTCACTCAGTCTCTAGAGCCTGGTATTTTGAACTCAGACATAAAGCCTCCACAATTGTAAGAGAATAAACTGTTTGTTCAAGCTATTACATTTGTGGTATATTTTTGTCAGGACTAGGTAACAAAAACACAAGTAGTTTGACCATTTTGAATATTTAAAGCTACAATATTCTCTCAGATTCAGGGACCTAAGAATAGGCTCTACTTGCTGAAAACTGCAAGGACATTCCAGACTCAAATGACTGGAAAGGTGTGATGTTCCTCTTGTTATTCTTATACCCCCCACCCTCTTGGTGAATGGAGGTACAACCATCCCTCACTTACACTCACCTTCTGGGCCAGCAGGAATTCCATCCCAATCTGTGTACTCCAATGGAGCCTGGGTGCCCTGGCCCTCTCTACCCAGATTTTTTCCCCCTTTTTTTCAGTTTATTTGTTTTTCTCTGTTTTAAAATAATTACTATTACTATTATTATTTTCTTGTTTAACCTTTTTAGTATTATTCTTTCTTCTTCCCTTCCAAGGTTATACTTTTCAGCTTTTTCTCTCTTCCCTGTTCCTGGTTCCCACGTTTTTCTTTCCCATGGTTAACCCCATGCCTTATTTTCTGTTTGCATTATTCCCACTGTTTTCCTCATTCTCCTACTCTACCCATTTTCTCTTATTGCACCCTCCCCAGATATTGTGGGACATTTTTTTTTCTTTCTTTTCTTATCTTTTTTCTTTTTTTTGATGATTCTTCCTATGTGTTTATACAGTGTATTTTTTATACACTTGCTTTAACGTTTTGGATGTTTTTTCAATTGTCGTTTTTGTCTAACTCAGTGGGAGACAGCAGCCATGATCATAGGATGCAACCACAAGGAACTTCCTGCAGCTCCAATTACTGAGTGAGAGCCACCACTTATTTCTCCACCAAATGATCAATGATAAATGATCCCCAAGAAGAGCCTGGCTCACCCTTAACTTCTCTTCACAGTTCAGTTAGCAGAGATTTAATATAACAATGTCACAATGTCTTGGAGATGACAGATCATCACTGTCCACACAAAGAGGCAAGATAAATCAGGAGAAACAAGGCAGAAGCCTACAGACCCATAACACATTCCTGAAGAAGATGCAGTGTTGGAAATCCCTGATAAGGAATTCAAAAGAATTAGATTCAGGTACCTTCAAAGGATTGAGAGACAGATCAAGGAAAATACTGCCAAAATTAAGGAAAACACAGACAAAACCCTAGAACAATTTCAGAAGAAGATAAAAGAAAAAAAAATGACAAAGTAAATGAAAAATTAGAAATGATAGGAAATCTACAGATAGAAATCCAGAAGATTAATACTAAATTGTCAGAAATAGATAACACATTGAAAGGACAAAGGAGTAGAATTGAATCAATGGAAGACAGAATTAATGAGATTGAAGACAAATACCTGAATACTTCTTTGGAAAGGGATCAGTCAGGAAAAACATCAAAAGAAAATGAAGAATGCCTAAGGTTCATGTGGGATACTGTCAAAAAGAATAACCTATGTGTAATCAGAAATCAAGGACAGGAAGAGAAAAATAAAACCACTGAGAAAATTGTCCAAGATTTGTTGGAAAATAACTTCCCTGATAGAATGAAAGATGAGAATACATCCATTCAGGAAGTCCAATGAACCTCAAATAAGATAGACCCCAAAAGAAAATCACCAAGACTTATCATAGTCAAACTCATCAAAACCAAAGACAAGGAAAGAATCCTGAAAGTAGTTTGGGAAAAATGAAAAGTTACTTACAAAGGACAACCAATAAGAATAAGCTTTGATTTCTCAGCAGAAACAGGAAGGCAATGAATCATGTTTTCATTTCCTTTGTTACTGTTGTTTTAGTATTTGCTAAATATTGTGCTTGTCCTCTTTTTTATTGTGATATGAAGTTTTATCATTTTTGGTATATATAAAACTCTGAAAGAGAAAAATTTCCAACCAAGAAATATATACCAGCCAAAATTGTCCCTCAAATATGATGGTGAAATTAGGAGAATTCCAGATAAGCAGAAATTAAGGGAATTTTTAAAAATCAGATCAACCTCACAAGACATACTAAAGGGAGTCTTTTGAGCAGAGCACCAATAATAACAAACAACAATCAAACATTAATACACAAGGTGACAGTATCCAGAAACCAACAAAACTATGGAAGTACACAAAGTAAAATAAGCTTAAAAGATTGTAAACAGGGAACCAGAGACATCAATTGGCAAATGAGGACAACTACAAACCAAAAAGAGGGAAAATATTGTGTAGCTGCAGAATTTCTAAATGGTGAGGAAGTCAAGAGAGTTGTAAGATAGAATGGAGTGTTCTAAACTTTGGGAGAAAATTATAAATCACAGGGTAACTGCAAAGAAAAATGATAAACCTTCACATCACAATAAAAAAGAAGACAAGCACAATATTTAGCAAATACTAAAACAACAGTAACAAAGGAAATGAAAACATGATTCATAAACAAAATGTGCTCAGCACAGAAAATTATATGGAACAAAGAAACCAGGAACTACATTGAAAAATACAACAAATTACAACAACCAATTCATACCTGTCAATAGTTACACTGAATGTCAATGGATTAAATGCACCACTCAAGAAACAAAAAGTTGCGGACTGTATAAGAATACATAACCCATCAATATGCTGTCTATAAGAGACACACTTTAGAGACAAAGACAAAAATAGACTAAAAATCAAAGGTTGGAGAAAGATATATCATGCAAATAGCAACCAAAAAAGAGAGGGAGTGGCAATATTAGTTTCTGAACAAACTGACTTTAAGACAAAAACCACCATAAGAGACAAGGAAGGACAGTCTATAATTATTGAAGGATCAATTGAACAAGAAGATATGGCTATAATACATATATCAGACTCTACCAGAATTGAAAAGGAAAATAAATGACTCCACAGTCATAGTAGGAGACTTTAATGCACCACTTTCAATGAAAGACAGAACAACTGGAAAGAAACTCAACAAATACCCAGAAGAACTAAACAATACAATCCACCAACTTGATCTTATAGATGTATTCAGAGCACTTCACCCAACAACAGCACAATACACATTCTTTTCCAGTGCACATAGAACATTCTCCATAATACACTGTATATTAGGCCATAAAGTAAGCTTTAATAAATTTAAAAACATTGAAATGCTGCAAAACATCTTCTCTGATCATAATGTTATAAAATTACATATCAACAATAAGGAAGATCAACAGAAAAAGAACAAACACATGGAAACTGAATGACACCATCCTTAAGAATGACAGATATAAAAAATGAAAGCTAAATCAAAGGCATCCAAATTGGTAAGGAAGAAGTCAAACTATCCCTATTTGCTGATGATATGATCCTATACCTAGAAAACCCAAGAGACTCAATAAAAAGACTATTGGAACTAATTGAGACATTTATCATAGTGGCAGGATATGAGATCAAGATCCAAAACTCATTTGGATTCCTCTACATCAGCAAACAGATTGCTGAAAAACAATTAAGGAAATCAATATCATTTACAATAGCTACCAAAAAAATAAAATATTTGGGAATAAATCTTACCAAGGACACAAAAGACCTGTACAAAGAAAACTACAAAAGACTACTTCAAGAAATTATAAGAGATCTACATAAATGACAAAACATACCATGCTCATTCATAGGAAGATTGAACATTGTGAAAATGTCAATTCTACCCAAAGCAATCTATACATTCAATGAAATCCCAATCCAGATCCAATCAACATTCTTTAAGGATATGGAAAAAAATAATCACTAACTTTATATGGAAAGGAAAGAAACCTTAGCTAAGCAAAGCATTATTGAAGAAGAAGAACAAAGTAGGAGGTGTCACGTTTCCACATCTCAAAACCTACTATACAGCCACAGTAGTCAAAAATGCCTGGTATTGGTACAATGACAGACACATAGACCAATGGAACAGAATTGAGAACCCAGAAACAGATCCACCGATCTATGGTGAGCTGATCTTTCACAAAGGCTGAAATCCATTAAATGGAAAAGAGATTGTCTGTTTAATA
>NW_006921683.1:5469630-5484524 GCF_000298275.1 Orycteropus afer afer
AAATAATCTAATTAGAAAATGGGCAGAAGACATGAATAGACACTTCACCTAGAAGGATATTCAGGGGGTCAACAAACAAACACATGAAGAAAAGCTCATGATCATTAGCCATTTGTTGTTGTTGTAGTCATATGTCGTTGAGTCAGACCCGACTCATAGAGACCCCTCTTTGGGTTTCTGAGGTGGTATAACTACAGAAGTAGATTGCCCAAACTTCCTTAGAGAGATACAAATCAAAACAACAATGAGATACCATCTTGGCCCAGCTCTAGTAGCAAATTTCAACAAGACAGAAAATAACAAATGCTGGCAAGTATACAGAGATATTGGGACTCTTATTGGGACACTGCTGATGGGACTGTCAAATTGTGCAACCACTGTGGAAAGCAGTATGGTGATGCTTTAAAAAGCTGGAATTAGAAATTCCATTTGACCCAGCAATTCCATTACCAGGTATACATCCTAGAATAGTGAGAGCCAGGACATGAATTGATATATGCACACTCATGTTCATTACAGCACTGTTTTCAATAGCCAAAAGATAGAAACAACCTAGGTGTCCATCAACAGAAGAATGAGTAACAAAACACAATGGAATAGTATGCAACCCTAAAGAATAATATAGAATCTGCAAAACACCGCATAACAAGGATGCACTTGGAGGACATTATGCTGAGTGAAATAAGTTAATCACAGAAGGACAAATATTGTATTAATCCATTATTGTAAAAAGTCAAGGAAAGGTTTATAAATGGAAGGAAATGTTCTTTGTTCATTACCAGAGGTGGGGGGGGTGGGGAGGGAAACACTGTTAGATAGGTAGAAACAAGTATGAAATTGAATGAAGAGAAGGTCAATATATCAAATATGAGTAAGCAAGATGGTGGCTTTGAGAAAGAGGAAGCCATAGAGAGGTGCATGGGAGGTTCAGACAGCAGAGATGAACCATTTTGCACATATAATACTGTGTTCTTGGTGAAGGCAAACATTGATATACAGGTGGATAGATGGGTGGGTAGGGTGAACTATTAGGTATGTCCACATAGAGGGGAGTGTGCCCAAGATAATCTATAGGTTTTGCAGAAAATGTTTCTACAAGTGTATTTGTATGTTCTGTAAGACTGCCCAGGTATATAGTAGAGTTGAGGAGGGGCACAGCCATCTACCCAGAGGGAGTGAGTAGTTGCACCTGTGAGCTCGGGACCATGGTCACAAGGGACATCAAGTTCATTTGGGGTAACATACTACAGAAAAAACATTGTTCCACATCCTACTTTAGCAAGTAGCAACTGGGATCTTAAAAGTTTTCAAGCAACCATCTAGATTCATTGATGGGTCTCTCCTTGTCCAGAGCAAAAAAGAATGAAGAAAACCAAAGAAACATGGAAACAATTAGTTCAAGTGACTGGCACTACACAGTCCTCAGCCTATATAACTATGAGACCAGAAGAACTAGATGGTGCCCAGCTACTACTGTCAACCACTCAGAGGGGGAATTGCTGTAGAAGATTCTGAATAGAGTGGGAGAACAATGTGGAACAAAACTCAAAATCATTTTTCAAAAAAGTACCAGGTTTGCTTGTCTGATAGAGACTGATAGAACCACTGAGACTATGGCCCCTAGCTGCCCTTTAGGTCTGGAATTGAACCCACTCCTGTGGCTTCCAGCCAAACAAAAGACAGGCATATGAGCTGAACATTTACATTAGGTAGATACACTCCTTGGAGAGATCAATCATGGGAGAATAGCAGGGTTGTGTATGCACAGGAAGACAGCTTGGGCAGCAGGAGTGCATGGTATGGAAGGACACAGGGAAGAGGTAACTATGGGGAGGAAGTGGGAGCAGAGCTGTTGCATTGTGGGGAATTGTAGCCAATGCCATGAGACAAAGTATATGTGAGCTGCTGTACGGAAAGGGAATTTGCTCTGTAATCTTTCACCCAAATCACAATAAAAATAAAAAATAAATAAAATAAACGTATGGATCACAATGGTCTGATTGACAATCTATCATGGGAACAATGCAGAACCCCAGATCATTTTTTCTTGTTGTCCACGGTGTCCCCATATATCAGAGGTTGACTTGGCATCAGCTAAAAACAATTTATTCAGAAGAGCTGAGTGGGTTCGTTCAGGATCCCTTGTGGGGGTGGCAGAGAATTACCAGGGAAAAAAAAATTAAGAGTTATGTGATACAGCTGAAGCATAGTGTTGTAGATTACATCTGCAAAGTGGTGGCCACACAAAGGCTGGAGTAAAAAGGTGGCTGAAAGGTCTAATAGGGAGTATAGCATCATCTCTGATGTTCAGTGAGAACAATGAGGACATAGTCATTCTGCATATGGCAAAGAAAAGTACAGAAACATTTTAGATATTTTGGGTGATGGTAAAGTTGCACAAAATGATAGCTTCAGCTTCAATGAATTACTTTAGTACAGAATGGAAGACTTTGTCAAAGTCAATTAACAGAAAGGAGAGATTTTTATATTTCCCTACTTAGGCATCTTACAGGAATAATTTCATTCTGGCTCTTTTTAATGAGTTTTATGACCCTGGGCAACTGAACAACTTGGATGCTTTCCAACTTCTTCATTTATAAAATGAAATGATCACTGAGCTTCATTCCAGCTCTCACATTATGATTCTATGAATCTTTGTCCATGCAATGCCCTAGTGCCTAAAATCCTATACTATTTCCAGAACTATGCATATCTGCACATTGATGTCATTCTGCATTATCTGCTAAAATTTGTCTGGTGTCTAAAGATCCTAAGGTCCATATTGGCTTCTCGTGTTATGTATGTTGATTATAATGATATGTGAGTGGCTTTAACATTCCTAAATATTTACAGAAAGAAAAGTCTAAAACTCATGCATCCATGGGGAGAAAAGAAATACTTTCCAAGTTTTACGTGAAAATCTTAGTAGGTATTCCTTGGTATAATGGTGACTTAGAAATGCACACAGAATAATGCTTTCTGAGTAACATTACCAAAAAGAAAAAAGAAAAAAAGAACCCCTTTCCAGGGTTTCCAAAAAACAGTTATCCTTGCTTTTATTCTAACTCACTGTGACCCACACATGTGTCAGAGTAGAATTGTGTTTTGTAGGGTTTTCAATGTCTGAAGTAAATCGCCAGACTTTTCTTTCAAGCCATCTCTGCTTTGAACATTTTGGTTAACAGCCAAGAACATTAATCCTTTGGAGCAACCAGGGACTCTTCCCAGGGCCTCCAGGGTATTCACAATCTAACTATCTCTGCTTCCTCTTCTCCTTCTACTTTCCCCTCCCTTCCCTAAATTCGAGCCACACTGGCCTGCTTTCTGCTCTTTGACCATGCTTCCCTCATCTCTCCCTAAAGGTTTTAATATCCATATTCTTCCTACTGAGACTGCTCCTCTGTGGCCTTCCTTCTTATTGTCATTCATCCCTGCGAATAAATATTACATCCTCAGAGACCCTGATCTGGCCATCCAAAATAAATTTTCTCCAGTCATTTGCTATTACTTTATTTTCTTTTTCTTCCCAGAGTTATCACTGTCATATATTCATATATATATATGAATATATATATAATCTAACTCATTCTTTATTGAATCCTCAGTTCCCAGGAAAATATCTGGAGTATATATTATGCAGGATAAATATTTGTTGGCCAAACAGATGATCCCGGAATGGCACATGGTTCAGCCTTCAAGCAAAAGAGAACAAATATAAAACTTGAAACTCGAGTTCTTGTTTATGTTTCTGATATAAGATTATAGTCTGAGAATAATTTGTTTTGCTTATCTCATGGGTTGATGCATGAAGTCTAATTATATAACACATTTTCCTTCAAAGACACAGTAGAAGAATTCCTTTATTTTTTCATATTTTAAATTTAGGAAGGTAAGTATAGTGGTTAGGAAATTGAGCTCAGGGTTTGAATCCCAGCTTCATTGCTAACTAGCTATGAAACTTACTGCAAGTTACTGAACTTCTCTATGGCTCTGTTTTCTCATCTATATAACAATTAAATTATATATATATATAATATATAATTTTTTCAAATCAATTTTCCTTTAATTTCAAGATATTTCATTTCAAGAACAGATTTATTCTTATTTGATGTGTATATATATACACATCTACTTCAGATACTTTCAGAGTACTTAGGAAATATCTGACACATGTATAGCTACTATTTTTTTTTTAATTGTGTATCAACTCTTCCCCTATAAATAGCAGTTGCTGTCACGTGAACTCCAATTTATGTCAATTCCATGTGTATCAGAGTAGAACTGTGCTACATAGAGTTTCAAAATTTTCAAAAGTAGATCACCTGGCCTTTCCTCTGATGCTGCTCTGGTTGGAATCAAACCTCCAACTTTTGATTAGCATTAACAATTTGTACCATCCAGAAATTCCTTTCCTAACTAATAACTCTGATTAATTCCAACCAGCCTTTGAGGAGTCACTCAAATTTCAGGTTTTCTGTGAAGATTTTTTTCATATATCCATTTGTCTTTTCCTTCACAATCATAATCCAAATAGTATTAATTATATCTGATATCTGTTCCTTTAGTAAACACTTTAATACTTACTGGCTTATTATTTGGTTTTGTTAAAAAGACAAAAGACTCGTTATGAATTTTTCCAATACTTAACTAGTATCACTTTATTTATACATAAACTTATTTTTTCCCAAATAAATGAAATTAATTTTAATTACCTCAATGTATTTAAAATATTTATTTGACATTTTCTTAAAATATCTTCCTATTATCATTGACCTTTATGAATAATAAGAAAAATATGTCTTTTTTTTCAAATCAATTTTCCTTTAATTTCAAGATATTTCATTTCAAGAACAGATTTATTCTTATTTGACTATATGTATTTATTAGAATTAAAAGAGATTTTTGAATGAAAAAGTTGTTGAATTTAGAAATAAGTTGTTGAAAATTCCCAAATGGGTATATATTTGCTATTCTTACCAAAGATTTGTAACTTCAAAAATAAAATAAACTCAATGTACCCAGGATATTTCCTGATAAAGTTCAAATAGTTTATATCCAAGAATCAAGTGCTAAGCCAAATATTATACTCAAATCATCATATACATATAATATTCCAGTTATAATCAGTAGTGTTGATTTCTTACTAAGAAGTTCATATGCTTTGTTTCCTATTAATAGAAACATAAGTAAAACTTCAAAGAAATTCTCCTAAACGTATTTAGAAGATGAAGAAACATCTATCTAATAATGTAATAATCTAATAATAAATATTATTTCTTTCTAGTTAGCTATCTTTTTTGTTTCCTGTGACTACTGATCTAAACATTCGTCATTAGCCCCACACCCTGAGTTATACACCTGCAGGGACACTCATCTGCAGATAAAATGGGACCATCAGATATGAAGTTTTGATTTCCCTCTGCCTCCAGTCATAAAGCTATCTATACTAACTTTTATTTACTTCCTTTCTGTCTGGCAAAGATAAACAAAAAGTAACCCATTTTCAAGTGAGGCCCCTTCCCAGCTGGACATGATAGAGTGAAAGCATTATTGGATTTCTATTTACAAATATTTAAGTTAGAATCCCAGTTCTGTCACTTAATAACCAGGGAACAATGGACAAGTTTAAAATTTTGAGTCACTTTTTCTCAACTTCAACTAAGAACTGTAATTAGTATGTCATAAAGCATTTATTGTAAAGAACATTATAAATTACATGATATGTGTTAGATAACTAGTGTTGTATACAAGTAGGCTCTAAATATTTTAATTCCTTCCTATGATTTATTTTCTCTCTGATGCTGAGATTGTTCAGGACCTCAATTATATTTTACTCTTAGTTGCTGCATAACAAGGAGAAATCCCTTCTCCTTTTGTTTCTTTCTAATATGGCTGGTCTCTCCTAATCTTTATCTTGTCCTTACTACAATTATCTTCTTACCTACTCTACCTCAAATGTAACAGAAACAAGGCTCTTTCCTTACTACTTCACTCCTTCTTGTCACAGCTGGTTTCTCAAAATGGAAGATATTTTCCTTTCCTCCATTAGTTCTTATATATCTGTCTTAGTTATTTAGTGTTGCTGTCATAGAAATACCACAAATGGATGCTTTTAACAACAACAGAAAATTATTTTCTCACATTTTCAAAAGATAGAAATCCGAATTAAGAGTTTTTGCTCTAGGGAAAGGCTTTTTCTCTCTGTCGGCTCTGGAGGAAGCTCCTTGTCTCTTCACTTTCTGCTTCCTGGTTCCTTGGTGATCTCTATGTGACCTGCCATCTGTCTTACCCCATGTTGCCTCTGGTCACTTGCTCAATCTCATTTATATCTCAAAAGAGAATTACTCAAGGTATACTCTACACTAACCCTGCCTCACTAATATAACAAGACAATCAATTCCCAAATAGGATTGTAACCACAGGCAGAGAGGTTAGTATTTACAACACATATTTTGGGGAAACATAATTCTAACCATAGCAGCAACCTTCTAGCTACTGTAAACTCAAACTTCAATCTTGTTATTGAAACTTCTTTTTAAAAAATTAACAATGATCAGTTGTCAAATTAATTATTCTTTTACCACACAATCTTATTCTCCTACCTTCTTGAAAGTCTTTCCTTTTGGGACTTTTGATTAAGTAGGACCATATTTTCCCCTCAACTTGATGAATTTCTTTTTCTGTCAGTGATTAGCAATTCTATGTATATCTTAGATATAAGTATGCTCCAGCATCTGATTATTTATTTCATTAACACTCTACCCATTCTAACTGAGCAATTTCATAAGTTCCCATAAAAGGAATAATTTCTTTTCAGTTGCTATCTCCTAAATCAAACTCTCCAGCCAAGCATATCAACTAGTTAATACGTATTTCAACCTGAATATCCTGCCTGATCCTCAAACAGAATCTATAAGGATCATCTCTCTTACTCCTTCAAATCTATTGTTTCTGCTTTTCCATATGTTGGTTAAAGGAATAGTCATCAAATGCCCAAACTAGAGGCAAATAAGTCGTATAGATTCTTCTCTCTCTCACTTGCTTTTTCAAAATAGTAAATTCTACCTGTAAATATCATTCTGTTAGTCATATCTACTTTATGTTTTTCTCCCAAAGCCTAAGGTTAGGGTCTCCATATTTTTCACATATGTTTCACATATGTTTTTGTCAGGTGCTGTTGAGTCAGCTCCGATTCATAGCCATGCTACGTGCAACAGAATGAAACACTGTCCAGTATTGAATATAACAATCCTTTTTGAGCCTGCCATTGTAGCCACTGTGCCAATCCATCTCGTTGAGGGCCTTCCCCTTTGACGTTGACCCTCTTCACCAAGTATGATATCCTTCTCCAGGGAATGGTCCCTTCTGATAACACGACCCAAATAGATGAGGCAAAGTCTGTCCATTCTCATTTCCAAGGAGCATTATGGTTGCACTTCTTCTGGGAGAGATTTGGTAGTTCTTCTGGCAGTCCATGGTACAGCAACACAACTCTAAAGTATGAACTCTTCTTTGATCTTCCTCATTCATTGTCCAGATCTTGCAAGTATATGAGGCAATTAAAATATCAAGGCTTGGGTTAGGTGAACCTTAGTCATGAAAGAGATATCCTTGCTCTTCAGGACTTAAAAGAGGTCTTTGGCAGCAGATTTTCCCAGTACAATATGTTGTCTGTTTCTTGACTGCTCCTTCCATTGGTGTTGGTTGTGGAAACAAGTAATATGAAATCTTTGACAATTTCAAACTTTTCCCCATTTATCATGATGCTGCTTATTGGTCCATTTGTGAGGATTTTCATATTCTCTATGTTGAGGTGTAACCCATACTGCAGACTATAGTGTTTAATCTTCACTAGTACGTATTTCAAGTTATCTTCACGTTCAGCAAACAGAGTTATGTTGTCTGCATATCCCAAGTTGTTTTTCTTCCAATCTTAATGCCACACTCTTCTTCATATACTCCAGCTTCTCAGATTATTTGCTCAGCATACAGATTGAATAAATATGGAGAAAGGATACTACCCTGACACACTCTTTTCCTGATTTTAAACTATGCAGTATCCTCTTGTTCTGTTCAAATGACAGCCTCCTGGTCTATGTATAGGTTCCACATGAGCACAATTAAGTGTTCTGGAATTTCCATCCTTCTCAATGTTAACCATAATTTGTTATGATCCACACAATCTAATGCCTTTGCATAGTCAATAAAACACAAGTAAATACATTCTGGTATTCTTTGCTTTCAGCCAAAATCCATCTGAAATCATCAATGATATTCCTCTTTCCATATCGTCTTCTGAATCCGGCTTGCATTTCTGGAAGTTCTCTGCTGATATACTGCTACAACCATATTTTAATTGTCAAGATTGGGCAAATGACTTCCATAGAGGTACTGCCTCAGAAATCTGAGGAGGGGTCACTATAAGTCGAATAGCCTCGGTGGCAGTGATTTTGTTTTTTGTTTGTGTGGGTTTTTGTTTGTTTGTTTCAGCAAGATTTTACTTGTGTGTGATATTAATGACACTGTTAAATAATTTCCACATTCTGTTGGATCACATTTCTTTGGAATGGGTACAAATATGGTTTTCTTCAAGTCAGTTGGCCAGGTTACTGTCTTTCAAATTTTTGGCATAAACTAGTAAGTTCCTCCATTACAGCATCTGTTTGGTGAAACATCTCAATGAGTATTCCATCTATTCCTGGAGACTTGTATGTCACCAGTCCCTTCAGGGCAGCTTTGACTTCTTCTTTCTTTCTTCTTTCTTCTTTCTTGATTTACTGAAATAGATGAATAGCAAACTTTTTTTTTTTTTTTCAGTACAGTGACTCTGTGTATTCCTTCCATCTTCTTAAGATATTTCCTGCATCATTCAATAGTTTGTTCATAGAATCTTTCAATATTGCAACTCAAGGCTTGAATGTGTTCCATTGCTATATTCTGTCAGTTGATATCCTCAATCATTAAACTCTCCTTTTTTGTTTGGTCTACAAAATACTGCCAGAGTTCTTAACACTGAAACACAAAACTTTAAAGAAATACTTTATGAACAAGAAAAGTTCAAATTAATTGTGGCCTAATATATGTATATTTTGGTTGGTTCATGGTTTACTGCTATTGAGTCAGATCTGACACACAGTGAACCCTCTTTGGGTTTCTGAGGCAGTATCACTACAGAAATAGATTGCTCAATCTTCCTTCTGACGAGTAGCTCATGGCTTTGAACCCCAAAATATGAGGGAGGTCAAGAAAAATAGATACTCATGAGAAGTTCAGATCTATAAACACATCCAAAAAGTTAAGCAAACTCTGTTGTAGTTGTTGTTATGTGCCATCGAGTCAGACCTGACTCATAGCGACCCCACCTTGGGTTTCCGAGGCAGTATCACTACGGTAGTAGATTGCCCCATCTTCCTTCTGAGGAGTGGCTGGTGGGTTTGAACCACCAGCCTTCTGGTTAGCAGTCAAGTGTCTTAGCCACTCAAACTCTAAGTACTTCCAGGAGTGGCTGGGGGATTTGAACCTCCAGCCTTCTGGTTAGCAGTCAATTGCCTTAGGCACTAAGCTACCAGGGTAGAATGCTAGGCAATATTTCTTTTTTCCCACAGTACTTTTAAGATTTTCATTTACTGTCTTTTGAGTCACATTGGTTCACATGACAAATTGTCATTATTTATTTATTTATTTATTTATGTGCAATTTCCTTTGTTTATTTATTTATGTAAAATTTGAGCTTTTTTCCTCTGGCAATTTTTAAAATTTCCTCTTCACCACAATTTTTTAAGAAATTTGGTGTAGTTTATTTTACTTTATGTGTACTTAGAGTACTGCCTCAGAAACCCAGAGGTGTCACTGTGAGTCAGGTCTGACTCCTCAGCATATAACAACAACAACAGTATTCTATTCATAACTCATCAATCAATTTGTTGTCATTTGGTGGTTTGCATGTAGCACTAATGCTGGAAGCTATGCCACTAGCATTTCAAATTCTTACAGTGATACTCATGGACAAGTTTCCAGTGGAGCTTCCAGACTAAGACAGACTAGGAAGAAGCAGGTGTGGTGGTTTACCACAGAAATAATTGACCACTGAAAACCTTATGAATAGCTGTGGAACATTGTCTGAAATAGTGTCAGAAAATGAGTCCATCAGGTTTGCAGGCCCTCAATATGCAACTAAGGAAGAACTGCCTCTTTAACATAGAATTAACCTTAATGAAGCAGATGAAGTAAAGCTTTCAGGATCTTAATTAGCTGAAGTAGTAAGACTCAAAATGAGAAGGAACAGCTGTAGACATCCATTAATAATAGGAATAGGAAATATATAAAATATGAATTTAGGAAAGTTGGAAGTTGTCAAAAAATGAAATAGAACACATAAATATCAACATCTGAGGAACTGGTGACCTGAAATAGCCTGGTATTGGCCATTTTGAATCAGATAATCATATGACCTGCATGCAGGAAATGACAAATTGAAGAGGAATGGCATCACATTCATTGTCAATAAGAACATCTCAAGATCAATATTAGGATAATACCCACATGCCTACAAGAAAGATCAGTTAATACAACTATTATTCAAATTCTCCCCCTGATCACTGATACCAAAAATGAAGAAATTGAAGAATTTATTGACAAAGAGCTCTGGCAGTAGAATGAATAAGACACTTGACTGCTAACTGGTAGGTCAGTGGTTCAAACCCACCAGCTGCTCTATAGAAGGAAGACAGGGCAATCTACTTTGGTAAAGACTTATAACCTTGGAAATACAGTGGGGGTTGCTATGAGTTAGAAACAACTTGATGACAGTGAGTTTGGTTTTGGTTTTTTGGCAATCTAAAATTGATCAAACATGTAATCAAGATGTATTAATAATTACTGGTGATTAGAGTGAGAAAGTTGTAAACAAAGAAGATCAATATGTGGAAAATAAAATCTTGATGATGGAAGTGCTTGAGCAGATTACATGATAGAATTTTATAAGACCAATGACTTATTCATTGCAAATACCATTTATCAACATAAATGATGATTATACACCTGGACCTCTACCAAATGGAATACACAGGAATGGAAATAACTATAATTATGTCTCAATATAAAGAAAACAAAAATCCTCACAACTGGACCAATGAGCAGCATCACAATAAATGGAGAGAAGATTGAGGTTGTCAAAGAATTCACATTGCTTGGTTCTAAAATTGATGCCAACAGAGCAAGCAGTCAGGACATTAGATGACATGTAGCACTGGGAAAGTCAAGTGCGAAGGAACTGTTTCAAGTGCTGAGGAGCAAGGATATCTCCTTGAGGACTAAGGTACCTGACACAAGCCATGATATTTCCAATTGCCTCGTATGCATGTGAGAGCTGGACAATGAATAAGGAAGACCGAAGAAGAGTTAATGCTTTTGAGTTGTGGTGCTGGCAAAGAATGCTGAAAGTACCATGGACTGCTAAAAGAACTAACAGATCTGTCCTGGAGGAAGTGCAGCCAGAATGCTCCTTGGAAGCAAGAATGGCCAGACTTCATCTCACCTATTTTGGTCATGTTGCCAGAAGGGATCATTCCCTGGAGAAGGATGTCATGCTTGATAGGGTGGAGGGTTGATGAAAGAGGGGGAGGCCTTCAACGAGATGGATTGACACAGTGGCTGTGATGATGGGCTAAAGTATAGCAGGGATTGTGGGGCTGGCACGGGATCGGGCAGTGTTTCATTCTGCTGTGCATGGGGTCGCTATGAGTTGGAAACGACTCGACGGCACTTAACAACAACAACAACAACATTGAAAGAACAATGGAGAAACTCAGTATCATCAGTCAGAATACCAGGAGCTGACTACAGAACAGATTTGTTCATATGCAAGTTTAAATTGAAGCTGAAGAAAATTAAAAGAAGTCAAGGAGAGCAAAAATATGACCTTGAGTATATTACACCTGAATTTAGGGACCATCTGAAAAATAGGTTTGACACATTGAAAACCAATGAACAAAGACCAAATTAGTTGTGGGAAGAGATTAACGGTATCATACTGAAGAAAGCAAAACATCACTAAAAAGACAGGAATGAAAGAAAGGAACAAAATGGATGTCAGAAGAGACTCTGAAACTTCCTCTTGACCTATTAAATTAAAGAGAAAGGAAAAAAAAAGTGATGACCTAAAAGAGCTGAACAGAAGATTTCAAAAGGTGGCTTGAGGAAACAAAATAAAGTATTATAAGGAAATGTGCAAACACCCAGAGTTAGAAAATCACATGGAAAAAACAAGGTTGGCATTTCTCAAGATGAAGGAAGTGAAGAAAAAAATCAAGTCTTGAGTTGCAGTGTTTGAAGGTTTCTATGGGCACAATATTGGACAACAGAGGAAGCATCAAAAGAAGATGGAAAGAATATACAGAGTCACTGTACCAAAAAAAAAAAAAAAAGTCAACATTCAATTATTTCAGTAGATTTTATGATGATCAGTAACCAATGATATTGAAGGAAAAAAATCCAAGCCACACTGAAGGAATTGAAAAACAAGGCTTCAGGAATTGACGGAATACCCATTGAGATGTTTCAACAAATAGATGCGTCACTGAAAGCACTTACTCATGTATGCCAAGAAATTTGGAAGATAACTACCTGACCAATCAACTGGAAGAGATCCATATTTGTGCCCATGCCAAAAAAAGGAATGTGGAAATTATTAAACAATATCATTAATGTTATACTCAAGTGAAATTTTGCTAAAAATAATTCAAGAATGCAGACCATTAATGGCATCTGCTTAGTTTGAGAAGAGAAGGAAATTATATGGCTTTGCAGTAGCTTCAAAGCATTTCAGGTCCTGTGAGGAGCTTTCCCAGCATTCTACCAGAATAGGAGCCTGACCTAGTCTGGGAAGTGAAGGATTGCTTCACTGGGGAAATGACATTTCAGCTGGAACCTAAATGATGAGGATGATTTATCCAAGAGAAAGGAGAGCTGGGGAAGGTAGCATTCCAGACAATGAAAATGTTTACACAGAGGCCTTAAGGCCTCAGACAAACATGAATCTGCGATATTCATGGAACTGAAAGTCTCATTTGCCTAATGTGCAGAGTGAGGATGAGAGGAACAGTAGATGAGACTAAAAAACTATGCAAAGGGGTGATCTTGTAGAGCCTTGTAGATAGTATAATGCATTTAGGATTCAGACCAGGTTGGAAATTAGAAAAAGTCAAGGAGTCACTGAAATAGAGCTTTTTGGCCATCAGCAGAACAAAGTCTGTGTGAATATATATATATATATATTTTTTTTTTTTTTTCTGTAAGTTTTATTATAATAATTGTCATTGGGAAGTTCCTGGGCAGTGCAAACAAGCAAGCACTCAGCTGCTTGCAGAAAGGTTAGTGTATTTAGATAAAAATAATGAAAGAATTTAAAAATCTTTGCAGTATTATATACACAGAGAAATGCCAGTAATTCAAGGCAGATTCAGAAGGGAACGTGAAACAAGGGATATCATTGCTGATGTCAGATGGGTCTGGCTGAAAGCAGAGAATACTAGAAATATATTTACCTGTGTTTTATTGATTATGCAAAGGTATTAGACTGTGTGCATCATTAAAAAATTTATGGATGACATTAACAAAAATAGGAGTTCTAGAGCACTTAATTGTGTTCATGAGGAAACTGTACATAGACCAAGAGTCAATTGTTCAAACAGAAAAGATGTGAGTCAGGGTTGTATCCTTTCACCATACTTATTCAATCTATATGTTGAGCAAATGATCTGAGAAGCTGGACTGCGTGAAAAAGAATGCAGCATCATGATTGAAGGAAGACACATTAGCAACCCACGATATGCAGATGACACAACCTGGCTTACTGAAAGTGAAGAGGAATTGAAGTGTTTACTGTGAAGATCAATAACTACAGTCTTCAGTGTGGATTACATCTGAACCTAAAGAAAACAAAAATCCTCACAACTGAACCAATAAACAACATCATGATAATGAAGAAAAGAATAAAGTTGTCAAAGACTTCATTATACTTGGATACACAATCAATACTTATGGAAGCAGCAGTCAAATCTGCTTCAAGAGATCTCATTAAAGTATTAAAGAGCAAAGATGTCACTTTGAACACTAAAGTACACATGACCCAAACCATGGTGTTTTCACCTCATGTGCATATGAAAGCTGGACATTGAATAAAAATAAAGTACAAAAGAATTGATGCATTTGAATTGTGTTCATGAAGAATATTGAATGTCCCAAAGACTGCTAAAAGAACAAACAAATCTATCTTAGAGGGATTACAGCTGGAATGTCTCTTAGAAGCAAGGATGGCAAGACTTTGCCACTCTTAACTTAGGACATGTTATCAGGATGGACAGGTCGTGGAGAAGGACATCAAGTTTGGTAAAATATACGGTCAATGAAAAAGAGATAGACCCTCAACAAGATGGATTGACACAGTGGCTGTAATAATAGGGTCAAGTATAGCAATGTTTGTGAGGATGGCACAGGACCAGGCAGTGTTTCATTCTATTGTACATGAGATTGCTATGAGTCATAAACAACTGTATGGTACCTAACAAAAATAAACAGAAAAAGATACATTCATGAACATACATTGCAATAAAAATAATTTAAAGAATGAGATACTGCTTTCAGCGTTTATGCTAGTATCAGTGAAAACAATCTTAGTATCTACTCCTGGCCAGAGCACAAAATTCCAGTATATCTCATTCCTTTCTGTGAGGTCAAGGAACAAGGTCAAAGCAACCAAGTGCTTACCTAACTATTGAGAAAACAGGGCTCATTCACCTAATATTGTTGTTGTTGTTGTTATGTGTCGTCGAGTCGGCCCTGACTCATAGCGACCCCTCCTTGGGTTTCCGAGGCAGTATCACTACAGAAGTAGG
>NW_006921683.1:5484624-5487168 GCF_000298275.1 Orycteropus afer afer
GTCTGGTTAGCAGGCAAGTGTCTTAGCCACTATGCTACCAGAGCCACCTAATATTAGACCTTCAAAATTCATGAAACAAAACTGGTAATAATTGAACAAATGAATAGATAAATCCATAATAACAATTGAAACTCGAACATTCTTGTTTTAATAATTGATAGAACAAGTAGAAAAACAGTAAAAATATAAGAAAGTTCAACATTATCAACAAACTTCAACACTTTACCCAGCAATATAAAATACACATTCTTTTTAAGTGTACCTGGAACATTTAAGAAAAATGTTTCAGGAAAGAAATATCAACAAATTTAAAATATTTCAAGCCATCCAACATATGTTCTCTGATCACAATGGAATTAAGTTAGGAATAAAATACATCACATGTATTCAGAATATGTAATTAACTTTCAAAATTCAACAATAATAAAACAATCCTATTAAAATAGCAAGAAAAA
The DNA here is from genome assembly GCF_000298275.1 of Orycteropus afer afer. Classification (NCBI taxonomy): domain Eukaryota; kingdom Metazoa; phylum Chordata; class Mammalia; order Tubulidentata; family Orycteropodidae; genus Orycteropus; species Orycteropus afer. Next base: position 5,485,080 of record NW_006921683.1, read on the forward strand.
CATCTTAACAAATACATCACAGTAGACAATATATGAGTGGTAAATAAATCTATGAAAATCTGTTCCATAGCATTAGTGGGAAATACAAATTAAAATGATAAGAAATGCCACTGTATATATATGTGAATGGTTCAAATAAAAAAAAAAAAATCTAACTATGTTAAGTTTTGTCATAGATGTGAAGCAACTTGAACTCCTATACACTGCTAAATGGAAATGAGTGTAATAACTTTGGGAAACAATTTGATAGATTCCTAAAAATATTTAAAAGAAAAAAAAGAAACACTTATAATATGCCATAGACATTACACTTCTGGGTATTTGCAGAGGGGGAATGAAAGCACTCAATAATATACCTGTTAATTGAATCTCTGCAGTACCTCAAAACAGGAAACACTCCGTATACCCATTTAAATTATATGTATATGTTAGAAATATTAACCCATCCACTGGCATCAAGTCATTTACAACTCATAGAGACCCCATAGGATTTCCAAGACTGTAAATCTTTATGGAAACAGACTACCTTGTTGTTATCCTTCAACAGAGTGGCTGGTGGGTTTGAACCATGGACCTTTTAGTTAGCAGCTGTATGCCTAGTCACAGCACCACCAGAGCTCCTTATACGGAAACACTACTCCTACTCAGCAATAAAAATATTAGACTATTGTTATATCCAGAAACATGGATGAAACTCAACATTCTTCTTTTTTTTTTACATTGTGATTTTGGTGAAGATTTACAGAGCAAATTCACTTTCCATACAGCAGTTCACATATACTGTGTCTCATGTCATTGACCACAGTTTACCACAATGCAACAGCTCCCCTACCACTTCCTCCCCATAGTTACCTATTCCCAGTGTCCATCCCACCATACACTCCTGCTCCCTGAGCTATCTCCCTGTGCATAAGCAACTCTTCTTTCTCCCCTGATTGTTTTCTCCAAGGAGTGTATCTACTTGAGGTAAATTTTCAACTCATATGCCTGTATTTTGTTTGGCTGGAAACCACAGGTGTGGGTTCAATTCCAGACCTGAAGGGCAGCTAGGCACCATAGTCTCAGTGGTTCCACCATGCTCTATCAGACCAGCAAACCTGGTCCCCACCTTTTCTTTTTTTTCCCCTCAAAATGATTTTGAGTTTTGTTCCACATTGTTCTCCCTCTCTATCAAGGATCTCCTAAATAGATCCTCTCCCAAATGGATGACAGTGGTAGCCAAGCACCATCTAGTTCTTCTGGACTCATAGTTGTATAGGCTGCAGATCGGATGGTGTACCAGTCTCTAGGACTAATTGTTTCCATGAATTTTGGTTTTCTTCATTCTTCTTTGCTCAGGAAGAGGAGAGACTCATCATTGCATCTACATGGCAGCTTGCTAGCTTTTAAGATCCCAGTCGCTACTTGCCAAAGTAGGAGGTGGAACAATGTTTTGTATAGTATATGTTATGCCAATTGAGATTGATGTTCCCTGCAACTATGGTCCCAAGCCCGCAGGTTCAACTACTCAGTCCATCTGGGTAGCTGGCTGCGACCAAGCAGTGACCACAACCTTGCCCCTAGTCAGCTCTACTATACACCTGGGAATTCTGTTCATTCATATAAACTTATAGCACCATTGTTTGCCAACCCTATATATGTTCTTGGTTACACTCCACATTTCATAGACATACCTAATCGTTTAACCTGTCCACCCATCTATCCACCCATATACCCATGTTTGCCTTCATTGACAATGCAGTACTGTACGTGCAAAAGGGTTCATATTTGTTGTCCGTACCTCCCATGTACCTCTCTATGTCTTTCTCATCCTCAATGGTGTCATATTGGTCACTCACATTTGGTACATTTCCCTTCTCTTCACCCAAATCAATACTTTATCTATCTAACAGCGTTCCCTCCCCTCCCTTCCCACCCCTGGTAACCAACAAAGAAAATTTCCTTCTATAGATAAACATTTTCTTAAATTTTACAATAACGGACTAATACCATATTTGTCCCTTTGTGATTGACTTATTTCACTCAGCATAATGTCCTCCAAGTTCATCCATGTTTTGCGATGTTTGGCAGATTCTACATTATTCTTTAG
>NW_006921683.1:5491207-5493403 GCF_000298275.1 Orycteropus afer afer
TTAGTCCACTTCTATATCCTTCCCTTCAAGGCTCAGGGGTCCAGGATTATCTTCTGTGTCTGTGTTAATTGGTTTCCCTTTTCTTTGTTGAAGAGGGTCTGTGCAGTCTTTCTGCTTAGTCCGCCATCTTGATGGATCCCGAAACTCACATTCTTGAGTGAAAGAAACCAGGTTTAAAAAAAAACAAAAAACTTCTTTATGATTGTATTTGGAGTGGTCGCTATGAGTCAGGGCCGACTCGATGGCAAACAACAACAACAAAACATGATTGTATTTATAATATTTTCTTAATAATGCCAATGAATCCATCTAAAGAGAAAGAAACCTGTAGTTTCCTGTGAATGGAGGTAAGGGTATTGCAGGAGGCAGGAATTACCAAGGGGCATGAAGTTTAATGACTGATGGGTATGTTCATTATCTTTATACAATGAGGATTTTACAAGCATATAAACTTGTCAAGTTGTAAACTCTAAATATATATAGTTACCAGACATTAATTACACTTCTCATTAAGTTGTCAAAAAAAATTTTAATCCTGTGTCCAGCTTCTTTAATTTATTATGAAAGTGTCTGTTCTATGTATGCACTAATTCCTACTTCCCTAAGTGCATAATCCTGTGCTCCAATCACATTGATTTACTATAACTGTGCATAAGGGCCATTTCCACACCCCATGCCTTAATATCTAGACCTTCATTGTAAACAACTTTTACTACCTAACTGGAAAATATCTAATTATTCTGTAAGTTACAATTCAAATGCCACTGATACAGCACACCCATAGCAGTGAAAATATATTAGAGTACGTCTTATTCAGTTTGTCAACACTGAGTGCTAGAAGTGGCATGCCAATCACTACTGGAAATAATCCAATAAGAAAATCTAAAGGGGTCTTTATTCTGGAATATTTAAAGGTAATAGAAATATTAGTTGATAATGACTAGGAATTGATAATCCTAGGAATCCCTAGGATAATCACTAGGAATGAACATTATAGATGATTTACTGAACAATTATATTAGGTATACTTGTAATAATAATAGTATATAAATTTTATTGAATGATTATTATGTCCTTGATACTACAGATGTGTAATCTCATGTAAAGCAGAAAATATTTTAGTTATACATTTTTATCTGTATTTTATAAATAGGTAAACTGAGACTTAAAGTGGTAAATTAACTTTCCCAACATCTTATAGCTAGTGAGAGCGAAACCTATAATTTGAACTCACATTTTCTAAATTCAGAAATCTCACTTATTTACAAAACCTGGCTTTATCAATTGAAAAAATTATATGTCAGGAATTTCTTACCCCACTTCACTGAATAATTGGCAGAATATTTAGCCAGGTGTGTTGTTGTTAGGTGCTATTGAATCAGTTCCAACTCATTTTGACTCTATGTACAATAGAATGAAATCCTGCCCTGGAATGTGCCATCTCTCAACCCTTGTTACAGCTGAGGCCATCAGTGCAGCCACTGTGTCAATCCATCACATTGAGGGTCTTCCCCTTTTTTGCTGACCAAGCAAGATATCTTTCTCCAGGGAATGGTCCCTTCTGACAATATGACCAAAGTAGGTGATCTGAAGTCTGGCCATTCTCACTTCCAAGGAGCGTTGGCTGCACTTCTTCCAGGACAGATTTGTTAGTTCTTCTGGCAGTCCATGATACTCTCAGTATTCTTCACCAACACCACAACTCAAAAGCATCAACTCATCTTTGATCTTCCTTATTCATTGTGCAATTTTCACATGCATATGAGGCAATTGAAAACAACATGGCTTGGGTTAGGCACACTTTGGTCTCCAAAGAGACATTTTTGCTTTTCAGGACTTTAAAGAGGTCTTTTGCAGCAGATTTTTCCAGTGTAATATGATGCCTGATTTCTTGACTGCTACTCCCATTGGTGTTGATTGTGGATCCAGGTAATATCAAATCTTTGACAACTTCAATCTTTTCCTTAGTTTTTGTTATGCTGCTTATTGGTCCAGTTGTGAGTATTTTTGTTTTCTTTATGTTGAGGTGTAATCCATACTGCAGACTGTAGTCTTTAATCTTCATCAGTAAGTGTTTCAATCATTTTCACTTTCATGAAGCAATGTTGTGTCATCTGCATATCACAGGTTGTTAATGAGCCTTCCTCCAATCCTGATGCCGTGTTCTTCTTCATATAGTCCAACGTCTTAGATTAT
>NW_006921683.1:5493503-5502952 GCF_000298275.1 Orycteropus afer afer
TCACTGAGTAAGTATGGTGAAAGGATACCATTTTGACACACGCCTTTCCTGATTTTAAACCATACAGTATCCCATTGTTCTGGTCTATGCACAGGTTCCTCATGAGAACTATTAAGTGTTCTGGAAATCCCATTCTTCTCAATGCAATCCACAATTTGTTATGATGCACACAGTTGAATGCTGTTGCTTAATCAATAAAACACAAGTAAATAACTATCTGGTATTCTTTGCTTTCAACCAAGATCCATCAGTAACAATATCTCTCATTCCATGTTTTCTTCTGAATCCAGCTTATATTTCTGGCAGTTCCTTGTCAATATACTGCTACTGTCATTTTTGAATTATCTTCAGAAAGATTTCACTTGTGTGTGATATGATATTATTCAGTAATGTCTACATTCTGTTGGATCATCTTTCTTTGGAATGGGTACAAATATGGATCTCTTCCAGTCATTTGGCCAGGTAGCTGTTTTCCAAATTTCTTGTCATTGATGAATAAGTGCATCCAAAGCAGCATCCATTTGTTAAAACATCTCAATGCATATGCTGTCAATTCCTGGAGCCTTATTTTTACCAATTCCTTCAGTGCAGCTTCAACTTCTTCCTTCCATATAATTGGTTTTAGATCATATTTCACCACCAGAAAATGATGAACATTGACCAGTTCTTTTCTGTACCATGACTCTGTGTATTTGTTCCATCTTCTTTTGATGCTTCCTGTATTATTCAATATAGAATCTTTCAATATAGCAACTCTAGACTTCAATATTTTCTTTAATTTTTTCAGCTTGATAAATGCCAAGCATATTCTTCCTTTTTGTTTTTCTACCTGCAGGACTTTGCACATTTCATTATAATAATTGACTGTGTCTTCTGAAGCTTCTCTTTTTAATCTTCTATTTAGCTCATTTATCTTGTCATTTCTTCCATTTGCTTTATCTACTCTCTATTCATGAGCAAGTTTCAGAGTCTCTTCTGACATCCATTTTATTCTTCTTTTTCTGTCTTTTTTTTATGACCTTTTGATTTCTTAATTTATGATGTTCTTGGTGTTATCCCACAGCTCGTCTGGTTTTTGGTCATTGGTGTTCAATATGTCAAATCTGTCTTTCAGATGGTCTCTAAATTCAGGTGGAATATAATCAAGGTCATATTTTGGCTTGTTTTAATTGTCGTCAGCTCCAACTTGAACTTGCATATGAGCAACAGATGATCTGTTCCACAGTCAGTTCCTGGACTTGGTTTGGCTGTAGATACTGAGCTTCTCCATCATCTCTTTCCACAGATATAATTTATTGGATTCCTGTGTATTCCATCTGGTGAGGTCCATGGGTATAGCCACCATTTATGTTGTTGAAGAAAAGGTATTTGTTGTAATGAACAAGTCATTGGTCTTTCAAAATTCTATCATGACATATCCTGCATCATTGCTATCACCAAGGCCATACTTTCCAACTACCAGTGATTCCTCCTTGTTTCCAACTTTTGTATTCCAATCACCAAAAACTCACTGCTATAGAGTCGGATCTGACTCATAGCAGCACCTACTTGGGTTTCCGAGGTGATATCACTGTAGGAAATAGATTGCCCAACTTTCCTTCCAAGGAGTGGCCGGTGGGTTTGAACTGCCAGCCTTCTGGTTAGTGGTCAAATGCCTCAGGCACTATGCCACCAGAGATCCTATTCCAAATCACCAGTAATATCCAATATATTTTGACTGCATGTTTGGCCAATTTTAGACTGCAGAAGTTGGTAAAAGTCTTCAATGTCCTTGTGTTTGTCTTTAGTGGTCGGTGTATAAATGTGAACAATAGTAGTCAGTGAGTCTTCCTTGTAGGCATATAGATATTATCCTATCACTGACTGACAGCTAGGATAGATCCTGAAACATTCTTTGTGATGATGAATGTGATGTCATTCCTTTTCAATTTGTCATTCCTAGCATAGTAAATCAGGGCCGACTCGACGGCAAATAACAACAAATAACAACAACAAAGCATAGTAAATCATATGATCCAAGTAATATCAAATCTTTGATTCAAGATGGACAAAACCAGTCCATTTCATCTCACTAATGCCTAGGACATTGATCTTTATGGGTTTCATTTCATTTTTGACAACTTCTAATTTACTTAGTTTCATCCTTTGCTTGTTCCACATTTCAATTATTAATGGATGTTTGCAGCTGTTTCTTCCCATTTTGAGTCATGCATCATAAGCAAAAGGTGGTCCCAAAAGCTTTACTCCATTCATCTCATTACGATCGACTCTACTTTGAGAAGGCAGCTCTTTCTGCACTGTACATTGGGTGTCTTCCGACCCGAGGAGCTCATTATCCAGCACTAAAGCTCATTATCCAGCACTAAAGCAGACAATGTTTCAGGGTTATTCATAAAGTTTCCAGAAATATATAAGACAGGGTTTCCCTGCTATTCATAAGCTTTTCACTGGCCAGTACTTTAAGAAGTGACTGGCTCCTTTTTCTTTCAAGTCTGTCTTAGTTTGGAAACACCACTGAAACCTGTCCACCATGGGTGACCTTACTAGTATTTGAAATACCAGTGGCATAGCCTCCACGCTCACAGCAACATGAAAGCCACAACAGTATGACAAACTGACACCATGCATGTAGCCAGGTATCAAAACAACAAAAAAAAAAAAAGCAAACTCACTGCCATCAAGTTGATTCTGACTCATAGTGACACCCTTTGGAGTTCTGAGATGGTAAATCTTTATGGAAGTAGATCTCCCATTCCTCCAGGTATAGCAAAGTAAAATGTGTCTGTCTTGTTTTCCTCTAAAACCAAAACTAATTGCTATTGAGTCAATTCCAACTCATAGTGACCCTTTCTTGGGTTTCTGAGGCAGTATCTCTATGGAAGTAGACTGTCCAGTCTCCTTTTGAGAAGTGGCTCGTGGGTCTTAACAGCTAGCCTTCTGGTTAGTAGTCAAATATCTTAGGCACTATGCTACCAGAGCTTCACACTCATATTCTGATTATTTTCTAACTTTTTCTTTTCACTTGTGGTAAAAGATAGAATAAGCTCTTCCTAATAAATTAATTTGAGAGTTTTATGTGTCTGCCTGATCAAAGTGAATATCATAATATCCATGCTTCATTCATATGGTTTAAGTTATTCCTGTGTCTAACAGAACCCATAAAAAGGTCCCGAGTGATACAAACTGTTTGTATATGGTTATTAACCTAAAGGCTGGGAGTTCAAACTCATCCTGCAGTACTACAGAAGAAACAGCTTGACAAACTTCTTCTGTTAAGATTAAAGCCAGAAAAATCCTTTGGTGCAGTTCTGCTCTGTAACACATGGGGTCACTATGAGTCAGAACTGACTCCACAGCAACTAACAGAAACAACAACAATTCAGACTTCATGAATTTATATAATGCAAAACATTCCAATGCCAAGGCCACTTGTCTCCAAGATGATGTTGATCTTTGTGTATCTATGGGCATTCAGCAGCACCCAGAACAATATTCATAAGGGTGAAAGACATTATGTGGTCAGCACTGGCTTTAGCAGGAAGAGAGACTAGTTTCTATAGAGAAAGTTTCCAGAAATAATGTAAATAATTTATTCTTGGTCACTTACTATATAATATTTCCAAATATTTGCCTTGGCACTTAACAGCTTTTCATATCAACACTTATATGGGTATATCACATTTTCGTTGCACATTTTCTCATCACCCTCAGTCAGAATTGCCACCTACCTCCTTTGCTCTTCCCTGGCACTTTGCCCATAACTCTGGTATAAAACGTTGCCTTTCAATTACATCCAGGGAGGGGCTGAGGTTTCTCAGTCCTCATCTTATTTGAACTTGCAGCAGCATTTAGCACAGTTAATGCTGTCCCTTTCTTGAATCACTTTCTTCATTTAGCTTTCAGGACACCATTCTCTTAGCTTTCCTAATGCTGCCCTGTCCATTGCATTTCCATCTCCTTATAGTCAAGTCCAATCTCCTAGACTTGAAGAACCAACAGTTGTGCAGCTGGGTATGGCAGCCTTATCCTTTGAACATGTTCTGTTCAATTCTGTCACAGCTACTTCCATGGATTTAAAAACAATCTGCATACTGATGACACCATATGTATATGTCCAGCATGGAACTCTCTCCTGAGATCCATATTATTATATCTATCTAACTACTTGACACTACTACTTGCATCCTAATCTCAACTTGCCCTAATGGGAACCCTCAATCTTCCTTGCCTTTGTCCTTTTTCCTAACACAGGCTTTCACTTTTTTAGTAGGGCTATTCATCCAATTGCTTGGGCTAAAACTCAAGATTCATTGCTGACTCTGCTCTTTTCCCTCATAAAATATAGACCAATTCATTAAGAAATCCTCTTATCTTTATCTTCAGAATATATCAAGAACCTACACTCTTCCCACTTCCTCAGTTGCCACCATGGTTAGCAAACCACCATCATCTCTTACCTGCATTATTGTAGTAGTTTCCATACTCTTCTACTAGCTAATGTCCTTGCTCCTTTCAGTTTATTCTCAACATCACAGCTAAAGAGAGTTATAAAACCCACCCTTGACTTTACATTTCTCACACAGTAAAAGCTAAACTTACTGCAGTGACCTATGAAATCTTTTTGTGCTCCCTGGGTGGTACAAACAGTTAGGATACATGGCTGCTACCTGAAAGGTTGGAGGTTAAAAGCCACCCAGACATGCCTGGAAAGAATGACCTAGTGGTCTACTTAAAAAAAAGAAAAAAGCAGCCATTGAAAATACTGGGAAGCACACTTCTACTATGACATATATAGTGTCACTGTGAGTCAGAATCAATGTGACAGCAACTAATTTTTATGAAGTACTTTTGTCTCTCACCTTTCTTCCCTTCCTTGACTATTTGAATCTATGATGGCTTCCTTGCTGATGTTCAAACACCCAGGTATAATACTTTGTATTAGCTTTTCTCATTGCCTAGAATGCTCTTCTCTCAGATTTACATGTTCATTCTCTCATTTTCATCAGGTCTGTATTTAAATACTATCGTTTTAGATACATCTTCCCTGAACCTCTCTAAGAAGTTCAAATTTCCCTAACCACCTCCACTTCACTTCCTGCTTCATTTCTTCCCATACATTACATCACCATATAGCATATTCTGTTTTCTTATTTGATTAATTTGTCTCTCTTTCTTCACTAGAATGTATGTTCCAGAAGGCAGGGAATTTTTTCTGTTTTGTTTACCTTTGCTTTTCTAAAATCTAGAACAGCAACTGATCCATACAAGGAATATGAGAAGAAATTATAAAAGTATAAAATGAGATGTACAAATGTTCATGTATATAGTAGTGTTAACAGGAGGCAAAGATATGAAAACTTTTTTAGTGCCTAAGGCACTTGACTGCTAACCAGAAGGCTGGCAGTTCAACCCCACCAGCCACTCCTTGGAAGGAAGGTTGGGCAATCTACTTCCGTAGTGATACCACCTCAGAAACGCAAGGAGAGGTCTCTATGAGTTGGGTCCGACTTGCTGACACATGACAAAACAACAACAAACACCTTGAGGGAGTGGCTCACTGTGCCTGCAAGCTCAGGACGATAGTTGGGAGGGACATCAAAGTCAATTGGCATAACATAGTCCACAAAATCACTGTTCTGCGTCCTAATTTGGTGAGTAGCAACTTGGGACTTGAAAGTTTGTGAATTACCATCTAAAGTGCAATAATTGTTCTCTCATCATCCAGAACAAAGAAGACTTAAGAAAATCAAAGAGGCATGAAACAATTTGTCCATGGGACTAGTAGACCATGTGAATCTCAGTGTCTAAGATGATAAGAACAGAAGAACTAGATGGTGCCCAGATACTACTGCCAACCACTCTGAAAGGGATCACAATAAGAGAATCTGGCTGGAGTGGGAGAAAAATGTGGAATAAATCTCAAAAGAACACAATATATATAGCTTAGTGGTCTGATAGAGACTGGTGGTCTGATAGAGACCCCCAAGACAATGGCCCTTAAGAACCCAGCTCTGAAAGTGAACACAGTCCTGTGACTAAACTTTCAGCCAAACAATAGACAGGCCTATGAGGGGAACAATTAACACCAGGAAGGCATGAACTTCTTAGAACAATCAAACTTAAACGATCAAAAAGGTAACATTAGCCCAAAGGTACAGTCCAGAAAGAAGGAATGGATAGAAAAGAAGGGCAAGGAAGAAAGTGAAAAGAGTGCTGTTACATTTTGGGAATTTTAAACAGTGCCACTAAACAAAATGTGTATGAACTGTATAACGGAAAACCACTTTACTCTGTAAACTTTCAGTAAAATCACTATAAAAAGTTAATTTTAAAAAGAATAAAACAAGAGAAAGAGTGAGTGAATTAATGAATGAATAATTACTAGGACCTAGCTCTATTGCTACAATACAACATAGTAAACATTTACAAAATAAAAAGGAAAGCTTGAGCAAATTAAAATAAGAAAAAAGACAGTGAAGATGAACAGAGAAGTACAAAGTAATACGAAATATTATTTTCTTTTCTGGTTTTCACATCTGATTTAGGAAAAGGAGAATTGTTTTGGACACTTTATGTGCTTCTTTATTTCAGGACAAGCATTGAATTTTCCTTTTCATTTTCCAAGTTCCCTGCCACTGACTTTCTTTATGTTTGTAAATAACAATGATCCACCCCCTAGGTTGGTGTCTGTCAGCTCTGCTGGCCTTTTTCCAATTTTATTTTGCTGTTTGAGCTATCCTACCAAGCTGAGAAGGCATTTAGATTTAAATCTCTGCTAAATAAGTCAAATAAAATAAGCCATTCCTCTTAGGGGGACTTGCATTTTGTTCTCAGAGAATGAAAGTGGAAAACTATTTAGTGGTTATTGCTATTAAAAAACAGGAATTCTGCTGTAACCACAATAAGTGGTCATAAAACTGAAGTCCCCTTGCAACTCTCAGTGAGACAGAAAGTAATGGGTTTCTTTCTCACCAGAGTCTGGGGTCAAATCCAAATGTGATCAAGGTAAGAAAGAAACAAAAGAAGAACATCATATTGAGTGTATTTTCTGCTAATACAGGGATCAGAGGACAATTTCTGCTCATCTAAAACCAAGGATGAGAATAGAAACCTAACGTTTTCACTACAGTTGATGTTACCTGGTACAGTAACTCATGGTGTCACTCCTCACATTGGACCTTCCCATGTATCAGACCACACAGAGTACTTAATAATGTTTATTAACAATTTTAATCATAGAGTAATGTGTGATAATTGTACTTGTAAATAGCTTAAATATTTCTTAGATAATATGGATACTAATGAAAAATTTTGTAAAATAATTAATATTGAACTATAAAATTGTTAGTAACATTATTATCAATTCTTAATTTTTCTCCTTTTCCTTTAATTAATAATTTACTCTTTAAAAATTCATCGATATAGGTTCACAAATACTGCTTACTATAACATTGTAGATGATACACCAGAAAATTGTACAAAATCAGTGACTATGAAAACATCAGCATCAACAGAAACGACAGTGTGTACTTGGAGCACAACTAGATGAAACCACAGCATAATTGTAATTGGGCAATTATGGTATCACTAACCTTAGTGCATTTTAATTGTTCTTGTTAGGGGCCATCAAGTTCTTGTTAGGTGCCTAGTCATGGCAGCCCCATACTCAACAAAATGAAACACTGCCCCAGCCTATACCATCCTCATCATCCGCTTGCTTGAGCCCATCATTGCATTATGGTGTCCATGCATCTAGTGAAGGATCGTCTCTATTTTCACTGACACTCCATTTTATCAAGCACGATATCTTTCTCCAGTGACTAGTCTCTTCTGACAACATGACCAACGTATGTGATGTGAAGTCTAGCCACTCTCAATTCTAAGGAGCATTTCATCTGTACTTCATCTAAGACAGCTTTACTTGTCATTCTGGCAGTTCATGATATGTTTGTTCAGTATTCTTCACCAACACCATAATTCAAATATATCCATTCTTCTATGGTCTTTCCTTATTCATTGTCCAGATGTCACATACATATGTAGCTACTGAAAATATCATGGCTTGGGTCAGGGGCACCATCGTCTTCAAAGTGACATCTTTGCTCTTAAATACGTCAAAGAGGTCTTTTGCATCATATTTGTCTGGTGCAATATGTTATCTCATTTCTTCACTGCTGTTTTCATGGGCTTCCATTGTGGATCCAAGTCAAATGAAATCCCTGACAATTTAATCTTATCCTTATTTATCCAGATGTTGGTTATTGGTCCAATTGTGACTATTTTGTTTTCTTTATGTTGAAATATAATCCACACTGAAGGCTGTGGTCTTTGATGTTCATCATTAAGCGCTTTAAGTTATTTTCACTTTCAGCAAGTAAGGCAGTGCTATCTGTATGCCAAAAGATATTAATGAGTCTTCCTCAAATCCATATATCATGATCTTCTTCATATAGTCCAACTTGTGAGATCATTTGCTCAGTTTGCAGATTGAAAGAGTATGGTGAAAAGATACAATCCTGACACACTCCTTTCCTGATTTTGAACCATGCAGTATCTCCTTGTTCTGTTTGAATGACAGCCTCTTGGTCTATGTATAGGTTCCTCATGAGCACAATTTACTGTTCTGGAATTTCCATTCTTTGCGATGTTATCCATAATTTGTTATATCCACACAGTAGAATGCCTTTGCATAGCCAATAAAACACAGGTAAATATCTTTCTGGCATTGTTGGTTTCAGGCAAGGTCCATCTAACATCAACAATGATATCTCTCATTACACATCCCCTTCTGAATCCAGATTGATGTTTGGCAGTTCCCTGTCAATATACTGCTGCAATCATTTTTTAATTATCTTTAGGAAAATTTCACTTGCATGTGACATTACTGATATGGTTTGTTAATTTCCACATTCTGTTGTGTTACCTGTCTGTGGATTGGGCACAAATATTGATCTCTTCCAGTTGGTAGGCCAGTACAACCCAAATTTCTTGGCATAAACAAGTGAGTGCCACAATATCAATGGGTATTCCATCAGTCCCTAGAGCTTTGTATTTCACCAATGCCGTTAATGAAAGCACTGAAGTTCTTTGGACTTCTTCTTTCTATACCATTGGATCTTGATCATATGTTACCTCATGAAATGGCTGAATGTCAATCAATCATTTTTTGCTACAATGACTCTGTGTATTCCTTCCATCTTATTTTGGTACTTTCCACATTGTTCAATACTTTGCCCTTGTTGTTAGGTGCTGTTGAGTTGTTTTCAACCCATAGCGACCCCATGCACAGCAGAAAGAAACACTGCCTGATCCCAAACCAGCTCCATGATCTCTGCTATACTTGCACCCATCATGGCAGCCACCATGTCAATCCATCTTGTTGAAGGCCTTCCCCTCTTTCGTCAGCCGTCCACCCTACCAAGCATGAAATCTTTCTTCAGGGAATGGTC
>NW_006921683.1:5504694-5509149 GCF_000298275.1 Orycteropus afer afer
TTTCAGCCATGGTGTTCAATGCATCAAATCTATTCTTTAGATGATCTCTAAATTCAGGAGGGATATATTCAAGATCATATTTTGGCTCTTGTGGACTTGTTTTAATTGTCTTTAACTTCAAGTTAAACTTGCATACGAGCAGTTGATTGTCCATTCCACAATCATCTCCTGGCCTGGTTTTGGCAGAAGATATTGAACTTTTCCACCTCCTCTTGCCACAGATGTAGTCAATGTGATTCCTGTGTGTTCCATAGCATCCTTCAATATTGGAACTCAAGGCTTGAATTTTTTCTTCACTTTTTTCAGCTTGAGAAATGCTGGGCATGTTCTTCCCATTTAGTTTATTAATTCATTGCCTTTGCATATTTTGTTATAATACTTTACCTTGTCTTCTCAAGCTGCCCTTTGAAATCTGTTCACTTCTTTTATTTAATCACTTCTTCCATTTGCTTTAACAACTCTCTGTTCAAGAGCAAGTTTCAGTCTCTTCTGACATCCATTTTAATTCTTCCTTCCTTTCTTGTCTTTTTAATAACATTTCCCTTTATCCATGTATGAAGTTATTGATGTCATCCTACAATTCATCTGTTGTTTGGCCATTAGTATTCAAAGTATAAAATCTGTTCTTCAGATGGTCTCTTAACTCAAGTAGTATACATTCCAGGTCGTACATTGACTCTGGAGGACTTGTTTTAATTTTCTTCAATTTCAACCTGAACTTGCATATGAGTAATTGATGGTCAGTTCCACAGTCAAATCCTGGCCTTGTTCTGATCAATAATATTGATCTTCTCCATTGCACTTTCCACACATGTTGTCAATTTCATTCCTATATATTTCATATGGCAAGGTTCACATGTATAGTCACATTTTATGTTGTTCAAAAACTATTTGCAATTAATAAGTCATTCATCTTGCAAAATTCTATCATGCAGTCTCTGGTGTCTTTTCTTTCATCAAGGCCATCTTTTCCAAATACTGATGCTTCTTTGTTTCCAACTTTTGTATCCCAATCACCAGCAATTATCAATACATCTTGATTGCATGCTTGATCAATTTCAGACTGCATAAATTGGTGAAAATATTCAATTTCTTCATCTTTGGCTTTAGTCATCAGGGCTTAAATTTTAATAATTGTAGTATTAACTGGTCGTCCTTGTAAAAACCCACTGCTATCAAGTCGGATCTGACTCATAGTGACCCCTCCTTGGGTTTCCAAGGTAGTATCACTATGGAAGTAGATTGCCCAAAATTCCTTCCAGGAAGTGGCTGGTGGGTTTGAACCACCAACCTTCTCATTAGCAGTTAAATCCCTTAGGCACTATGCCACCAGATCTCCCACTTCCTTGTAAGGTTAAGGGTATTTTACTATCACTGATAGCATTGTGGGAGCTCTGGTGATGTAGTGCCTAAGGCATTTGACTGCTAACCAGAAGGCTGGCAGTTCAAACTCACCAGCCACTCTTCAGAAGGAAGACTGGGCAATATGCTTCTGTAGAGATACTGCCTTGCAAACCCAAGGAGGGGTCCCTATGAGTTGGGTTAGACTCAACAGCAGTGAGTTAAGACAGAACTATGAGTCAGGATAGATCTTGAAATGCCCTTTTTGGCAAGGAATGTGATACCATTCCTCTTTAATTTGTCATTTCTGGCATAGTAGACCATATGACAGTCCCATTCAGAATGGCCAGCACTAGCATATTTCAGTTCACTAATGCCTAGAATATCAAATTTAATGTGCTCTATTTTGTTTATCACAACTTCCAATTTTCCTACTTTCATACTCCATACATTCCACATTCTGATTATTAATGAATGTTTTCAGCTGTTTCTTCTCATTTTGAATTGTGCCACATCAACAAATGAAGGTCTAAAAGCTTTTATCCATCAATGTCACTAAGGTCAAGTCTACTTTGAGGATGCTGTTCTTCCCCAGTCATATTTTGAGTGCCTTCCAACCTGAGAATCTCATCTTCCAGAACTCTATCAGACAATGTTTCACTGTCATTCATAAAGTTTTCAGTGGCCATTTTTTTTTTTCCAGAAGTGGACTACCAAGTCCTTCTTCCTAGTCTGTCTTACTCTAGAAGCTCCACTGAAACCTGTCAACCTGTCACCTGAGTGCATTAGAACATTCAAAAGTTTAATTAGCATAAAGTTTTAACCTTAGTGGTATATTGAAAAATGTAAGCTCAGCTTACAAAAAATGTTTTTTGTTGTCAAAATTAACTATAAGCACATTTTATAAACAAATAATGAATTTCTGCAGAAACACGGCACAAATATTTTATATACAATCATTTTATTATTATTGATAATGCAGTACTGTATATGTAAAACCCTTTGTCTTTGTTGTCTGTATTGCTTGTGCATCTTCCTGTGTCTTCCTTTTCCTTAGTGCTATTGTGTTTCTCACTCATTTTATACACTGTCATTTTGGTGTCACCCCTCTGGCAGTGTCTCCTGAGTAGTCTAAACCTCTGAAACCCTCTAATGATGCCCCTGTGTAAACCACCCTTCACATTCACCCATGAAAACTTCATCAAGTCATTTATAGGAAGTGTAGTCTAAGATGCAACCTTTGAACAAGGTTTGTCAGATTCATACAAAGAGTTTTAAGCTTCCATAAAGGAGAAGAATAGAGACAGTTGGTAATGATGAGAAATAATCAGGCTCCAGAGAAGGTCTTGTTTTTCAGGTTTAGAAGTGGATTCACCTCAAAGATTAACCTGAGAAATTCTGCCTCCTTGCTGTCACTATTTATGGTCTCTCATATCTTAGAAGTTCTGGTAGCATAGTGGCTAAGGCACTTGACTGCTAACCAGAAGGCTGGCAGTTCAAATCCACCAGCCACTCCTTGGAAGGAAGATGGGGCAATGTACTTCAGTAGTGATACTGCCTCAGAAAACCAAGGAGGGGTCGCTATGAGTCGGGTCTGACTTGACGGCACATAATAACAATAACATATCTTAGAAGACTCAAGAATCTGAATTCCTCAGGGCATAGAAATCTCCTAATTTCTTCTGACTGTGTTTTTTCCTAATGCACTTGGGTAGAGCAGCTGGATGACCTGAATTTAGGTGTCTCAGAAATAAATATTTGCCACTAGTACCAATATCTCGGAAGGAAGGTTGGGCAATCCTACTTCCGTAGTGATACTGCCTCGGAAACCCAAGGAGGGGTCTCTATGAGTCGGGCCGACTCGATGGCACATAACAACAACAACAACAGTACCAATATGGCTTCTGTCCTGAATCACACATCTTTGAAATGCATGATAGGCCCTGCAACTGCCTTATTGTTCTCAGATTATTCCTACTGGTCTCCTGCTTTGCAGTTTGTTTTACATGCCCTCTTGCCCTCTGGCTTTTGGCTGTATTCAGCTAATGGGAATCAGTGGCTAAAGACTGGAGTGCAGAGTAAGGAAAAAGTTGTGTTTTGTATATCTCTCTCACTTCAGGCTCCTGGGATCTCCTCCACAGCTTCATCACATGCGACTTCCCTTTGGTGTCTCAACTCCCACCAGGATGTCAACGTCATTTATTTCACTCTTGTCTCTCTTACTCCGCTTCTGGGCTCTGTTAACACTATCTTTTTTTTTGTTACTTCAGCCCTACAACTAGTAGGGGCTTCATATTATACCTTATACTACTGCAAAGATGTGCCAAGTTGTACTGACTCTGACATCCTCAGAACTTCTGGAGAATGCCAGGCACTTGCAATGAGGTAGACATACCGAAGAAGTAAAAGACTGAAGAAGACTATTCTTCTGGTCCAGCTCTGGAAGGAAATGGGAAAAAGTTAAATAAATATGATAACAATAAAAAGTTTTGTAGTTTAACATAAAAACTCTTCATAATATGTACAACTTATCTCCACCAATTTCATCAAAATAAAAGAATACTAAGGGAAACCTTTGAAAAAATTAAAACTCCCCCCTTTCCTTATAAACAACTTTATATTCTTTCACAAGTGATAAGGTTATAACTAATTCAATTTGCAAAAAGAAAAACCTGGCTTCCAAAAATAATTGAATTTCTGATATTATATCCCCAGAACTAGTCTTTGTTTTTCTTTAAGTTATGATTAGAAATGGGAAAATGAAGGAACAAAATTGAGTTTTAACTAAAGCACATGTGAAAAGTTTAGTTATAAACATTCTGTGTGTATTCCAGCTACAAACTGCAGGGCTTACATTTTAACGGTCTTGCTAGTTGTTTTACCAGTAGTTATGTTCAAAAGCTTGGAAAAAGTTAGGTACAATGTTTTATTTTTAGTTTTATTTTAAAAGCTTGTTTTACATTCAAAGTCACGTGTACTGTTTCATTCCCCATTTGCCATGTCCAACCCTAACCCAGACTCCTCCCCTCCCTACCCTGCAACACTCCCCCCTGTGCCCCTCATAAATATGCACTACTGTTTGTCCTACATTTTCTCAGTTTGAATACTGGTCCT
>NW_006921683.1:5509249-5512711 GCF_000298275.1 Orycteropus afer afer
TCCTGGGTTGAGTGGTCTGTGTGTATATCTTGTTAACTATTGGGCTGAGAGCCTGCCCCTAGGGGTGAGTTTTATTCCAGGCACCAAATGTATTTCAGGGCCATAGTATTGGGATTCTCACCAGACTTCATCTGACCAGTAATTCTGGTCATTATTGAGTTTTTGGATTTTGTTCCACGTTTTCACTCTCACTCTATCCAGGATCTCCGGATTTGATCCTTTCCTGAGTGGTTGGCATTGGTAGCCAGGCACCATCAGGTCTTCTGGTCTCGAGGGCCATTTCTTTTTGTGAGTTCTTTGTCACTTCTGACACTAGGAGACCATTAGCTGCATCTTAGATGGCTGCTTAAAAGCTTTTAAGACCCCAGTCGCTACTCACCAGTGTAGGATGTGGAGCATCTTTTATGTATGTTGTTGTGCCAATTGAGTCTGGTGTACCCCAGTACTATGTTCCTGAGGTAGTAGCTCTATTGGATCTCTCTCCCATAGTGTTGGGATGTCTGTGAGAGATTACTCTTTGTCTTCTATTGTTTCTCTAAAGACTACATGTATGTTGTATCCCTGGTGTCTGTACAAGATTAGCCTCAGCTGAGTCTATCCTTGGTCTAGAGTATACCTCTATTCACTGATCCCTGTCTGATCATCTCAGGTGTTTATGTGTTCATCTGTATAGCCTAATGTTTGTTGTTAATGACAATGTGGTATTGTGAACACATTAGTTGGTTTTAACCTTTGTCATCTATCTCTTATGTGCACAGTTCAATGTCCTCTCTTTTCCCAATGCTATCATGGTGGTCATATATCCTTCCCCATATATCCCTCCCCCTACCCATGTCAGCGTGTAAGCCCCAACTTGATGGTTTTGAAAATTCCCTTTCCTTCCTCATCCCAGTAACCTACCAGGTGAGTTCCCTTCTCCAAGCAAAACTTTCTCTGTCTTTTTATGATAATGGGCTCATACAATACTTGTCCTTCTGTGACTGACTTATTTCACTCAGCATAATGTCCTCCAGGTTCATCCATGTTGCACGATGATTTGCGTATCCCTCCTTGTTCTTTAATGTGGCATAGTTTTCCATTGTGTGGATATATCATAATTTAGTTATCCACTCCTCTTTTGATGGGCATTTGGGTTGTATCCATCTCTTTGCTATGATGAATTGTGCTGCAATGAACATAGGTGTGCATATATCTGTTTGTGTGCTCTCTCTCACCTCTTAAGGTTATATTCCTAGTAATGGAATTGCTGGGTCAAATGGTACTTCTATTTTCAGTTTTTTAAGAAATGTCATACCGTTTGCCACAATGGTTGTACCATTTTACAATCCCACCAGCAGTGCACAAGAGTTCCAGTCTCTCTACAACCCCACCAGCATTTGTTACTATCTGCTCTGTTGAACTTTGCTATTATTGCTGGCGTGAGATGATATCTCATTGTTGTTTTGATTTGCATCTCTCTAAAGATTAATGATCGTGAGCAATTTCTCAAGTGTTTGTTTGCTGCTTATATATCTTCTTTGGTGAATTATCTTTTCAAGTCTTTTGCCCATTTGTGAATTGGTTATTTGTCTTTTTGGTGTTGAGGTGTTGAAGTTTTCTGTAGATTTTGGAGATAAGTCCTTTGTCAGATATGTCATAGGCAAATATTTTCTCCCAATCTGTTGGTTCTTTTTTTACTCTTTTGATGAGATCTTTTGATGTGCACAAGAATTTAATTTTTAAAAGGACCCAGTCATCTATTTCTCTTCTATCTCCTGCACATTCTGGGTTATGCTTGACAGTCTATTTATGCCATAATTTTGGGCTCCTAAATTTGCCCCTATTTTATCTTTGATGTATTTTATAGTTTTGGGTTTTACATTTAAGTCTTTGATCCAGCTTGAGTTTATTTTTGTTTATGGGGTGAGGTATGGGTCTTGTTTCATTTTTCTACAGGTGGATATCCAGTTTTGCCAGCACCATTTGTTAAAGAGGCTATCCCTTCCCCATTTAATGGGCTTTGGGCCTTTGTCAAAGATCAGTTGTGCATAGATGGAAGAGTCTATGTCTGAGCTTTTGATTCTGTTCCATTGGTCTATGTGTCTACCATTGTACCAATACCATGCTGCTTTGACTACTGTAGCTATATAGTAGTTCTTAAGATTTGGGAGTGTGAGACCTCTCACTTTGTTTTTCTTCTTGAGAAGTGCTCTGCTTATTCTAGGTCTCTTTCCTTTCCATATGAAATTAGTAATTAGTTTTTCCATATCCTTAAAAAAATTTGTTGAAATCCGGATTGGGATTGCATTAAATGTGCAGATTGCTTTAGGTAGTATTGACATTTTCACAATGTTTAGTCTACTTATCCATGAACAAGACAGGTTCTTCCATTTATGTGGTATCCTTGTTGTGTCTTGTAGCAGTGTTTTATAGTTTTCTCTGTATAGGTCTTTTGTGTCTCTGGTGATATTCCTAGATATTTTATCTTTTTCATAGCTATATTGAATGGTATGGTTTCCTTCTTTTTTTTTTTTTTTTTTTATCAAAGGAGTCTTTGCTGGTGTAGAGAAATACAGCTGATTTTTGTTTGTTGATCTTGTATACTGCCACTTTGCTGAACCTCTCTAATAGTTCCAGTAGTCTTTTTATTGAGTCCCTTGGGTTTTCTATGTATAGTATCATATCATCAGCAGATAGAGATAGTTTTATTTCCTTTCTGCCAATATGTATGTGTTTTATTTCTCTTTCTTGCCTTATTGCCCTGGCCAGGACTTCCAATACAATGTTAAATAGCAGTGGCGATAGCAGGTATCCCTGTCTGGTTCCCGTTCATAAGGGGAATGCCTTGAGTCTTTCCCCATTAACAATGGTGTTGGCCATCGGCTTTGCATATATACCCATTATTATGTTGAGGAATTTCCCTTCTATCCCTATTTTGCTGAGAGTTTTAAACAGGAATGATGTTGGATTTTATCAAATGTCTTTTCTGCATCAATTGATATAATCATATGGTCCTGTTCTTTTGTTTTGTTTATGTGGTGGATTACATTGATTGATTTTCTGATGTTGAACCACCCTTGCAACCCTGGTTTGAATTCCACTTGGTCCAGATGTATTAATTTTTTGATATGTTGTTGGATTATGTTGGCCAGGATTTTGTTAAAGATTTTGGCATCTATGTTCATGAGTGATATTGGTCTGTAGTTTTCCTTTCTAGTGTTGTCTGTCTCTGGTTTTGGTATTAGTGTTATGCTTGTTTCATAAAATGAGTTTGGGAGTACTCCATCTTTTTCTACATTCTGGAATAGCTTGAATAGCATAGGTGTCAACTCTTCTCTGAATATTTGATAGAATCCTCCAGTGAAGCCATCAGGGCCAGGGCTTTTCTTTGCAGGAAGTTTTTTAATGACCTGTTCAATTTCTTCCCTTGTTATGGGTCTGTTGAAGTTATCTATTTCTGAGTGGGATAATTTCGGTAGATGG
>NW_006921683.1:5512936-5514462 GCF_000298275.1 Orycteropus afer afer
CTCTATAGTTTTTTTGTTTTCTGTTTCATTTATTTCTGCTCTGATCTTTATTATTTCCTTGCTTCTAGATACTGTAGGACTCTTTTGTTGTTCTACTTTTAGTTGTTGGAGTTGATGAGTTAGAGTGTTGATTTTGTTTCTTTTCTCTTTTTTGATGTATGCATTTATTGCTATAAACTGTCCTCTGAGTACTGCTTTTGTTGTGTCCCATAGGTTTTGGTGGGATGTATCTTCATTCTCATTAGTTTCTAGGAATTTTTTAACTGCAATTCTTATCTGTTCTGTAACCCAATATTTTTTAAGCAGAGAGTTGTTCAGCTTCCATATGGTTGATGCTTTTTCCTTGCTCTTCCTATTATTCATTTCTAGTTTTATAGCATTGTAGTCAGAGATGATGCTTTGCAGTATTTCAATGCTTTCAAATTTATTTAGGCTTGTTTTATGTCCTAGCATATGGTCTTCTGGAGAAGGATCCATGTGCACTGGAAAAGAATGTGAATTGTGTTTTTTTGGGTGAAGTAATCTGTATATGTCTATGAGTTACAGATGGTTGATTGTGTTGTTAAGTTCTTCTATATCTTTGCTGAGCTTCTTTCCCATTGACCTATCTCTCCTTGAAAGTGGCATTTTAAAATCCCCCACTATTAATATAGAGTTGTCTACCATTCCTTCTATTACAGTTAATATTTGCTTCACGTATTCTGGAGCATTTTCAATGAATGCATAAATGTTTATTGCTGTAACATCTTCTCTGTCAATTGACACTTTCAGCATCATATAATGTCCATCCCTGTCTCTTAAGATGCTTTTCACCTTAATATCTATTTTATCAGAAATCATAATTGCAACCCCTGCCCTTTTTTGGTTTCTCTTGCCTTGGTATATTCTTTTCCATCCTTTAACTCTTAATTTGTTTTTATCTTTGTGTCTAAGCTGTGTCTCTTGTAGGCAGCATATCGATGGATCTTCTTTTCTTATCCAGTCTGTCACTCTCTTTCTCTTTATAGGTGCATTTAGTCCATTCACATTGAGTGTAATTAGTGATAGGTATGAGTTGATTGGTGTCATTCTATTTGTTGTTTTTTTGTCATGTCATTGGTGATTCCTTAGTCCGTGTATATTTCTGTGCTGAGTTCAGTTTGTTGGCTATTGCTTTCTCCCATTTCTTCTTTATAGTCATTTTTGTGTTTATTAAGCCCATATGTTTTCCTTCCTTCTGGATTTGCTTAGAAGAATTGTTCCTCTTCTCTGTGGTTACCTTGGAGTATATTTTTGTTTCTACGTTTTTAGAACAGTGCGTGCTACAAAGACATTGTCGTGCTTTCCTCTCCATTTCAGGGTCTGTAACTCGAAGTATGGATATTATCCTATCACTGACAGCATTGTACTTCAGGACAAATCTTGAAACATCCTTTGTGATGATGAATGCCACACCATTCCTCTTCAAACTATCATTCCCGGCATAGTAGATCACATGGTTGTCTGATTCAAAATAGCCAAAACCAGTCCATTTCAGCCCACTAATG
>NW_006921683.1:5517087-5518689 GCF_000298275.1 Orycteropus afer afer
CATCACAATAAATGGAGAGAAGATTGAGGTTGTCAAAGAATTCACATTGCTTGGTTCTACAATCGATGCCAATGGAAGCAGCAGTCAGGACATTAGACCACATGTAGCATTGGGAAAGTCAACCATGAAGGAACTCTTTCAAGTGCTAAGGAGCACAGATGTCCCCTTGATGACTAAGGTGTACCTGACAGAAGCCATGATATTTCCAATTGCCTCGTATGCAAGTGAGAGCTGAACAATGAATAAGGAAGACTGAAAAAGAGTTGATGCGTTTGAGTTGTGGTGCTGGCGAAGAATGCTGAAAGTACCATGGACTGCTAAAAGAACTAACACATCTGTCCTGGAGGAAGTGCACCCAAAATGCTCCTTGGAAGAGAGAATGGCCAGACTTCATCTCACCTATTTTGGTCATGTTGTCAAAAAGGACCATTCCTTGGAGAAGGATGTCATGCTTGGTAGGGAGGAGAGTCGACGAAAGAAGGGAAAGCCTTCAACGAGATGGATTGACACAGTGGCTGCGATTATGGGCTCAAGTATAGCAGGGATCATGGAGCTGGTGCGGGATTGGGCATTGTTTCTTTCTGCTGTGCATGCCGTCGCTCTGAGTCAGAAAGGGCTCAATGGCACCTAACAACAACAACAACAACAACAACAACCTAGAAGTAATATTCCCTCTGATAGTTTAGTTGCTGTTGTTGTGTGCTGCTTGAGTTCCTTGGTTTTTAAGGTAAAATGTTTTACGGTCTTATTATGAGTATCTATTTCTGATTTGTTTTTAGAGTTGCTATCACATATCCTGGTTTTGCTGATCTCTGTTGAGGGTTCTCTATTGATAGGACTTCCTTAAGCATTTCTTGTAGGGTTGGTCTGGTTTTCACAAAGTCTCTTAAATTCAGTTTATCTGAGAATGCCTTGACTTCACCCTCATATTTGATGGATAATTTGGCTGTATATAGGATTCTTCGTTGAAAGGTTTTTTTTTCTTCAGAGTTTTATATATGCCCGTCCCATTGCCTGCTTGCCTGCACAGTTTCTGCTGAGTAATCGGAGCTAAGCCTAACTGTTTGATTATTATAAGTAATATTTCTTTTTTCCCGGGAAGCTCTCAAAATGTTTTCTTTGTCTTTGGGTTTGGGAAGTTTAATTATAATATGCCTTGGTGTCTTTCTTTTGGGGTCAATCTTGTATGGGGTTCTATGAGATTCTTGGACAAATATATTTTCTTCCTTCATGATATGGGAGAAGTTTTCTGCTTAGTAGGTCTTCCACAATTTTCTTGGTGGTCTTTTTCACCTCTTCTTGTTCTGGAATTTCAATGAGTCTTATATTGTTTTGTTTCATGCCATCACATATAATTCTTAGGCTCTCTTCATCCTCTTAAATCTTTGTTCTGATTTTTCTTCATACAGGCTACTGTCCAGGATTTGTCTTCTAGTTGGGATATGCATTCTTCAGCCAGTTCTAATCTGCTCTTTTGAGCTTCTACTGTGTTGTGTAATTCTGTCATGTTGGTGTTCATGGTTTGCTTTTCAATAGACATTTTCTGCATTTCTAACTGCTGTTTTTGTATGAGTTCTGATTGTGCATTAATCTTAATATTCT
>NW_006921683.1:5519301-5531799 GCF_000298275.1 Orycteropus afer afer
AAGGAAAGCTTGGTGTTGCTAGGGTTGGTTTCTAGGGCTTTGTACAGTCTGTTATTGATGACGTAGTTATTTACAAGTCTGCAGCTCAATCACAGGAAAGATTCCTGTTGTTAAGGAGTTGCCACTTTCTGCCAGGCTCAGACACACTCAGAGACCCCACTTCTGAGGCCCCTCCATGCCAAAAAGCCTATTGAAGGCAAATTCCTGGGACCACACTCAGCACAGCTCCCTGTCTCTCCCCACCCCATCTGCCCACAGCACTGGCACAATCCCCCAGACATCTAATGGCTTGGAATTTTGTCTGTGATACCGCCCACCTGCGATGCCAAAGATGCACATGATTTCAGCTGTGCTGGAGTCAGGAGAGTACCTACTAGTAAACTGTGGTCCTGATATCAGTGACAAAGATAAGCACCAGCCTCTCAATGTCTGCCAGGCTGGCCCAAGCCCACTCAATGACCCACTGAGGGGGGAGTGAGCTCACCCTCCTGGAGCACCAGTGAGCTCTCTGCTTGAGTTTCAGTGGTGCTGCGTGTGCCCATTTGTACTTAGGTGACCCAAGTTACCAATAAAATCAGGTGCTGGAAGCAGATCCTTGGGGCTGTTTCCTGGGATGTTGGTGTGGTCACTGGTATGTTCATATAGGATGTCTTCCTTCTTGGGTCATGGAGATCTCAGGTGGCTGCCCTTGCCCACCAGTCAGTGACTGCCCCTGGGAAATTTCCAATGGCCTCTCTCAGCTGCCCATCCATCCTCTGCCAGGTAGATCTTTCTTAAATAATCTCCCTGTGCCTTTCCTCTAATTCTGCTCTTCTGTCTTTGGTGGACTCTGATTCAGTGAGCTGTTCAGAGCACCAAAATCCCTAATTCAAACTGCTGTACCTAGTTTTTCAAACACTAAGATGCTAGAGGGAAATAGCATGGTGCTTACTGACGAGACTCCATTCTGAATCCTTAGTACAGTGTTTTAGTGTATCTGCATCTAGTCAACTTTAAAATTAAGATAATTTTATATGAGAAATTAAATTCTGAATTGTCCTTTTTGAAAGCTATAATGAACATATCAAAACTTTTAATAAATTTCATTTACATTTAAACAAATACACGATACTTTTAATAAGAATCATTTAGCTTCTTCACTCCAGACAAATACAAGGATATATGTATAAATATATAGATACATATGTATAAATACAAATTTCCATTTAAAATTTTGCTAATAAAATGTAAAATATAGTATCATATAAGGCATCAATCTCTTTATAAATAATCTCATAGATATTTCAAGATAATATCATGCTATGAAAAATGTGATTTGTTCTGATATCTGCATATGATTTATTTTTTGTTGTCATTGTTGAGAATCTACACAGCAAAACAGATAACAATTTAACCATTTCTATATATAAAATTCAGTGATATTTATGACATTCTTCAAGTTGTGCAACCATTTTATCTTCCTTTTTTGAGTTGTTCCTCCTGATTAACATAAACTCACTGCTCCCTAACTTTCCTACTAAATCTTTCAAGTTGCTATTGTCAATTTGATCCCATAAAGATAGATATTGAAAGAGCACTAATGATATGATTTTTTAATGTATAACGCTGACTATATTGTTGTTGCTAAATGCCATTGAATCCTTTTCAGCTCATAGCAACACTTTGTACAACAGAATGACACTGCTCAGTCCTGAGCCATCCTCACAGTCATTGCCATATTTGAGCCCATTGCTGCAGCCACTGTGACAGTCCATGTCGTTGAGAGTCTTTTCCTTTTTCATTGGCCCTCTACTTGACCCAGTCTCCAGAGAATGATACCTTCTGACAACATGGCCAAAGTATGAGAGATGAACAAAATCAAGCCATTCTCATCTCCAAGGAGCATTCTGTTGGTACTTACTCCAATTTGTTCATTCTTTTAGCAATCCAAGATACATTCAACATTCTTCACCAACACCACAATACTTACTATAGGGTTCAAAAACTGTGTACCTGGCCATGCAAAATTTTACAGCATTTTAAGTGAATATGTTACAAGTTTTCTTTGTATTTTAATGTTTAAAGAAAGATTATTCACTCAACCAGCAAGACTTAAATAACAAAGCACTAAAATGCATGAGCATTTTAATTTCAAAATTCTATGAAATATTTGCAATCCTCTCATAATTTGACAATACTTTCATCAAACTGCAAATTATTTCTCATAGGTCCCTCTAGGCACTTTTCACTACTTCAACATCTGTCCTTTTCCCCAGCTTCAACAGTAGCGTCAAAGCTTGTGTTAAAATACAGACTCCTTTCTCTCACTTAACAAACTGCTCTTCCTGATATGCACAGAACTTGGAATTCCCAAGGTTTCTTTCCAAACTTCAGAAAAACATATCTGGGGAGATAGCACTTCTTTTCGAACCCTTACTTGTTGTCTCTGGCTGGGTTCTCTAGAGACACAAAACCAGTGGAGCATATATATATTTATAGAAAGATAGAAAGAGAGATTCATCTCAACAAAATAGCTCATACTCTTCTAGAAGCTGGCAAAGCTGGCAAACTAGAGCCTTCTCCTGACTCGCATAGCTGCAGGGGTTGACAAACCCAAGGTCAGCAGACAATACAGCAGGCTGTTGACTTTGGAGACTGATGAATTCAAGATCAGCAGGTAAAATGGCAAACTGTTGAGTCACAGGCTGTGAAGGCAACAATCCCAAGACTGACAGGCAATACAGCAGGCCACTGATTCAAGTTCAGGAAGGAGACATTAGGATGAACCAGATGCAGGGTGCAGATCCAGCAGAAAAGCCAGAGATTGTTGCAGGGTGTTCGTGTATGTGGGGAGCAGTGAATGAAACTACCTTTCAATTCATTGACTGCTCATAGATCTCTTTATGGAATTGATTGCATATCAGATCTCATTATGGGAATAACTACATCATAACTGATAACCCGTTTAGAGTCATGGTCCAGCCAAGTTAAAACACAAACTTAACCATCACACTCATTTTCTATTCCCAATAAAAAAGAAACCCACTGACACAGAGTCAATTACTACTCATAAGGACTCTATTTGGGACATATTAGAACTTTCCCATAGGGTCTCAAAGGCTGTAAATCTTTACAGAAGCACACAACCTCATTTTTCTTCTGCAGAGTAGCTGTTGGGTTCAAACCACGAACCTTTTGGTTAGCAGCCAAATACTTCAAACACTATGCTACCAGAGCTCCTTTGCATCCCCAGTACAAATAGAGAAACAAGGAAATAAGGAGATATATGTTTGTTTTTTTTTTTTTTAAAAACACTATGCTCTGGTAGCACAGTGGCTAAGGCACTTGACTGCTAACCAGAAGGCTGGCGGTTCAAACCCACCAGCCACTCCTCGGAAGGAAGGTTGGGCAATCCTACTTCCGTAGTGATAATGCCTCGGAAACCCAAGGAGGGGTCGCTATGAGTCA
Source organism: Orycteropus afer afer (assembly GCF_000298275.1). NCBI lineage: Eukaryota > Metazoa > Chordata > Mammalia > Tubulidentata > Orycteropodidae > Orycteropus > Orycteropus afer. The sequence continues at coordinate 5,522,749 of NW_006921683.1, forward strand.
GGGCTGACGCGACGGCACATAACAACAACAACAACATTTTAAAGAAAGCACAGCAGTTCTACTCTTCACACTGGGTCACTGTGAGTCAGTCAGAATTAACTCAATGACATCTAAAAACATCATATGGATCTTGGGGTCCTGGGCTGGTGCAACAGCATTCATAGCTACTAACTGAAAAGTTGAAGATTTAAGTCCACCCTGAGACACTTTAGAAGAAAGGACTGATGACCTACTTCTGAAAAATCATTCATTGAAAACTCTATGGAGCACACTTCTACTCTGTCACACATGGGGGAACCATGAGTCAGAAATGATTGTAGGGAAACGGTTTTTATATAGATTTTAGCAGTTTGTGTAGGACACTGATGCCAGCCTACCTATAGCCATCCATGCCTTCATGCTATCTAATAAATGCTCCAACAAATTCATCCTGTAATAAACTATAATTTAGACTTCTTTGCAGTTCAGATAACTGAATTCTGGGTAATTACATGTACATAACAACATTGAGTGGGGATTTGGGGAAATTTCTTTTATAGGAAGAAGATTCAGCTGACATGAACCATTTGTCTTTGTCCTTCTTCCCATCTGAATCTCAGTGCAATACTGGAGGTGAATTAGGGGAAAAAAATCACATGTGAAGGACAGCTGAATGGAAGTCTCAAACCCATGAAGACTCAGAAGGTCACCATACTAGTGCTTGAAACCTGCCTTTTGATCAATTGTTATGGGAGGAAAACAAAACCTCTTATTACTGATATGTGTGTAAATTTTCACTTGGTTTTCTATTACTTGTAGCTGAGCACAATCTTAACAACAGAACTGGTTACAGCTTACCCTAGTTAATTATATAATGCAGCAAGTTGCCGTAATATTTCAACCAATTGAGTGCAATTTTTTTAACATAATAAGGTGAAAACACTAGACTTTATTACTATTATTATATCCTTATTTTGTTAGTAAATGTACAAGCAACACAATTATCAGTATAGCCATTAGATATCAGAAAAAAATCTGATGAAATTTGAAAATTTCTTTTTACTGAGTGTTGTTTAGACCTTTAAGTTTAATGTTCAATAAATTATACATAAATATCAATGAAAGTGAATAGCCTTAAAATAACAAAATATGTGAAATTTGAATCACTGAAAAATAAACATAATTTAATACAAGAAAATTCTATTAAATTTAAATAAAAGAATATCATGGTATAAAACACAAGAAAGGTAGTAGTTAAATAGGCATTTCTTGAATGTGAAGTTTAAAGAATAAAAGAGCAAGTATGTTATTGAAGAACAGTATGATTTTTGCAAAAAAAGAAAAAAAAAGTGTTTATATAGAATTCATGAAAACAAAATCTCAACTGTAATCCATCCTTATCATGAATTGATAGATAGACAGAAAATATGGTAGACATTGTGGTACATATTCAATGGAGTCTTTGTGACTTTCTGTGAAGTGGTCCCAGTCTCATATCATCCCACTCCATCCTCCCCAAATTCTATAATCAGATCGACACAAAGTTGGGGGAAAAAGGCCAAGGGTATACATAGAGCCATTCTGAAGCACCACAGTTCCCCAGGTAGAGGAGAAGGAGCAGACACATAGTGCACCACCTTGTGTATTGAGAAGAAAATAATTAGCCCAAGATCACAGTGGATAAATAGTAGAACTCAGATTTAAACAAAATCTGCTCAAATCCAAAACCATGAAAAATAAATAATGAATTTCTTCCTTAGAGGACAATACTATGATATATTAATACCATTGAGAATGGTTAAGTTGAAAACAAGTATGTATACATAGAAAACATATATATTCACTTGAGAAAATCACATTGATTTAGGTGTTGGTTGCTATGAACTACATTGGAAAATAAGTGTATTCTAGGATTAATATTGGTTACCCAACTGGATTATTGTGATTTCTATTGAATTAGAATTCATTTACTTAAATCCTGGATAATAAGATACTTACTAAATTTTCTAGTTGCTAAGTAACAGATTAAATGCAACCCACTTAAGTGACTGTAAATAATGGGTAAACCCCACCAGTTTTTAAGTAGAAAATGTTCTGTAGCCTAGGGTATTCAGTTCTTGGTTCTTGAGTTGCTTTATGATTAGAAACATTCTCTTTTCAACTATGAATGTTGCCATTCTTCTATAGTGTCTTTCTTAGAAATGGCATTTTCTTTACATTAGTGTCCTCCTTCCTCTAAGAAAACTTAATTTTGCACAAAGAGAAAAAAATATGAAGGTTCTTTAGCACATAAAAATTTTAGTTCAATCCTGGAAAGGTTTTAAAACCAAATTGTAAGAGGATTATGTAATCATCTCCTTGGAGATAAAATCTAATTATGTTTTATAAAAGTGATTTCATTGGTGGAGTTTGAAGTATATTTAAATTATTATTATGTAAGATAAATTGTTTATTTTTTGTTAAATTTGGACATTTTTATAGATTTCCATTATATCTAAAATCTTAAAGCTGGAAAAAATCTACACCATACATCCCCTTGTAACTAGAAATATCCAACATTATAATCAGAACACGTTCCCTTTAATTAAAGTCACTTTACCAATTTTATGGTTAATTTGAAAAAGGCATTCATACTACTTCATTGTAACATTATAGATATCACAGAGCTATGTCTCATTTTAGGGAAATTCATATGGAAAAAACACCATTTAAGAAAAATATAACATATACTTACTACTCTTGTACAAATCCAACAGCCTCTTGACTATGTACAGATCTGTTCATGACAAATCAATAGCAGCAAATACCTTCTAATTTGCTATCGGTCCTGAAGGCTTTAGGTAAACATGACAACTGTGGTAGTTATGTTTGTGTGTCAACTTGTCTGGGCCTGTTTGAGTGCCTGGGCAGCTGGTGGTAGTTATTCCCCATGATGAGACTGGTAATCTACTCCATGGTGGGATCTACCACAAGCAGCTGTGTCTGCTTCCTGTATTTAAGGAGAAGACTTGGGAATGGTCTCAAGCTTATGGCATGCTTGGACCATGCATGTAGCTGTGTTGTTTTTCAGCAGCCTGCCATGCTCTGCTGATCTTAGGGCTTACAATGGACTTAAATTAATGGCCTGTCATGTGGTTTGGTAACATCGGGACTGTACCTTTTTACTTGTCAACTTTGGGTTTTCCAGCCTCAGCAGCCAGCAGCTGTCTGAGTGAAGAAACGTCTCTAGCCCCAGTGGGCTGGGAGCAGGAGGCAGAGCTGGACCCCAAGGTTGAGGGGCTTTCACCCAGCCCCTAGAGCCTGGCAATTTGAACTTGGACTTCAGGACTCCAAACTGTAAGAGAATAAAGTCCTGTTTGTTAAGGCCATCCCATGTGTGGTATATTCTCATTAGAACAGCACTTGGTAACCAGAACAACTAATATATTTATAATAAAGCACAAAAAGCTCAACATTAGTAGAGAAGGCACCTGCCTTTAAAGAATGTTTATTACATTTCAGACTTCATCTCAAAGCCAGGATGAGAACAGATATGTTCATCACAGCATTTTTTACAATAGCAAAATGATGAAAACATCCTACGTGCTCATCAACACAATGGATAACCAAAGTATGGCGCATTCACACAATGGAATACTATGCAACCCTAAAGAATAGCACAGAATTTGAAAAACACCACATAATGTGGGTAAACTTAGAGGACATTATGCTGAGAGAAGTAAGTCAATTACAGAATGACAAATATTGTATTAGTCTGTTATTGTAAAAAGTGAAGGAAAGGTTTGTATATGGAAGTAAATTTTCTTTGTTGGTTACAAGGGGTGGGAGGGTAGAGAAGGGAACGCTGTTAGATAGATAGAGATAAGTATTGATTTGGGTGAAGATAAGGACAATGTACCAAATGTGAGTGATCAACATGGTGGCATTCAGGAAGAGGAAGACATAAAGAGGTACATGGGAGTTACAGACAACAAAGATGAACCCTTTTGCACATACAGTACTGTGTTGTCAGTGAATGAAAACATGGATATACAGATGAATAGATAATTGGATAGGCTGCACTCTATGCAGGAGTGAGTGTGACCATGACAATATATAGGATTGGCAGACAATGTTTGTACAAGTGTATTTGTATGTTCTGTAAGAATTCCCAGGTATATAGTTAAGCTGACAAGGGACAAGGTTGTAGTACTTCTTTGCCAAAGCCATCTACCCAGGGGAAGTGAATAATTGGACCTGTGGGCTCAGAACTATGAAAGCAGCAGATATCAAGTTCAGTTGTCATAACATACTACACAAAAACAGTGTTCCACATCCTGCTTTGGCAAGTAGCGACTGCAATCTTAATAGCTTGCAGTAGGCTATCTAGATGCAACAATGGGTCTCTCCTTGTCCAGAGCAAAGAAGAATGAAGAAAACCAAAGACACATGGAAACAATTAGTCCAAGTGACTGGTACAGCATGTGATCCTCAGCCTATACAACTATGAGACCAGAAGAGCTAAATGGTGCCTGGCTACCACTGTCATCCACTTGGAGGGAGATCTATGTAGGAGATCCTGGATAGAGTGGGACAATGTGGAATAAAACTCAAAATCATTTAAAAAAAACAGGTTTTCTGGCCTGATAGAGACTGGTGGAACCTCTGAGACTATGTCCTCTAGTTGCCCTTCAGGTCTGGAATTGAACCCACTCCTGTGGCTTCCAGTGAAACAAAAGACAGGCATATGAGCTGGACATTTACACAAGGAAGGTATAGATAGATATCTTCCTTGAAGAGATCAGAAGTGGGAGAATAGAAGTGATGTGTATCCATAGGGAGACAGCTCAGGCAGCAGGAGTGCATGGGAAGGAAGGACAAAGGACAAAGGGAAGAGGAAACTATGGGGAGGAAATGGGAGGGGAGCTGTAGCATTGTGGGAAATGCATTCAATGTCATGAGACAAAGTGTATGTGAGCTGCTGTATGGAAAGTGATTTTGCTCTGTAAACTTTCACCCAAATCAGAATAAAATTTGAAAAAAAAACTTCATCTCCAAGAAAGTATACTTTTGGAGAGGGGGATCCAAGATGGAGGAATAGGCAGATATACTATGTAGACCCTCTACAGTAAAGACTAGAACAAACAAGTGAAAGAGCTACAGATGACAACCCTGGAACTCAGAGCTTCAAAAGAAAGTTTTTTGTTGTATTATTATTTGCCATCGAGTCATCTCCAATTCATAGTGACTTTACGTACAATAGAATGAAACACTGCTTGGTCCTGTGCACTACTATACCTGAGCCCATTGATGCAGCCACCATGTCAATCCATCTTGTTGAGAGCCTTCCCCTCTTTTGTTGACCTTCCAGTTTACCAAGAATGACATCCTTCTCCAGAGAATGGTCCCTTCTCACAGCATGACCAAAGTAGGTGAGACCAAGTCTGGCCCTTCTCACTTCCAAGGGGCATTCCAGCTGTACTTCCTCCAGGACAAATTTGTTAGTTCTTTTATCAGTCCACAGTACTTTCAGCATTCTTTGCTTACACCACCACTCAAAACATCAACATTTCTTTGATCTTGCTTATTCATTGCCCAGCTTTCACATGCATATGAGCTGATTGAAAATACTATGGCTTGGGTTGGGCGCATCTTAGTCTTTAAGGAGATATATCTTTGCTCTTCAGCAAAAAGAGGTCTTTTACAACAGATTTGTCCATAGCAATACATCTTTTGATGTCCTGACTGCTGCTTCCATTGGTATTGATTGTAGAACCAAGTAATACAAAGTCTTTGACAACTTCAATCATTTCTCAATCTATCATGCTGCTGCTTATTGGTCCAGTTGTCAGGACTTTTATTTTCTGTATATTGAGGTGTAATCCACACTACAGATTGTAATCTTTAATCATCATCAATAAGTGCTCCAGGTCATCACTTTCAGCAAACAAAGTTGTGTCCTCTGTATATTTCAGGTTGTTAATTAGCCTTCCTCCAATCTTGATGCCACATTCTTCTTCATATAGTCCAGCTTCTTGGATTACTTGCTCAGCATACAGATTGAATAGGTATGGTGAAAGATACGACCCTGACACACTCCCTTCCTGATTTTAAACCATGCAGTATCCCCTTGTTCTATTGGAATGAGAGAGCCTCCTGGTCTATGAACAGGTTCCTCCTGAGTACAATTAAGTGTCCTGGAATTCCCATTCTTCTCAATTCTATCCACAACTTGTTATGATCTACACAATCGAATGCCTTTTCATTTCTGGAAGTTCTTTGTCAATATACTGCTGTAACCATTTTTGAATTATCTTCATTAAGGTTTTAATTGTTTGTGATATCAATGCTTTTGTTTGATAATTTCCACCTTCTGTGGAGTCACCTTTCTTTGGAATGGATATGGATGTGTTCCAGTCATTTGGTCAGGTAGCTGTATTCCAAGTCCCTTAGCATAACCGAGTGAGTACCTCTAGCACCACATCCATTTGTTGAAGCATCTCAATGGGTATTCCATCAATTCCTGGAGCCTTGTTTTTCACCAATTCATTTAGTGCAGCTTTGACTTCTTCCTCCAATACCATTGGTCCTTGATCATATGCCACTTCCTGAAATGGATGATCATCTTCCAATTCTTTTTGGTATAGTTACTCTGTGCATTCTATCCATCTTCTTTTGATGTTTCCTGCATCATTCAACATATTGCCACGGAATCTTTCAATATTGCAATTGAAGGCTTAAATTTTTTCCTCAGTTCTTTCAGCTTGAGAAATGCTGAGCATGTTCTTCCCTTTTGGTTTTCTATCTCCAACTCTTGGCACATTTCATTATAATAATTGACTTTGTCTTCTCTAGTTGCTCTTTGAAATCTTCTGTTCAGCTCTTTTATCCTATTGATTTGTCCATTTGCTTAGCTACTATCTACCCAAGGGTAAGTTTCAGAGTCTCCTCTGACATCCACTTTGGTCTTTTTTTTCTCCTTTCTTTTTAATGAAATTTTGCTTTCTTCATGGATGATGTTCTAGATGGCATCCCACAGTTCTAGTTTTCAGTCACTGGTGTTCAATGCATCAAATATATTTATTAGAAGGTCTCTAAATTCAAGAGGGATATAATTAAGGTCATATTTTGGTTCTCATGGACATCTTTTAATTGTCTTCAGCCTCAACTTGAACTTGCACATGAGACTTTGATGGTCTGTTCCACAATCAGCTCCTAGCCTTTTTTGGCTGAAGATATTGAGCTTCTCCATCACCTTTTGCTACAGATGTAGTCAATCTGATTCCTGTGTACTCCGTCTGGCAAAGTCCATGTGTACAGCCATTGTTTGTATTGTTGAAAAAAGGTATCTGAAATGAATAAGTTATTGGTCTTGCAAAATTCTATCCTGCAAACTCCAGCATCATTTCTATCACCCAGACCATATTTTCTAACTACTGGTGATGCTTCTTTATTTCCAACTTTTGCATGCCAATCACCAGTGATAATTAACATATCTTGATTGTATGTTCAGTCGATTTCACACTGAAGAAGTTGGTAAAAATCTTCAATTTCCTCATCTTTGGCTTTGGTGGTTGGTGTGTAAATTTGAATAATAGTAATATATATATACATAGGAGCTCTGGTAACATAGTGCCTAAGGCACTTGACTACTAACCAGAAGGCCGGCAGTTCAAACCCACCAGCCACTCCTCGGAAGTAAGGTTTTGCAATCTACTTCCGTAGTGGTACTGCCTCAGCAACCCAAGGAGGGTTCGCTATGAGTCAGGGCTGACTCGACAGTGCATAACAACAACAAAAACAATATATACATATATACATATGTTTTTTATTATTATTCATTTTTTAATTTTTAATGAACTTTATTGAAACATAATTTATGTACAGTGTAATACACAAAACTAAAGTGGCATGGGTTGATGCTTTTTTTTTTTTTGCAGTGTTCAGTCCCCATCCCTCCCACCCCCGACAACCAACAAAGTAAGTTTCCCTCCATATATAAACCTTTCCTTGACCCTCCACAACAATGAACTAATACTATATTTGTCTTTCTGTGATTGACTTATTTCACTCAGCACAATGTCCTCCAAGTTCCTCCATGTTATGTGGTGTTTTGCAGACTCTACATTATTATTTAGTGCTGTATAGCATTCCATTGTGTGTATGTACCATAGTTTGGTCATCCACTCTTCCATTAGTTGGCACATAGATTGTTTCCATCTTTTTGCTATTGAAAATAGTGCTGCAGTGAACATAGGTGTGCATATATCCCCATAGGGTCTCAAAGGCTGTAAATCTTTACAGAAGCAAACATCTTGAGCATCTCTTCATGAATTAGCTAGCCACCTGAATATCCTCCTTGGTGAAGTGTCTATTCATGTCTTCTCCCCATTTTTCAATTAGATTGCTAATTCCTTTGCTGTTGAGGTGTTGGAGTTTTCTATAAATCTTAGACGTAAGTCCCTTACCAGATATGTAATTATTAACAAGTATGAATTTTTTGCTGTCATTTTTGTTATGTGCTTTTCTGTGGTGTTGATTTCTTTATTCCATAAAATTTTCTGTGCTGAGTACATTTTGTTTATGAGTCATGTTATCACTTCCTTTGTTGCTATTGTTTTAGTATTTGCTAAATATTTGTGCTGGTCCTCTTTTTTATTTAGATGTGAAGGTTTATCATTTTTCTTTGAGGTTACCCTGTAATTTGTAGTTTATTCCCAAGTTTAGAACAGTTTGTTCTATATTGTTGTTGTCTTGACTTACGTACCATTTAGAAGTTCTGTAACTACACAATTTTGTCCCTCTTTTTGGTTTGTAGTTGTCCTCATTTTTCAATTGATGTCTCTGATTCCCTGTTTACAATCTTGTAGGCTTATTTATTTTGGATACTTCCATAGCTGGGTTGGTTTCTGGGTTATGTCCCCATGTGTGTTAATGGTCAGTTGTTGTTTGCTGTTGTTGCTTCTCTGTCCAAGAGACTCCCTTTAGCATCCCTTGTAAGGTTGGTCTGGTTTTAACAAGTTCCCTTAATTTCTGCTTATCTGGTAATGTTCTAATGTCAACAACATATTTGAGAGACAATTTTTCTGGGTA
>NW_006921683.1:5532334-5536884 GCF_000298275.1 Orycteropus afer afer
TGTAGATTTTGTATAATTTCTAATTTTTCATGTATTTTGTCATTTTGTTCTTGTATTGTCTTTCAAAAGTGTTGAAGGGTTTTCTCTGTGTTTTCCTCAATTTTGTCAGTGTTTTCTTTTATGTGTCTCTCAATTCATTGAAGATACCTAAATATAAGTCTTTTGAATTCCTTATCAGGGAGTTCCAATGCTGCATCTTCCTCAGGGATATGTTCTGGGTCTACATCCTTGTCCTTTGTTTCTTCTGCTTTTTTTTTTTGCTTCTTTATGGGTACTGTGATGCTCTGTTGTCTCCAAGCCATCATGACATTTTTATGCTTATATTTACTTGGTGATTGTATGTGGAAGTGACTTGTCCATGAGTTTTGTTTTCTTTGGATTTTATCTAAGTAAGCAGGGTACTGTGCTCCTCTATTCAGTAGTTGGCAGCATTTATACACTCATCACCTATCTCCTTTCCCATTGTCAGCCTCCCATATGTCCCTGCTGTCCTTGGTTAATGGAGTTTATTCTTAGGTCCTTTTATTGTTCAGATTTTTCCACTAGTTGGTACCTAATCCACTTCTGTATACTTCCTTTCAAAGATCAGGGCTCCGGGATTATCTTCTGTATGTTTGTCAATTGGTTTCTCTTTTCTTTGTTGAAGAGGGTCTTTGTAGTTTGTCTGCATATGGCTCCCTCTTACTGGAAGTCTCTATTCATTTGAATAATAGTAGTATTAACTGGTCTTCCTTGTAGGCATATGGATATGATCCTGTCACTGACAGCTTTATTCTTTAGGATAGATCTTGAAACATTGTGATGATGAATGCCATGCTGTTCATCTTCAATTTGTCATTCCTGCCGCAGAAGGATCACATGGCTGTCTGATTTGACAGGGTCAAAAGTAGTCCATCTTAGCTCACTAATGCCTAGGATATCAATCTTTATGAGTTCCATTTCATTTTTGACAACTTCCAATTTTCCTAGATTCATACTTCATAGAGTCCATGTTCCAAGTATTATGGATGTTTGCAGCTATTTCTTTTTCTTTTAAGTCATGCCACCTCAGCAAAAGGAGGTCCTGAGGGCTTTACTCCACCCACATCATTAAGGTCAGCTCTATTCTCAGGAGGCATCTCTCTACTAGTCATATTTTGAGTGCCTTCTGAACTGAGGGGCTCATCTTCTGGCATTATATCAGATAATGCTTCATGGTTATTTTTTTTCAGTAAAATATCAGAAAGTGTTTCACCACTGTTCTTAAGGTTTTCACTGGCCAATTCTTTGAGAAAGAATGGCCTCTTCCTTCTGATTCTATCTTAGTCTGGAAGTTCTGCTGAAACCTGTCCATCATACATAACCCTGCTGGCACTTGAAACACTGGTGGCATAGCCTTCAGACTCACAGCAACATACAAGGCACCACAGGATGACAAAATGACAGATGAGTTTATCTGTCTTAGCTGTTCCAAACTGCTTCACTCCTGCTTCCCAGCCTTCCCTACCTGTTCCGGCCCTTCAAAACACATCTGCCACCATTTCTCAGATTTCCCCTACCAGTTCTGGCCCTCCAAAAAGCCATCTGCCCAAGGAAAGTTTAAAGTAGATCAAATATCAATGAGAGGCATAGACTGAATAAAAATAGTGAACAAAGAGTGGTAAGCTGTCAACCAGCACAGCATGGCCATTTTGGATTACTGCAGTGTTATGACAGGAGTAGGAACCAAACAACTAGCTTCCCTTGCCCAGGTCTGCACCAGAACCCACATTGGTGATCAGGTGACCAGACGGTTGTGATGCCCCCTTACTTTGCACAACCTCCCAGTGAACAGAAGTGCAGAACAGCCATCTCTACCAACACAGCAGTCAGTCAAACTCCCTGCAAGACCAGTGTTACACTGCTTTTTTTCCCTTATTTTTTTTCTTAGTTCTTTCCTCTCCCTTTTTGTTTTCTCCTCTTTTTCTTCTTGTATTTTATTCTTCTTCCTCTTCCATAATCTTTTCTCTTACTTGTGTGTCTGTTGTATTCCGAAGAATGGGAGGCTCTCCCTTCTCTGCTCATGCCATTAGCTCATTAGCTACACCCACCCCTACCCTTCCTTAGTCAGAGGTGCATTCCTCCTGTGAAGAATGTAGCAAGTGCTACATTCCCATCCAGCTGTGTTTGATGACTCGAACTTTCACCAGTGCTGTGTAGCTTTCTTTCTCTCTTTTCCTTTGTCTTAGTTCTTCCCTCTTTTCCTCTTGTTTTCCTCTTCTTTCCCTTTTTTTCTTTCTCTTCACTTCCCCCTTTTTTTTTTTTTTTCATCCCACAGAGCAGGTGTCCATTCACGTGCTCAACAGCAGTAACCCGGCTCATTCCTATGTAGACAGTGGGGTGTGCTCCCCTGGAGTGACCTCCATGTTCCTGCTGCTGTTGTGTTTGGTGGTAAACACTTGTGCCAGTTTTTTTTCTCTATTTTTCTTCTTTTTTCCTTTCTTCTCATTTCTTCCATTTCTCCTTTTTTTTTTTTTTTTACTTTTATTCCCTTCCTCTTTCCCCTGACTTTCATTTTCTCTCTTTCTTCATTCTTTCTTTTCTTTCTCTTTCTTTCTTTCTTTTTCTTTCTTTTTCTTCTTCCTCTTCCTCCTCCCCTTCTCCTTCTCCCTCTCCCTCTCCCTCTTCTTCTGCCTCTCTTTCTCCTTCTCCTTCTTCTTATTCTTTTAGATCTACCTGAGTGCATTTCCACACATACATACTTCTGCATTCAGTAGCACCATCCCTGATCCTCCATATACAGCAGTACATAATCCTGTGGAGCAAGAACCATATTTCACTGAAGACATGTTTTATGGGTAACACTTGCACCAATACTGTGCTGCAGTTATTTGTTTTTTTGGTTTTCTTTCTTTTTCATTTTTCTGTTTTTCTCTCTTCTTACATGTCTCTTTTTCCCTATCCCTATTTTTTTTCTTCTTTTCCTTTTTTTTTTTGTGTGTAGTTTTACTTCTTCCCATCCCTGCTCTTTATTTCGCCATATTTCCCCAGAAAGTGGAAGTCAGCGACACTACCCAGACATAACCACCACACATGCCACCTGCCCATGGGGTGAGTGCCACCACTTACTTCTACACCACTAAATCAATGACAAATGGTGACAAAAATATACTCAGTATGTCCTCAGCTTCTCTGTACAGTGATTAGAGACTAATGCCCACACTCCCACTCACTACCAAATCCACCTGGATATAGGTGATGAATGTCCCAGAACTGCCAAAAAAGTGACCAGAGTAATATGCATGTCATATTGCCTGGATATATTAAAACAAAGCAAAACAACTGGGGGAAGCAAACCAACATACAATCAACAAATTAATACAATAACACTACAATATGCATAGACAAAGGACAACTTCAAATAATATGCAAACAAGCAAACAAAAATAGAACAACATGGGTCAAACAAATAAGTAACATATGGGTACAGATAATCTTCTAGAGGAAGAAATGATATCGGAAATACCTGAAAAAGAATTCAGAAGAATTATATTTAGCTACCTTGAATAGATTCAGAGAAAGTTTGATGAAACCACATACAAAATCAATTAAAACACAGGCAAAACTCTAGGAACATTCAAAAAGATAATGAAAGAACAAATTGACAAAAAAAATGAAAAATTAGAAACCATACAAAAACAGCCAATAGAAATCTAGAGATGAAAAATAAAATATTAGAAATAGATAATGCATTGGAAGAATAAAGGAGTAGAATTGGATGTATGGAAAAAAAGAATTCAAAAACAGAACAAACTCACTGTTGTCAAGTAGAATCCAACTCATAGTGACCCCTCCTTGGGTTTCCGAGGCAGTATCACTACTGTAGATTGCTCAATCTTTCTTCCAAGGAGTGGCTGGTGGGTTTGAACTGGCAGTCTTCTCATTAGCAGTTGAATGCCATAGGCACTACACCACCAGAGCTGGCAAGATACAAAGAAAAATAATACAAATATGTTAGAGTAACAATCAGAAAAAGGATTAAAATAAAAAAAAAGTGAAGAAAGCCTACGAATTATGTGGAAAACCATCAAGATGAATAACTTACATGAGAACAGAATTCTGTAACCAGAAAAGACAATAAAATAAATTTAAAAAGGCATCAAGAAAAGATTTGTTGGAAGAAAACTTCCTTAATATAATGAAAGATGAGAAGATATGAATTTAAGGAGCTCAATGAACCACCAATAGGCTAGACCTTGAAAGAAAAACAACAAGTCCTATCATAATTAAACTTTCCAAAACCAAAGACAAAGAAAGAAATCATGAAAGCAGCTCAGGAAATATGAAATAACATACAAAGAAGAACCAGTAAGATTAATCTTTTATTTCTCAGTAGAAACCATGCAAACCATGCAAGCAAGAAGGCAATGGGATGACATATAAACTCTGAAAGAAAAAATTGCCAACTAAGATCCGAATACAGATCCTATCAATATTCTTTAGGGAAATGGAAAAAATCAATCACTAATTTTATATGGAAAGGAAAGAGACCTCGGATAAGCAAAACACTATTGAAGAAGAAAAACAAAGTA
>NW_006921683.1:5547726-5552822 GCF_000298275.1 Orycteropus afer afer
GCCCCATCTTCCTTCTGAGGAGTGGCTGGTAGATTTGAACCGCCAGCCTTCTGGTTAGCAGTCAAGTGCCTTAGGCACTATGCTACCAGAGCTCTACCTTATTCACTGTCCAGCTTTCACAAGCATACGAGACAATTGAAAATGCCATGGCTTGGGTTAGGTGCACTTTAGTCTTCAAAGTGATAAGTTTACTCGTTAGCACTTTAAAGAGGTCTTCTGCAACTGTTTTGCCCGGTGCAATATGACATCAGATTTATTGACTACTGTTTCTGTGGGTGTTGATTGTGGATCCAAATAAAATGAAATCTTTGACAACTTCAATCTTTTCTCCATTTATCATGATGTTGCTTATTGGTTCAGTTGTGAGGATTTTTATTTTCTCTGTGTTAAGTTGTAATCCATACTGCAGACTGTAGTCTTTAATCATCACCAGAAGTCATCTTCATTTTCAGCAAGAAGATTGTGTCATCTGCATATTGCAGACTGCTAATGAGCCTTCTTCCAATCCAGATTCTACGTTCTTCATAAATTCAGCTTCTTGGATTATTAGTTCAGCATACAGATTGAATAACTATGGCGAAAGTATACAACGCTGACACACTCCCTTCCTCATTTTAAACCATGCAGTAACTCCTTGTTCTGTTCGAATGACAGCCTATAAGGTCTATGTACATATTCCTCATGAGCACATTTTTTAAGTGTTCTGGCACTCCTGTTCTTTGCAATGTTATCCATAATTTATTATGATCCACATGTTCAAAACTCTTTGGATAGTCAATAAACATGAGTAAACATATTTCTGATATTCTTTGCTTTCAGCCAAGATTCAGCTGACGTCAGTAATGATCTCCTTCATTCCACGTGCTCTTCTGAATCCAGCTAGCATTTCTGGAAGATGCCTGTCAATATACTGCTGCAACAGTTTTTTAATTATCTTCAGCAAAATTTTACTTGTGTGCATGTGTGGGTGGGTGGGTGTGTGTGTGATATTAATAATACTATTTGATAAGTTCCACTTTCTGTTCGGTCACCTTTCTTTGGAATGAGCACAAAAATGGATCTCTCCCACTCAATTGGCCAGGTTAACTCTCTTCCAAATTTCTTGACTTAGACAAGTAAGTGCTTCCAATGCTACATTTGTTTGTTGAAACATCTCAATGGGTATTCTGTCAATTCAGGGAGCCTTGTTTTCCTCCAGTTCCTTCAGTGCAACTTTGACATACTCCTTCAGTACCATTGATTCTGGATCATAGGCTACCTCCTCAAAGAGTTGAAAATCACCGAATTCATTTTTGTACAGACAGTGTGTATTCCTTCCATCTTATTTTGATTCTTCCTAAGGAAGTTGGGCAATCTACTTCTGTAGTGATACTGCCTCGGCAACCCAAGGAGGGGTCGCTATGAGTCAGGGCTGATTCGATGGCACATAACAACAACAACAACAAAGCATTCAATATTTTGCTTATACAATCCTGCATTATTGCAACTTGAGGCTTGAATTTTTTGTTTTGGTTTCTTCAGCTTGAGAAAGACTGAGTGTATTATTCCCTTTTGGTTTTCCACATCCAAGTCTTTGTACATTTCATTACAATAATTAACATTGTCCTCCCTAGCTGCTCTTTGAAATCTTCTGTTCAGATCTTTTATCTTATCATTTCTTCCATTTGCTTTAGCTACTCTTGATTAAAGAGCAAATCTTAGAGTCCCCTCTGACATACTTTTTGGTCTTTTCTTCCTTTCTTGTCGTTTTAATGACTTTTTCCTTTCTTCATGTATGATGTTATTGATGTCATCCCACAACTCGTCTGGTTTTTGGTCATTGGTGTTCAATGCATCAAATCTATTCTCCATATGGTCTCTAAATTCAGGTAGGATATAATAGAGGTCATATTTTAGTTCTTGTGGACATATTTTAATTTTCTTCAGCTTCAACTTGAACTTTTGTATGAGCAATTACTTCTCCACCACCTCTTTCCACAGATGTAGTCGATCTGATTCCTTTGTATTCTATCTGGCAAGGTCCACAAGTACATCTGACTTTTATTTTGTTGAAAACTGTATTTGCAATGAATTAGTCATTGGTTTTGCAAAATTCTATCATATGATCTCCGGTGTCATTTCTAATAATGGTACAACATTATCCATTAAGGAGATTCAAATCAAAACAACAATGGCATATCATGTCACCCAGCATTAATAACAAAGTTCTAAAAAAAAAAAAAATTTTAAAGCATTAATAACAAAGTTAAAAAAAAAAAAAAAAAGACACCTGCTGGTGAGGGTGTGGAGACACTGGAACACTCAGATACTGCTGGCAGGATTGTAAAGGGGTACAGCTACTGTGGAAAAGGGTAAAGTTCTTCCTTCAAAAGGTAGAAAGAGAAACATCATTTTCCAGAACTCCCACTACCAGCTACATATCCTAGTGAAATAAGAGCCAAGACATGAATGTTTATCATAGCATTATTCATGATAGCAAAGAGATGGAAACAACCTAAGTGCCTATAAATAAATAAATGGATAAACAAACTATGATAAGTGCACACAATGGAATTCTGTGCAACATTAAAGGATAATTATTAATCTGCAAAATACCTAACATAGTTGGACCTAGAGGATGTTATGTTGAATGAAATTAATCAAACACAAAAGGACAAATATTATATGAGACTACTACTGTAAAAATTAAAGAAAAGTTTACACACAGAAAGAATCATTCTTTGAGATTACCAGGAGTAGGAGGGAAGAGGAGGGTATATGACTAACTAGAGGGTAGACATATATTAACTTCAGTGAAGGGAAAGTAAATATTCAATAAGGGTGAGGTCAGCACAAAATGATCTAGGCAGAGAAAGACACTGGGAGGAGCACAAGAATTAAAGGCAACAAAGGTAAACACTGTTATGTATATAATCCTAGAATGACAGCAATGACAATAACCTACATTTGGACACATTGATAAATCCTTCAGCTGAACAGGGAAGGGAAGGTGAAAGGGATGACACCCATTAATACATATGGGTTTTATAGAGGATATTTCTACATATGCATTTATATATCCCACAAATATATCCATGGATATAGTAGAGCATATAGAGGGAAAAGTTGTGAAAATTTTTTAGTCATAACCAAACATCTTGAGGGAAAGCGTCAATGGGCATGGGGACTTAGGACTATAGTGTAGAGAGACATTAAGGTCAATTTGTATAACATAATAAACAAAAACAATGTTATATATCTTATTTTGGTGAGTAGTGACTGAGTCTTAAAAGCTTGTGAATGGTCATCTAAAGTGCAACTATTGGTCTCTCCATGTCTGTAGCAAAGAAGAGTGAAGAAAATCAAAGACTCAAGGAAATAATCCAAAGTACTAATGTACCATGTGAACCCCAGCCTCCAGATCAGAACTATCTGGTACTCCGCTATCATTGCTGGAACTCCTAAGTGTGTGGCCCTAAGAAAGCCTTTAAGCCAAGAACTGAACTCATCCCTGCCACTCAACTTTCAGCCAAACAATAGATGGGCCTATGAAGTGAACAATAACACCAGGACAGTATGCACCTGTTAAAGAGATCAACCATGAGAGCATTTGTCCAGCATTAACCTCAGGAGTTAGCAAAGGATCAGAAAGAAGAGCAAAGGGAAGAAGTGTTGTTACATTATGAAGATTGCAGTGAATGTAAAAAAAAAAAAAAGTGTGTGAATTGTTGAATGGAAGACCAATATATTCTGTAAACATTCACCCAAATCACATTTTTTTAAGTGCACCTTTGTATTAGGTTTCTTTCTTTTTTAGGTTTTTAACAGGAAAATTGCTTATTTTCCCTCACACTTAAATATTGCCTTCACTCTTTGTTTACTTCTTAGTTTTCACCTAGAGTAAGATATGTTTGTTTCCCAGGAGCACATTTCCATTTTTATAATTAACCAGAAATAATTTAAAGGCCCAATTCATCCCAAAAGTTGATATAACATCTACCTTTTGCAATGTATCTCTCTCTCTCTCTCTGCATAGTGATGTTGTTGTTGTTGTTATTTGCCATCAAGTAGGCCCCGACTCATAGCGACCCCTCCTTGGGTTTCCGAGGCAGTATCACTACGAAAGTAGGATTGCCCAACCTTCACTATATATACTGTGTAGTGACGGATACCTCAAACTAGTGAATAAATTGGAATTCAATTCCATTTCAAAACCTGAAAAGTTTAAGTTGACTGTTACTGTCATTGCCTTGATTTGTGTATGCAGATTTTTTTGAGGTTCCTATGTAGATATTTTCCAACCATGAGGAGGAGGATTTTTCACAGTGCCCACATTATTCTACACAGGTAAATTATGCACTTTTGAAAGTTCCTTAACTCTTTTCTTTCCTGACAGGAGGGAACAATTTAGGAAACAACTGTTGCATTTAAAATGCATTTGAATGAATACATGTTGAATGCTTGTGCCTCTCCTAAACTGAATTGTTAGTGAAAATATCACTAGTAATTTTCTAATCTCCAAATCCTAAAGTTTTAGATCTCTGTCATTCTTAATAATTCATTTACCCTTGTTGACTATCCTTCCCTTGCCTTTCCCCCACACATGCTCTGTATAACACTGCTTTCTGTCCCTGCCATCCTTGTTCCTCTTTATATCTCCTAAGTGACAGTGTCCCCCAAATTCTCTCTTCTGCCTTTCATCCTCTCTGGACTTTATACTCCATGGGGTCTCTCCCTTCTTGTAGCTCTAATTATCCTCTCTATGCAGATGATCTTACGATCTGTAATGAGAATCGCTCAGCCTGTGATTCTCTCATACTCAAGGTCTGTATTCACTGTGTCTGAATCTGTGTCTTCCAACATCTCATACTAATGTATTCACAACTAGTGAAAGCTTTTTTTATCTATTACCATGAATAAGCCAAATTGAACTATTGAGCATTTTCTAAACTCAATTTACTCATTCCTTTGACTTTTTTGCCCATTCGGTTCCCTCTGTTTAAAAAGATCCATTACTTTTCACCAGATAAGCAAAGCACTATTGAAGAAGAAAAACAAAGTAGGAGGTCTCACACTGCTGGATCTCAAAACCTACTATACAGCCACAGTAGTCAAAA
>NW_006921683.1:5554209-5554689 GCF_000298275.1 Orycteropus afer afer
TTATTGTAAAAGTTAAGGAAAGGTTTATCTATAGAAGGAAATTTTCTTTGTTGTTTACCAGGGGTGGGAGCAGAGGGGAGGGAATGCTGTTAGCTAGATAGAAATAAGTATTGAATTGGTTGAAGAGAAGGGCAATGTACCAAATCTATGTGACCAATATGACAGCATCGAGGATGAGAAAGACATAGAGAGGTACATGGGAGGTACAGACAACAAATATGAACGCTTTTGCACATATAGTACTGCATTGTCAATGAAGGCAAACATGGGTATATGGGTGGATAGATGGGTGGACAGGCTGAAAAATTAGGTATGTCGATGAAGTGGGGAGTGTATCCAAGAAAATATATAAGGTTGGCAGACAACGATCCTATAAGTTTATGTAAATGATCAGAATTCCCAGGTGTATAGTAGAGCTGACAAGGGGCAATGTTGTGGTCACTGCTTGGTCACAGCCAGCTACCCAGAGGGACTGGGTAG
>NW_006921683.1:5555624-5566843 GCF_000298275.1 Orycteropus afer afer
AACTGTGGTCAATGTCATGAGAAAAAGTGTATGTGAACTGCTGTATGGAAAGTGAATTTGCTCTGTAAATCTTCACCCAAATCACAATTTAAATATATATATATATATATATATATATTTCCATTACTTTTCTCAAATAACGTTTCTACTAAAAATGTTTCTCATTATTACTCTATATATAATTCTGTAGTTTCATTTCTAACTCTCTTAGCTCCTCATTGTTCTCTGTTTCATTATGGACATTTTTATGCTAAGACATATTTCCTGATCACAATCCTAGGTTTCTTGTGGGGCAAAAACTTTGTATCCTCCACTGTACCTTTGAATGGCGCCAAATAGATGGCTGTTCAAAGAAAATATAACTTCCTAACATAACTACTTGCACATTGATCAGCTGGATCATATGGCCTAATTGCAAAGTGGCTTGCACAGCATACTGTATCCGATGAAGAGCCTTCTATTGTTCTGTACCCCACTCAAAACTAGCAGCTCTTTAATTCACTTGATAAATAGACCTTAGCAACACACCTAAATGAGGGATGTTTTACCTGTAAAATCCAGAGAAGTCCACCAGGCATTGCACCTCTTTTTCAGTTGTGGGATGAGTCATACACAAAAACTTATCCTTCATTTTCCTTCAAGTTTCAGGTAATTACTACAGGGTGGTTTTGGGGTCCCAATGGGCCTGCTCTGAGAAGGACCTGAGCTAAGACTCCATTAATAACTTGATCTCCACATGCCACTACTCTGACGAGTAGGCCACAGTCATGTTTTTGGTCTCCTAGAATTAGTCTCAATTCAGAGCCAGTATCCAGAAATCCCCCCAAAATCTAAATATTTCCTTTTCCCCAATGGACTGTCACTTTCATAGAAGGCCATAGATCTCTTTGGGGAAAGCTGAGAGAAAGATTAACAGTACATATTTTTGGCAGTGTAGTGTGGTCTACCCCCAAAAGAACCCAGCCCCCCTTCATTCTAGGTGTTGTAGGTCTATAAACTGGCTCAAGTCTGGGAATTGATTGAAGGACTATTAATAACTCTGTATTCTGACAGATCAAGTTAGTCTGCCATTCACTTGATCTAGAACTCTTCCGCTTATACAGATCAAGTAAATATTTAACAGATTTCTCATCTATTTCTCCCCTGGAACACCATGCCTGATCAGCCAACACCATAAGTCCATATGAATCAATCTATTCTTATTACTATTTTGACTGCTGTCCATATCTTTGTCGATTATACACTGCCACTTGGTTCCTACCATCATGGATTTCAATCAGCCCTATTGTATTTGGGTGTCTTAATTCCATTAATGGAGTTCCCACTGTCAAATCTGGCATAAACAAAATAGCAATCACAGCAGTCTTCATGGGTCTTAGTGCTCCCTTCACTAATTTGTTCCCCGCTGTTGGGAAAGTTGTGTCCTTTTGGCACTCCATGTGTCAGTCTATGGGTCTAATCTGATAAATTCATTTGAACATGCTAATTTCCCTTAACCTTTGGATACTTTCTACATTATACCAAGGCATGTGTGATACTTCAGTTTAACTTAGCGGAGGCCACTGTACAATCCCTATTTCAGTAAACCAACCAAATAAACTATTATATTCTTTCCTAACATCTCAAAGTGAAACATTGAATGTTGAATCTATGCTTAATCAACCTTAATCAATAAACTCAGATTGGTTCAACGTTATGTTTCTTGCATGGTTATGCCGCACCATTAATAGCCATTTGTTCACATATTCTCCAGGTTTCTGTTTGCACATATTACAAAAACAAGCAATTCTTTTGGAGTATAGTATGCTTCTTCCTAGGTCACACTTTGTAGTTCAACTTCTGGGGTTGTCTGGAAATTCAGTCTAGTTATAGGCCTAGAAGCAACAACGGGTGTTGAAGGTGGTTCCTGGGAACATTCAGCAATGTCTTGTAAAGGACCTGCTTCAGACAATGCCTCGGTCAATGCCCCAGGCATCAGCCCAGGTGATATCTCAGATAATTACTCAGCAGACACTGCTGGGTTAGTTTCCTCAGATGGAGGTAAAAGGGCTGATTCTGTTGGCAGGAGATATTCAATGGAATATAGGGGTTTGATGTCCCCAACTTCTTGGTTATCTGCCCATATGTCCCTATCCCATGTTTCAGGATATCATTTCTTCCCAATCAATACCCTCATTTTAACTTCAGACACAATATGAGGTTGGCAATCCAATTGGTGCTATAATTCAGCCACTCTCCGTAAGACTCTAGGTTTGGTTTTCAGCAATATTAGCTCTGTTACCACAAGAAATAAGGCTTTCTTTCAGGGCAAAAGTGGAAACATTGAGGGTTTTTTTTTTTTTTTTTTTTTCCCAGCATCTGAGCTATGTATGACTCCAAAGCCCCAAGCTTATCTCTTTGTTTCACTTTGTCTATTGTAAATAGGACCAACCAACCAGCTACCTTATACTTTTCATTGTGATAAAATTCCATAAAACTAGCAAATATGTCATCAGCCAGAGCCTCACTTCTCACCAATACTTGATCCACTTGTGCTGCTGTTTTGTGTATTAATATTGCTATCTCATGCCATGGGTTAGTAGTGCCTTCTTTACTAATGGAGGCAAAAACATTAGTGCCTTTACAATTATTCATACTTGAGAACCAATTTAGAAAAATCATCCTAAAGATTTTGTTATTCTAGAACTACTCTCAAATGTACCAAATGTCTTAGTTTGGATTCTCTAGAGAAGCAAACCTAGCAAGGGTTATAGATAGATAGATGATAGATAAATAGAAAGGAAGGAAGATATAGATAGATGATAGATAGATGTAAATTTATATCAAGTAAATGGTTCATGCAGTTGTAGAGGCTGGCAAGTACCAAGTCCATGGGCCCATGGGTCAAATATCAAGCTGGAAGCTTCTCTGACTCATGTAGCAGCAGGGACTGATGAACCCAAGATCAGCAGTCAATACAATACTCTGCTGGTTTCAGAGGCTGATGAATCCAAGATCAGCAGGTAACATGGCAGTTTGCTGACTCAAAGCTTGTAAAGGCAACAATCCCAAGATCAGCATGTAATATAGCAGGCCACTTGTTCAAGTCCAGTTATGATGAGCCAGACACAGGATCTTGAATAAAAAGCCAGAGAGTTTTGCCAGAGCTTTTCAATACATATTGGAAAAAGGGTACACCCTGAAGTAAACTCCCTTTCAACTGATCAACTGCTCATAGCAGATCTCATTATGTAAGTGATTACATTATATCAGATCTTATAATGGGGGATGGCTACATCATAACTGATAAACAACTTAGAATCATGGCCCAGCCCGGTTGACACAAAAAGTTAACTATAATAATAAGTTTTACTGGTTTTGCTTCTCTAGAGGACACAGTCTATAACAGCAGGGAAGTGCACTCTTAGTTCTTAGAGCACATGGATTCTGTTCTTGCTTTGGAAAAGTGAACTACACCAAACTACTTGAAAGGAGGAATTTTGATGTAACCTAGAGTCTGAAAATCTCTGATAAATTTTCAAGAACAGGTATATCCACTGAGATAATCTAATTTTGTATTTAAAATTGAAAATCAGTTTTAGATTTATAATAGTTTAGTTAAACTATTGTGAAAATCTGTTTAACATCAGGAAGGCCATGCATCAGGGTTGTAACTTTTCACCTTACTTATTTAATATGTTTGCTTAGCAAATAATCCAAGAAGCTGGACTATATGAAGCAGAGCACAGCATCAGCATTGAAGGAAGACTTATGAACAACCTGTCTTATGTAGATGACAAACCCTTGCTTGCTGAAAAGGAAGAGGACTGGAAGCACTTACTGAGGAAGAACAATTATTACGATCTTCAATATGGATTATACCTCAACATAAAGAAAACAAAAATCCTCACAACTGGAGTAGTTGTGACATCATGATAAATGGCAAAATGATTGAAGTTCTCAAAGAATTCATTTTACTTGGCTCCACAATCAACACACATGGAAGCAGCAGTGAAGAAATTAGACATCATATTGCACTGGGGAAATCTGCTGCCAAAGAAATCTTTAAACTGTTGAAGAGCAAAGATGTTACTTTGAACACTAAGTTGTGCCTAACCCAAGCTATGGTATTTTCAATCACCTCATATGCATTGAAATCTGGACAGTGAATACAGAAGACTGAAGAACAGTTGATGCTTTTGAGTTGTGGTGTTGATGATGAATATTGAAAGTGCCATGAACTGCCAGAAGAATAAACAAATCTGTCCCAGAAGAAATGCCGCTGGAATGTTGCTTAGAAGCAAGAATGGTCAGACTTCGTCTCACCTACTTTGGTCATGTGGTCATAAGGAGTAGTCGCTGGAGAAAGATACCATGCTTGATAAAGTGGAGGGTCAGAGAAAAAGGGATAGGGTGTCCTAGGCCAGAATGATTGTGGTCTTAGTTCCCATAACTTCTTTTTGGATCATTCTCCAAATCCATCCCATCAATTCACCTCTTCCCTTCACCCTCATGTGGGGTTAACAAGATGTCCCAAGATGTTAGAGTGTTCATGCCTTTGATTCTGGGAAATGTGTCATGTCTCCAGCACCAATAGGAAAGTTTAGTAAATAGGCCCCTGGATGGCACAGTATTTCCTTTACAAGATTGTATGAGATTGTACTGATAGTGCTGATACACTGATTTGGGGTGACTGTCACTGATGTTGGAAACAGGTGAAAGGACAAGCACTGACCTTTGGGCCTGAGCTATGTGCGGGCCTTTTGTTGGCTCTCACACATCCACTGGCTCTTACTCCTCTGAATTCCTATAATGATACAGCCTTTTTTTTTGATACCTGGGAGTCTATAGGTGAAACAGGCTTCTTTTATTTCCTGTGGCCCCTGACACTGGCCACAAGTGCAATTATTCAATCCTCTCCACTGATTTCATGAGGCAGTTCTCTAGGGCAGGTGTCCCTCTCCTTTAAAGGGCTAATAAGACCATTGTTCTATAGCAACAGGCCCATGGATGGGGTAACATGGTACTTTTCATGCTGAGCCAGATGAGGGAGTAACATTCCATACACAAATAAGGTCACTCATTTAGCTTTGCCCATGGGCTCCTCACTATCTTCCTTGATCAAGTCAGTGTGTGGAAGGCAGGGTAAACATCAAAAGAAAACACATTCTATGAATATATTGATTGTGACCTAAAGAATTAAAGGAAAACATGATTGGAAGATGTTTTGTTCTGCATTTACAATATCAAATCCCCATGATAAATTTAACATGACAAGGAATGAATTATCTTTCACATGTTTCTGAATATTCCAGGTAAGACTTACATCTGGGGTTGTTATCAAAATTTCATAACAACCTTTGATAGCCACTATAATCCAATATTCACTGGCAGCTCCATAAATGATACAGTGTCATGAGTACTGATGTAAATTAAATAAAGGAATATCAAGGAACTACAGAAGAAAGAATATCTACATTGTTTCAATTCAAACAGGTTTTGAAGAGTCATAGCATTTGGAGCAAGGATAATGTTGATACCTTTCTATTGTGGTGAAGAAATCAGATTAGCTGAAAAAGGATGTATTTGAGCAAAAGTAGCCAATTAAATGTATTTGAACAAAAAATGATAGTACCTGAACACAACAAAAGAATCCTCAGGCACTGAGTGAACAATAAACAGAATCTTAAATACCTCTTCTAAATCTAATTCTAAATTTATAACTTGCTGCCTCACTTAAAGAGCTCTGGTGGCATAGTGGGTAAGCCATTTAGCTGCTAACCAGAAGGAAAGTAGTTCAAACCCGCCAGCTGCTCCTCAAGAGGATGAGGCAATCTACTTCATTAAGGGTTTACAACCTTGGCAACACAAAGGGAATCACTATAATTTGTAATTGACTTGATGGCTGTGGGTTTAGGTTTTTTTTTTTTTTAATGTCTCACTTGGGCCCATGAATTTTGTTTATAGCTACAGAGGCAAAAACAAACAAGCAAAATAACAGCAACAACAAAATTGTCTAAGGCCCTGCACACACCAGGAGCAGGCTTGTCCATAATTCTGAGGTTTGGCTGTTTGCCCCTGGCAATGTAAGCAAAATACAGCTATATATCAGTACCCCTCTCAAAGTGGAGCTGAACTCAGCACACAAAAAGGAGTAGGCTTGTCGTCAATCCAGAGATAGTCATTTTCTCATAGGTGCCAACTGCAGTAGCAGCAAGGTATGATTTGGGTTGAGGAACAGAGTATGAGAAACAGGGACTTGAGGTAAGTGATAGTGTTTTAAGCTATTCTTTAATCTCTATGAAAACCCCACCAACACTACCAGCAGCCTCCACAAATAAACATGTTGTGTTATATGCTGTTGAGTAAACCTGACTCATAGTGACCCCTCCTTGGGTTGCTGAGGCAGTATCATTACTGAAGTAGATTGCCCAACCTTCCTTCTGAGGACTGGCTGGTGGTTTTGAACCTCCAGCCTTCTAGTTAGCAGTCAAGTGCCTTAGGCAATATGCTACCAGAGCTTCTATAAATAAATATACTATCTAAAAATAGAGAGTTCTAGTGGAGTAGTGATTAAGACATTAGACTGCTAACCAGAAGGCTGGCAGTTCAAACCCAGCAGCCAGTCCTCAGAAGGAAGGTTGGGTAATCTACTTCAGTAGTGATACTGCCTCAGAAACCCAAGGAGGGGTCACTATGAGTCAGATTCAACTCCACGGCAGTGAGTGAGTATCTAAAAATATGTATTTTCAATCGCCTCTTATGCATGTTAGAGCTGGATAATGAATGAGGAAGACTGAAGGAGAGTTGATGCTTTTGAGTTGTGGTGTTGGAGAAGAATGCTAAGAGTACCATGGGCTGCTGAAAGGACTAACAAATCTGTCCTGGAAGAAGGGCAGCCGAAATGCTCCTTGGAAGAGAGAAAGGCCAGACTTCATCTTCCCTACTTTGGTCATGTTGTCAGAAGGAATCATTTCTTGGAGAAGGATATCATGCTTGGTAAAGCAGAGGGTCAACAATAAAGGGGAAGGTCTTCAACAAGATGGATTGATACAGTGGCTGCAATGATGGGATCAAGTATAGCAAGGATCGTGAGGTTGGCACAGGACCAGGCAGTGTTTCATTCTGCTGTACATAGGGTCACTATGAGTTGGAGACAACCCCACAACACCTAACAACAACAAGAACAACAATAAACCAATAGACCAAAGTGCTGAGGCTTACAAGCAATCTCTAGTCCTGAGTCCTTTAAATTAGATGATATGTAACTCTTAAGAGTTTCCTATTTATAAATTCGGTGGTCACTGCTTTAGTAGGATTGATTAAGCTATAGGATGCTAAATAGACCTTTCAGGAATTCTTAAAGGGCCCAAAACAGCATCTGAGAAAGCATTAAGTACCACAATATTCTAAAGAAACCCCACACAATTGGAAGTAGATTTGTTAAGAGCCTGCATAGATGTGAAGGAATGAGCATGGTTAAACCCAGCACCATCATACCCAGAAATTTAAAGTAGGCTGAGACATTGAGAAAAGGGATGAAATCATTAGGATGTCAGAGACAAGATGCATTTCATACCCTCTTATTTAGAGGAGAGGGGAGCTTTCGTGGCATGGTACCCAAGGCATTTGACTGTTAACCAGAAGGCTGGTGGTTCAAACCCACCAGCCACTCCTCAGAAAGAAAATTGGGCAATCTACTTCCATAGAGATACTGCCTCAGATACCCAGGGAGGGGTTGCTATATGTCAGGATCAACTCGACAGCAGTGAGTTTGGTGGTTTTTGTTATTTTTTAAATAGAAGAGGAAAGGAGGAGGTACTCTTTCTCTTCTCTGAAACCAAGTGAGTATGGCTCCAAGAGAATTCTTAATTATGTTTGCTGTTGCCTTCAGAAGGGAATCCTGGGATCTTATTTCCCTATGTGGACATCATGCTCTCTGATATTACACCAAGTTTAGCTAAACAGGAAAAGGGAACTGGCAAGAGATACAAACTGTGGTAGTTAAGGTTGTATATCAACTTGGTTGGGCCTGGTTGAGTGGCTGGGCAGCTGGATGTAGTTATTTCCCATGATGAGATTGGTAATCAACGCAATGGTGGAATCTAAAGGAGCAGCTGAGTAGCTGCTTTAGGCATGTGAGCTGCTTTCAGTACATATAAGAAGCAACTTTGAGAAACTAGAAGTTGGTGGCACACTTTAACCCAGCATGTAGCCAAGTTGTTGTTCAGCAACCTGCCATGTTGCTGATCTTGGGATTTTTAATGGACTTAAATTGATGGCTTGTCATGTGGTTTGGTAATATTGGTACTGTACTAGATTGGACAATCTACTTCTATGGAAATATCAACTCGGAAACCCAAGGAGGGTTTGAGTCAAATTCGACTCAAGGGCAGTGAGGTTTGTTTGTTTGTTTGTTTTTTGCCTTTTCACTTGTTGACCTTGGATTTGTCAGCCTCAGCAGCCAGCAGGTGCCTGAGTGAAGAGATGCCTCTAGCTTAATGAGGCCAGAAGCAAGAGGCAGAGCTGAAGTGCAAGGTCGATGGCCTTTCAACCAACCCCTAGGCACTTGGAATTTGGACTTTTAACCTTCAAAATTGTAAGAGAATAAACTCCTGTTTGTGAAAGCCATCCCATTTGTGGTATATACTTGTCAGAGTGGCACTAGGTAACCTAACCACCAAGGCAAGGTGAAGTGGAAGTCTGAGAGCCATCTATAACCCCACACACAATCTGATAGGGCAAAGATTTGCAAGTATATCAGAGTTTAAGGGTGTGTACAAGTAAACAGTCTTGACCCATCTTTCCCCAGAGGGAAGAGGTGGGAATGGGAGAGACATGTAGTCAAAGGGGTAAAGCTGAAGTTGAATCTTTCACACCAGGAAAAAGCAGTGTTGGGAGGGGCTGAAGAACCTGTAGTATGTTCCACAGGTAAGCCAACAATTGAACACCTAGCACAAACAAAAATTGACCAGTTCCCATACACTGGAACATTTTCTGGAATAGGGAGGACAAAGAAAATGTTTCAGAAACAGAGAGCTTGACTATGACTATGTCGTGCAAGTCAATACTATCCTGTGGTGGAAGGAGACTGAAATCAAGTTTGAGACTGCAGTTTTCAAATGGTCAGAGTTTTGCTAAAACCAATTTCCATGGAGTTGATTCTGAACCTTGACAACCTCATATGTGTCAGAACAGAACTAAGTTTCAAAGGATTCTCAAAGTTTATTTTTTTAAGAGGTAGATCACCAGGACTTTCTTCTGAAGCACCTCTGAAAGTACTTAAACTTCCAACCTTTCAGTTAGCAGCTACATACTTTTTTTTTTTCCAGATATTACCTTTTTCCTTTTCTTTTTCTTTTTTATTTTCTTTTTATTGTGATTTGGGTGAAAATTTACAGAGCAAATACACTTTCCATACAGCAGTTCACATACACTTTGTCTCATGACATTGACCACAACTTACCACAATGCAACATCTCCCCTCCTACTTCCTCCCGATAGTTACCTCTTCCCTGTGTCTATCCCTCCATTCACTCCTGCCCCCTGAGCTGTCTCCCTGAGCATAATGAGCCCTTCTTTTTCCCATGCTTGTTCTCTCCAAGGAGTGTATCTACCTCAGGTAAATGTTCAACTCTTACGCCTATTGTTTGGCTGGAAGCCACAGGTATGTGTTCAATTCCAGACCTGAAAGGCAGCTAGGGGCCATAGACTCAGTGGTTCCACCAGGCTCTATCGGGCCAGCAAACCTGGTCCCCCCCTCCTTTTTTTTCCCCTCAAATCATTTTGAGTTTTGTTCCACATTGTTCTCCCTGTCTATCCAGGATCTGCTATACAGATCCTCTTCCAAGTGCTTGACAGTAGTAGCTGGGCACCATCTAGTTCGTATGGTCTCATACTCGAATAGGCTGCAGATTGGATGGTGTACCAGTTGCTAGGAATAATTGTGTCCATGAATTATTAGTTTTCTTCATTTTTCTTGGCTCTGGATGAGGAGAGACCCATCGTTGCATCTAAATGGCAGCTTGCAAGCTTTTAAGATCCCAGTCACTACTCGCCACAGTAAGAGGTGGAACAATATTTTGTGTAGTATGTTATGCCAATTGAGCTTGATGTCCTCTGAGACTATGGTACCGAGACCACAGAATCAACTACTCGGTCCCTCTGGGTAGCTGGCTTTGACCAAGCAGTTAATACAACCTTGCACCTTGTCAGCTCCACTGAGAATTCAGATCATATACATAAAGTCATAGGACCATTGTCTGCCAACCCTATACATGTTCTTGGGTACACTCCCTACTACATAGACATACCTAATATTTCATGTTTGTCTTCATTGACCAAGCCGTGCTATATGTGCAAAAGTGTTCATCTTTGCTGTCTGTACTCCCATATACCTCTCTATGTCTTTTGCTCCTCAATGCCACTATATTGATAACTCATATTTGGTACATTGCCCTTCTCTTCACCCAAATCAAAACTTATCTCTATCTATCTAACTGTATTCCTTCCCTTACCCTTCCATCCCTGGTAACCAACAAAGAAAATGTTTCCCTGACTTTTACAATAATGGACTAATACAATATTTTTCCTTTTGTGATTGACTTATTTCACTCAGCATAATGTCCTTCAAGGTCATCCATCTTTTGCGGTGTTTTGCAGATTCCACATTATTCTTTAGCAATGCATAGTATTCCATTGTGTGTATGTACCATAGTTTGGATATCCATTCCTTAGTTGATGGTCACCTAGGTTGTTTCCATCTTTTGGCTATTGTAAATATGCCATGATGAACATGGATGTGCATATGTCTGTTCTTGTCATGGCTCTCACTTCTTTATGGTACATACCTAGTAATGGAATGGCTGGGTCAAATGGTATTTCTCTTTCCAACTTTTGAAGGAATCGCCACACAACTTTCCACAATGGTTGTACCATTTTACAGTCCCCCAGCAGTGTATGAGAGTTCCAAATTCTCCACATCTTTGCCAGCATTTGTTATTTTCTGTTTCATTGAAATTTGCTACTAGTGCTGGAGAAAGATGGTATCTCATTTTTGTTTTGATTTGCATCTCTCTAATAGCTAATGATCATGAGCATTTCTTCATATGTGTGTTGGCCACTTGAATATCCTCCTTCATGAAGTGTCTATTCATGTCTACTGCCCATTTTTTAATTGGATTGTTTGTCTTTTTGTTCTTGAGGTGTTGGAGTTTTCTATAAATTCCAGAGATAAGTCC
>NW_006921683.1:5567181-5568249 GCF_000298275.1 Orycteropus afer afer
TCCAGTTTTGCCAGCACCATTTATTAAACATTCTCTTTGACATTTATTTAATGGATTTAAGCCCTTTGTCAAAGATCAGCTGACCATAGGTCGATGGATCTATTTCTGGGCTCTCAATTCTATTCCATTGGTCTATGTATCTGTCATTAATCCAATACCAGGCAGTTTTGACTACTGTGGCTGTATAGTAAGTTTTGAAATCCAGCAGTGTGAGACCTCCTACTTTGTTCTTCTTCAATAGTGCTTTCCTTATCTAAGGTCTCTTTCCTCTCCATATAAAGATAGTGATTGGTTTTTCTATATCCCTAAAGAATGTTGACAGGATGTGGATTGGGACTGCATTGAAAGTATAGATTGCTTTGGGTAGAATTGATATTTTCACAAAGCTCAGTCTTCCTATGGACAAGCATGTGATGTTCTTCCATTTATGTGGCTCTCATGGTTTCTTGAAGTAGTTTTTTATAATTTTCTTTGTACAGGTCTTTTGTGTCCCTGGTAAGATTTATTCCCAAGTATTTTATTTTTTTAGTAGCTATTGTAAATGGTATTGAATTCCTCATTCCTTCTTCAGCAATCTCTTTGCTGGTGTAGAGGAATCCAACTGACTTTTGGATGTTGCTCTTTTATCCTGCCATGATGCTAAATCACTCAATTAGTTCCAATAGATTTTTGACTGAGTCTCTTGGGATGTTTAGGTATAGGATCGTATCATCAGCAAATAGGGATAGTTTGAGTTCTTCCTTAAGAATTTGGATGCCTTTGATTTCCCTTTCTTACCTTATGGCCCCGGCTAGGACTTCCAGTATAATGTTGAATAGAAGGGGTGATAGCAGGCATCCTTGTCTGGTTCCTGTTGTCAAGAGGAATGGCTTCAGTCTCTCTCCATTGAGAATAATGTTGGCTGTTGGTTTTTGCATAAATGTCCTTTATTATGTTGAGGAATGCCACTTTTATTAATATTTTGCTGAGAGTTTTCATCAGGAATGGGTGTTGGATTTTATCAAATGCCTTTTCTGCATCAATTGATATGATCATGTGGTTCTTCTCCTTTGTTTTATTTATGTGGTG
>NW_006921683.1:5593234-5613860 GCF_000298275.1 Orycteropus afer afer
AAAAAAAAAAAAAAAAAACTCTTTCAATGAATCAGTCTTTAAACATATGATTTATCCTTCAATCCAGTCTCTGTCTTGAACTTCAGAAATAGAAATCTAATTTCCTACTCAGTATACATGTATGGATGACTAAAGAAAATTTCAAAATTAACATGTGCAAGAATGAATTCTTGATTCCCTGAACCCAAAATCTTGGCTCCCTGGATCTTCCTCATCTTAATAAATGCCACAACCATTAACTCACTAACATTCTTGAAATCATCCTTAACTCCTTTCACTCATACTACAAATCCAAACAATCTGCAAATTGTATTATATTTACCTTCAACTTATATCCTGAATCCCTTAATTCACCATTGCTCACCATTCCTCTACAACAGTTCTAGATAAATCCATGAACAACTTCTTAAATTGTCTCCATGGTTTCTTTCTTGCCTCTTACAAGCTATAATTCTAACAGCAGGTCAAGTTATTCTCTTAAAATGTAAAAACAGCAAATATTCTCCTACTCAATGCCTTGCAATTTCACTTAGAATAGAGTCCAAACTTCTTCCCTCTGACTAAAAAAATACATGAAACTGGCACTTGCCTTCCTCTTTTGCCTCACACTTGAACCTCCTGCTCTCCAGACACAGTGACATCCCTCATATCCTGGAGAACAAACAACAGGCAGCACATTCCAAATGTGATGCCTTTGAACTTGCTTTTGCTCCTATTTGCACACCCTTCCCCTGACAGCCACCTGCTTCTTTCAAGGCTCTGCTCAAACGGCATCTCTTGAAAAAACTCTTATTTGACTACACTTCATCTAAATAGTACATTTAAATGTTCTCTGTCCTTTTGCTTTTTCTCCAATGCACTTTCACTACAAGCCTTGCCCTGCATAGAAATTGTTTGTTTTCTTATCCTACCCACTGTCATAGAGTTGATTTCAACTCATAGTGACCCTATAGGACAGAGTAAAATTTTGCCACAAAATTTCCAAGTTTACAGAAGCAGACTGCCTCATCTTTCTCTTACAGAGTAGTTGGTGGGTTCAAACCAATGAACTTTTGGTTAGCAGTCCAGTGTTTTAACCATAGTGCTACCAGAGCTCCTTTGTTTTTTTTATAGAACTCACTATTAATGAAAGTCCATGGGCTAGGTCATTTGTCTTGATCTCTGTTGAATTCCAAGCACCAATATTACTAATAAATTAATGAAACAATAATAGTGCCTGAAGAGCTGGAAATTCCATAGATGTTTACATAATAACACTTATCAGTCCCTAGAACTTTTACTGAAAGCAATAAGAATTTATCATTTGTGATTGTTATATATTAACATACTTTGAAGAAGAAAAAAAAATAAATAACTGAATTTTACAAATGTAAACATTGGGGAAATAGAGGATACTGAATTGTGCACATAAGGTATAGAAACAGATACCAGTATATGTGTAATACTGCATTACCATTAACACCAAACATCAGGCTACAGATAAATGTATAGACAAATGAGATCAGATGGTGGTCAGTGAATAAGAATATACACTAGACCAATGATATATTTAGCTGAGTATATTCTTGCATAGATACTAGTGATACAAAACAACCATAATCATTACAGAAGCAACAGAAAACAGAGTTGGAGTAATCTGTCAGAGACAGCCAAACACCTTGGGAGAGAGAACCACTGGGTCTGCTGACTCAAGGCCATAGTAGTATTGGGGGACTCAGGCTCAAAGGGCACAACATAATACATAAAAATCTTGTTCCACAACCTACTTTGGCAACTGGGGTCTTCAGCGCTTTTGAGCGGCCATCTAAGATGCAGTTAATGGTCTCCTCTTGTCTGAAGCGAAGAAGAGTGAAGAAAACCAAGAGCATTTTGAATCAATCAGCCCTAGGATATGATGGACCTTGAGACCAGAAGAACTAGATGGTGTCCGGCTACTGGTGTTAAAACCACTCAGGAAAGGATCAAAAGCAGAGATCCTGGAAAGAGTGGGAGGAAAAATGTAGAACAAAATTAAAAAACACAATAATGACCAGAATTACTGGTTGGATGGAGTCTTTTGGGAACCCCAAGACTATGGCCCTGGAATACACTTCAGGCCTGGAATAGGACTTACTCCCAAGGGCTGGCTCTCAGCTCAACAGTAGAAAGACTGACATGCAGAACACACAACCCAGGACAATGCACCCACCTTCTCTACGGAGATACGCCCCTTGGAGCAGTAGTTGGCCATAGAGCACCAGAGGGGCAGCAATCACATGGAGGGAAAGCTGAACAAGCAGGACTGCATAACGAAGAAGGGCACAGGAATGGGAGGGTCACAGGGAAGGAAGGGGAGGAGAGTGGGTTAGGGTTGGGGATGGTAATTCGGGAGTGAAACCAAAAGCACACGTACTGTTGAATGTAAAACAAATTCTGTTCTGTAAATTTGCACCCAAATTACAATAAATAATAATAAAATAATATGCTCTCACTATGGAGCTCTGGTAGTAAAGTGCCTAAAGCACTTGACTGCTAACAAGAAGGCTGGGGGTTCAAACCCACCAGCCACTCCTCGGAAGGAAGATGGGGCAATCTACTTCTGGAGTTATACTACCTCAGAAACCCAAGGAGGGGTCACTATGAGTTGGGTCTGAGTCGACGGCACATAACAACAACAACATGGGTGAACATATAGCAAGTTTCTGTTCCACATAACCTAGGAGCTTGTCCCAGCTGATTTGCTTAACATGGGATCTATACCCTTCCCTTACATTTCACTTGGAATGAAAAGATGAACTGAGCTAATCATATTCTTCTTTGAGAGTTTACAAATTGGAAGATGTGGAAAGGAAATCATTAGCTGAGTTGAACAATCTTAAGGTAGACTGAGAGAAGAGGCATCCATTCTAAGTCATGTGAAAGTTCAAGAGTAAGAGTAGAACAATGAACAAACATGCTTACAGGTATCAATATACCTTGAGGGAGCTTCTGGTAGAGTCCTAAAAGATAAATAGAAAACAGAGAACCTGTTCCAAGCACAGGTTCCAATTCAACTATAGCCTGTGTAAGTCTGGAAAACAGAGCCCCTCGCTCTTTAGGAAATTTAGTTGGACCACTTTAATTTGAACCCCAAACAATCAAGGCATAATATGCATAATTATAGACTAAGGGTGTATTGCCCTTGGTCTCCCTTTGCTTCCAATCCTTTGACCAAGGACAATTTCAGAAGCAGCAGGATTTCACTGATGGTCCAGTAAAGCTGATGCAGCTTCTTCTTCACCCACAGTCACACAAGGCATTTTGCCTACCAGCTCTTTCCACATGAAGTTTTTTTTTTTTTTTTTTTTTTAATTCATCTCATAAAAAAAATATATATATATATATATAATGAAATCATCTGCTAATAAATTTCTGGGTAAATGTTTGAGTTGGAATTCCTCAAGCTCATTGCTGCCTTAAGCCACGTTTTCCAAGGTTAGCTTTCCATTAGCAAAGCAAAATATAGATTATCTGGATAATTCAAGCAAAACATGGCTCTGACTTGAATTGCCTAGATAATTGCAAGTTAACAATCTCTTTAGTATTGAATTTCCAGCAAGTCAGTTGTCCAGGTAATAGACACAAAGCATAATAGTGGCTTAAATTAGCAAGATAATTACATGCCTGCTCTACTTCACTTATCAACAAGACCTGGCTACAACATAAAGCACTTCAGTGGAGAAATGAATGGCATGAATTGATAGCCAAAGCTAGGCCCATCAACAGGAGGTAAAATAGGCACAGGGCAAAAATCAAGAAGGCTTTGTTAGGGAGCTCAATCTGTCTGCAACACCAGGCACAGCTCAAGTGAGAAGGTCTGACTGACTCTTGCAGGAAAAGGGGTAGAGAAGGAAAAGGATAGAAGATGGAGAAACATACTGAAGAGAAATCTGCAGAGATGGGAGATTTGTGGGGAATGAAATGGCCTCCCAAAAACTATGCAACAAGGAGTTGCAAGATGCAAGATGATGTCATGGTAACACAATCCACCCAATTCCTCTATAACAGAGATCTGAACAAACCAAGTGAAACAGATACAGATACAGATCTTGGAACGCTGAGCATCAAATAAGATGCTAAATAAATAAATTGAATGCTGATTGGAAAGAGAGACAGAGCAAGGGCAGTGAATGGGGAGAGAAAAGAAGCCAGGGCCCAATGGAGTATTGCTATTTGGGACACAGAAGGCATCATACACAGGCAAGAAACCAATTTCTTGAAGTCTACACTGACACACTGAAATCTGTAAGGAATCAAGGTGAGCAGAATAGATATTCTGGTAAAAGAAAGTTCAGAGAAATGGATGAGATTCCCAGTGGAACAACCAGAAGAGAGAAGGGGGAACTGGTGAGGGGGATTATTCAATTCACTCCTAGTGAACACCAGTCAGAAGAGGAAGGCCTGTGGGATGGAAGTTGGAGACACTGGTCTCTGGGTGGCCTCCCACTTAATTGAGTCAGGAAGGAACTATATAGTTGGCTGTGCATGTCCAGAAGTTTACCAGGCCCACAACAGTGAATTGCAACTAGAGAAATGCTCTCTCCATTTTCCTCACCACACATTCCTGGTGAAGAGCATTAAGGCCCCTTCCTGCCCCCACGAACCCTGTAGCTAGAGACACCTCCCCAGTTGTCCCTCACCTGCCTGGTTTCTCCGGCCACCTCCTCCTACCAGAAGCCCAGCCACCCACAACACCTGTGCCCCAAACAGATAGAACCAGTGTCTGTGGCAATTCCTGTCTGTGTGTGTGTCACTGACAGGTCTTGCTCCCAGTGAATTCAGGATGCACATCACTCTAGTCTCCTCCACTGGAGGCACTCATGTGTAACCCTCCACAGGTACACACTCCAGCAGATTGCACAACAGCCACCTGATGCCACTGCAATTGATTGACTATAGTTACACCAGACCCCTCTTCTTCTTCTTTTTTATCTCCTTTTCCCTTCTTTTCTTTCACATTTTCTTCCTTGTTATTTCTTTATTTCTCCCTCTTCCTCTTCTTATTTTATTAATATTATTTTTAATTTTCATCTACCTTTCTTCTCATCCACTCCCCCTTTTAAAATTTTTGCTTCTTTTTTTTTACTCCTGCCCCATCCAACAGAAAGCAGACATTAATTTCCCACTAGTCAGGCAAACCTACTACATGTATGACCTACCACCTCACTCAGTGGGTGAAGGCCACCAACCATTCCTGCACCCCTGAATCAACAACAAATGGTCATCATACCTGCAGCTCTTCTTGATAACCAACAGAGACCCACAACCACATTCTCACCAGTTACTCTCCCCACCTGGAGACAGGAGGGGAGTACCCCATTGTAGTCAATCTAGCAACAAAAGAAGCACACCTGCCCCACAAACCCAGATATTTCAAAACAAAACAACACAAAATTCAGGGCAAAACAAAGTGACACATAATAAACCAAATAAAAACAATTCCAAAAGGCCTCAGAGACAACGATTTCAATTCAAGCAAAGAAACAGGAGAAGATAGTGCAAGCAACTGACCACAATAATGAGGCAGGAAGCTCCCCAGGAAGAACAGGAAATAGAACTATCTGATAAGGAATTAGATAGGTAGATAGATAGATAGATAGATGGATAGATAGATAGATAATAGATAAAGATATATAGATTCATAGATATATGATTAGCCTTTTAAAAGCTCAATAAAACACACATAAAAAAATCAAAGAAAACAAAGATAATAACACAGAAGAATTCAGGAAAATAATACAAGAGCAAAATGAAAAAATAAATAGACAATTAGAAACCATACAAAAACAACAATTAGAAATCCCAGAGATTAGCACTAAAGTTGCAGAGATACATAGCACATTGTAAAGACAAAAGAATATAATTGAATTGACTGAATAATGATTCACTCAGTAGAACACAAATCCTGTGACAACAGTTTTATGAGGAAAAATCAAAAACAAGAAAAAAAGAAAGTCTATCAAGTGGAATAATGTGGTTGAAAATCTAGAACAGGAGACTGGGAGAAAAAAAAAGGAAGAAAGAAAGAAAAGTGCTGAAGATGTGCTAGCAGAAAACTTCCCTCATATCATGAAAGAAGAAAACATATTAATCTAAGAATCTCAACAACAAACCCCATATAGTAAAAGACCCCAAAAGAAGTTCACCAAGACATATCATAATCAAACAAAATCAACAATAATAAAGAAAATAGAAAGAAAACCTAATGACAAAAAACTCAGCACAGAAAAAATATTTGGAACAAAGAAACAATAAAAACACAAAAGAATGAAAGCAGTAAATTCATCCAACAACAACACCAAAAAAAAAAAAAAAAAATCTTATCGCCGTCGAGTCAGATCCGACTCATTGCAATCCCTTCTTGGGTTTCCGAGGCTGTATCTCTATGGAAGTAGATTGCTGCCTCTTCCTTCCAAGAGATATCTATCATTAATTACACACTATATGAGTGAATTAAATGCATCTGTCAAGAGAAAGAGAGTAACAAATGGATAAGAAAATAGGGGTCATTAATATGCTGCCTACAAGAGACTCAACTCAGACCCAAGGCTTAAAATTAAAATAAATAAATAGAAGATGGAAAATTGCTAATGTCAATCAGAACAAAAGCAGGAGTGACAATGTTAATCTCTGATAAAATAGACTTCAAGGCAAAAATCAGCATAAGGGACATAGATTATGTAAAGATAAAAGGATGAATCCACAAGAGGAAATAATCATAAGAAATATCAATGTACCCAGTGTAAGAGCCCCAAAATACATAAAATAAACATTAACAGGATTGAGAGGAGAACTAGACACTTCCACAACAGCAGTAGGAGACTTTGACACATCACTGTTGTTGAAGGACAAAACAACTAGAAAGAAACTCAAAAAAGATTCAGAAGATCTCAATAACACAGTCAACAAACTTGACCTCATAGACATATACAGGACATTCCATTCAACAAAAAATTCAATATACATTCTGTTCCAGTGCACAAGGATCATTCTCCAGAATAGACCATATGTTGTGCCACAAAACAAACCTCAATAAGTTTAAAAACATCACAATACTATAAAGCATCTTCTTGTATCACAATGCTGAAAAATTAGTAATCAATAATGGGAAGATCAAGGGGAAAAATCAAATACATGGAAATTGAGCAGCACCACGGTAAAAAAAAAAAAAAAAACTACTGGGTAAGAGAATAAATAAAATATGAACTTAAAAAGAAAAAAAAAAAATTCCTAGAAGAAAATAAGAATGAAAACACAATATAACCAAACCTTTGGGACATAGTGAGCAGTACTCAGAAGCAATTTGTAACCATAAATGCACACATCAAAAGAAAATAAATAGCTAAAACAAACACCTTAACCCAATAACTCCAACAATTAGAATAAGAGCAACCCTCCACCCAAAAAAAGCCTATGGCCTTCAGAAGAAAGGAGATAATAAAGATTAGAACAAAAATAAATGAAACAGAAAAAAAATAGAAAGCAGTAGGAAGAGTAGAAGTTGGTTCTTTAAACAGATAACAAAGTTAACAAACCACAGGCAAATTTAACTAAGAAAATGAAAGAGAAGATACTAATAACATGAATAAGAAATAAAATGGATGATATCAGAGTAGAACCAACAAAAATAAAAAGGATAATAACAGAATACTATGAAGAGCTGTACTCCAACAAATTTGAAAACATAGAAGAAATAGACAAATTTATAGAAACACACCCCTGTCTAAACTAAATGCAGATGGGGTAGAAATTTTGAACTGGCCCATATCAAAATAAGAAATTGAACAGGTCATTAAAAAAAAAGAAAACTCTAAACAAAAAATGTCCTCTACCAGATGGCTTCATTGGAGAATTCTACAAAACATTAAGAGAAGAGGTGACACCAATCTTACTAAACTATTCCAGAATATAGAAAAGGAGGGAATACTGCCAAATTCATTTTATGAAGCAAGCATACCCTGATACTTAAGTCAAGGAAAGACACCAATAAATTATAAAATTACCAATCAATATCCCTAATCAATATAGATGACAAAATCTTCAACAAAATCCTAGCTAATAGAATCCAATACTATATCAAAAAGATAAAACATCATGGCCAAGTGAGAGTCATAGGAGGTATGCAAGGATGATTCAAAATTATAAAAACAATAAATGCCATCCAGTACATAAGTAATACAAGGGGGAAAAAGCACATGCTTATATCAATCAATACAGAAAAGTCATTAGATAAATCCACCACCCCTTCTTGATAAAAACTCTTAGAATAGGAATAGAAGGGAAATAATAGCCAAATTTATTCTCAAAGGACAGAGACTCAAAGCATTCCCCTCACAAAGGAGAACCAAACAAGAATGCCCTCTATAACCACTTCAGTTCCACATTTTATTGGAAGGTCTAACAGAGAAATAAGGCAAGAAAGGGAAACAAAATCATCCCATTTAGTACAGAAGAAGTAAAACCAATGCTATTTGCAGATACTATGATCCTATATGGGAGCTTTAAGGAGTTCTAGTAGAGAAGTGCCTAAGGCACTTGACTGCTAACCAGAAGGCTGGTGGTTCAAACACACCAGGTACTCCTTGGAAGTGATACCACCTTGGAAACCCAAGGAGGGGTCACTATGAGTCCAGTCCCACTCCACAGCACATAACAACAATATATTGAATGATGCTGAAGCATCAGAAGAAGATGGAAGCACTACACTGAATCATTGTATCAAAAAGAATTGGTCGTTGTTCAACTATTTCAGGAAGTGGCATATGATCAAGAAGAAATTGCATTGAAGGAAGAGGTCCAAATTACACTGAAGGTATTGGCAAAAAACAAAGCTCCAGGAATTGACAGAATACCATTGAGATATTTCAACAAATGGATGTAGTGCTGGAGGCACCAACTCATCTATGCCAAATTTGGAAGACAGCTACCAGGCCAACTGGCTGGAAGAGATCAATATTTGTGTCCATTCCAAACAAAGATGATCCAATAGAATGTGGAAATTATCAATCAATATTATTAATTAATAGCTCATGCAAGTAAAATCTTGCTGAAGATAATTTTAAAATGGTTGCAGCAGTATATTGACAGGGAACTTCCAGAATGCAAGGTGGATTTGGGAGACCACATGAAACGAGGGATACTATCGCTGATGTCAGATGTATCTTGGCCGAAAGCAATGAATACCCGAAAGATGTCTACATGTGTTTTATTGACTATGCAAAGGCATTTGACTGCATGAATCATAACAAATTATTGATAACATTCTGAAGATTGGGAATTCCAGAACACTTAGCTGTGCTCGTGAGACACCTGTATGTATGACTGAGAGGTAGTCATTCAAACAGATCATGGGGCAACTGCATGACTTAATATCAAGAAGGGTGTACATCAAGGTTGTATTATTTCACCATATTTATTCAATCTGTATACTGACTAAATAATCAGAGAAGCCAGACTATGTGAGGAAGAACGCAGCATCGGGATTAGGAAGAATCATTAATAACCTGCTATGTGCAGATGACACAGCCTTTCTTGCTGAAAGTAAAGATGACTTGAAGGGATTACACCTCAACATAAAGAAAAAGAAAATCCTCACAACTGGACCAATAAGAAATATTATGATAAATGGAGAAAAGATTGAAGTTGTTAAGGATTTCATTTTATTTGGATTCCCAGTTGTGATAGTTGGAGCTGTTTGTCAACTTGGCTGGACCCCAGTTCTGTGTGGTTGTTCCCATGATGGGATCAGATGACTGTGTTCTGAGTGGCCAGTCTGCCCAAGGGGAGTTTCCCTAAGGGTGTGGCCTGCTTCCAAGATATCCAAGAACATTCTGGGAAGAGCCGCATTCCTTGAGGAATTGGAACCCTGGTGTGCGAACTACAAACTTCCGTGAGTGAGCGGCCCACCACTCAGCCTGGAGATCTCGGATTCGTCTTTTGTTGAAGTCAACAACCAGTGTACTGCATGCCAGCTTGAATCTCTCGGCTCCCCTGTGCTTGTGGAAGCCAAGGCGGCCGCAAGCCCCATCTCCTCCAGAGACTTGGACTTTTCGGCTTGGACTTGTCGGCCTCTATATGCTTGTGAGCCATTTTCCTAAGATAAATTTCTCTCTCTCTCTCTCTCTCTCTCTCTATATATAAATATATATATACACTTTGCTGGTTTTTGTGTTTCTCTAGAGAACCCAATCTAACACACCAGTCAACATGCATTTAAGCAGTGGTCAGGAAATCAGACATAGTATTGCACTGGGAAAATCTGCAGCAAAAGGCCTCTTTAAAATGCTAAGAAGCAAAGATGTCACATTGAAGACTAAGGTGTGCTTGACACAAGCCATGGTGTTTTCAATTACCTCATTTGTATGTGAAAGATGGACAATGAATGAAGAAGAGGAGTTGATGCCTTTGCATTGTGGTATTGCTGAAAAATACTGAAGATACCATGGACTGGCAGAAGAACAAAAAAGTCTGTCCTGGAAGAAGTGCAGCCAAAATGTTCTTTGGCAAGGAGAATAGCCAAACTTCTCATATTCTTTGGTCATACTGTTAGAAGGGATCATTTCCTGGAGAAGGTATTATGTGTGGTAAAGTAGAGAGTCAGTGAAGAAGGGGAAGACCCTCAATGGGATGGACTGACACAGTAGCTGCAATGATGAGCTCAAGTATAGCAAGGATTGTGAGGATAGTGCAGGATGGTGCAGGACCAAGAGGTGTTGTAAATAGGGTCACTATGAGTCAGAACCGACTCAATGTCACCTAACAATAATAATATGATCCTATACTGCCTCAGAAACCCAAGGAGGGGTCATTATGAGTTAAGTCTGACTCAATGGCACGTAACAACAACAACAACATACATACATACATAGAAAATCCCAGTGACTTAGCAACAAGACTACTGGAATTAATTGAAATATTCAGCAAAGTGACAGGGTAGAAGATGAACATACAAAAATAACCTGGTTTCCTCTACATCAACAAAAAGATCTCTCAAAAGAAAATAAGGAAAACAATGCCACTTATAGTAGCTACCAGAAAAAGATAAAACACTTAGGTATAAATCTTACCAGAGATACAAAAGACTATACAAAGAAAACTGCAGAACACTACTACAAGAAACTATGAGATCTAAATAAATGGAAGAGCATAACATTTTCATGGAGAGGAAAACTGAATATTGTGAAAATGTCAATAGTACAATCTACATATGAAATGCAATCTCAATCCACAGTCAATCAATATCCCTTAAAGACATGATAAAACCATTCACAAAATTTTGTGGAAAGGAAAGAGACCTCAAATAAGCAAAGCACTATTGAAGAAGAATAAAGTAGGAGGTTTCACATTTTCTGATCTCAAAATTTCCTATATAAATACAGTAGTCAAAACAACCTAGTATTGGTATAAGGACAGACATATAAACCAATGGAAGAAAACCAAGAACCCAGAAGAAGATTCACCCACCTATGGACAGCTAATTTTGAAAAAGGGCCAGAATCCATTGAATTTGGAAAAGGCAGTCTCTTTAGCAAATGATGCTTGTAAAACTGGATATAGAGTTGCAGAAAAATTAAAGAAGATACATATTTCACATCATATACCAAAACTAACTCAAGATGGATCAAAGACCTAAATGTGAGCCTAAACTTATAAAGATCATCAAAGGAAAAATAAAGACAAACTTAGGGACATTAATTTATGTCATAAATAGACTATCCAACATAACCAAAACTGCAGAAACTGCAGATGATAACCTTCCAGAAATTAAATTCTTATGCATATCAAAAGACTCTACAAGAGAGTAAAAAGAGAACCTACAGACTAGAACAAATATTTGGCAGTGACATATCCAACAAAGGACTTCTCACTGAAATGTATAGAAAATTTCAATGTCTTAGCATCAAAAAGACAAACAATCCAGTTAAAATTGGGCAGAGGGCATAGACAGATACTCACCAAACAAGATATTCAAGTGGCCAAAAAACACATGCAGAAATGTTTAGGATCATTTGTTGTTGTTTTGTGCTGTTGAGTCATTTCCAACTCATAGCGACCCTATGTACAACAGAACAAAACACTGTCCCATCCTGTGATAGCCTCCAGATCCCTACTGTACTGTAATATGGTAGTTCAGGTTGTGTGTCAACTTAGCTGGGACTGGTTGAGTGGCTGGGCAGCCGGTGGCAACCAACTCCATGGTAGGATCTACCACAAGCATCTGAGTAGCTACTTTAGGGATATGGTCCACTTCCAGTATATAAGAAGCAGCTTTGGAAATGGTCTCTAGGTTATGGCACGCTTGAGCCCTGCATGTAGCCAAGTGTTGTTCAGCAGGCTGCCATGCTTTGCTGATCTTGGGATATTTAATGGACTCCAATTAATTGCCTGCCATGTGGTTTGGTAATACCAGGGCTGTGCCTTGTTACTTATTGACCTTAGGTTTGTCAGTCTCAACAGCAAGCAGCTGTCTGAATGAAGAAAAGCCTCTGGCTTCACTGGGCTGGGAGCAGGGGGCAGAGCTGAAGCCCAAGGTTGAGGTGCTTTCACCTAGCCCCTAGAGCCAGGTATTTGAACTCAAACTTAAAGCCTCCAAATTGTAAAAGAATAAAGTCTTGTTTGTTAAAGCCATCCCATTTGTGATATATTCCTGTCAGAACAGCACTACGTAACCAAAATGGGAGCCCATCACTGCAGCTACCATGTCAACCCATCTTGTTAAGGGGCTTCTCCTCTTTCTTTGACCCTCCACCTTACCAAGCATGACATCTTTCTCCAGAGAATGGTCCCTTCTGACAACATAACTAAAGTAGGTGAGACAAAGTCTTTCCATTCTCTCTTCCAAGTAATATTCTGGATGCACTTCTTCCAGGACAGATTTGTTAGGTCTTTTCGCAATACATGGTATGTTCAGCATTTTTTGCCAACATCACAACTCAAAAACATCAACTCTTCTTCTCTCTTCCTTATTCATTGTCCAGCTTTCACATGCATAT
Source organism: Orycteropus afer afer (assembly GCF_000298275.1). Taxonomy (NCBI): domain Eukaryota; kingdom Metazoa; phylum Chordata; class Mammalia; order Tubulidentata; family Orycteropodidae; genus Orycteropus; species Orycteropus afer. Next base: position 5,606,245 of record NW_006921683.1, read on the forward strand.
TAGGCAATTGAAAATACCACGGCTTGGGTTAGGTACATCTTAGTCTTCAGGGAGATATCTTTGCTCTTCAGCATCTGAAAGAAGTCTTTTGCAACAGATTTGTCCAATGCAATACATCTTTTGATGTCTTGACTGCTGCTTCCATTGGTGTTGATGGTAAAATCAAGTAATATGAAGTCTTTGACAACCTCAGTCTTTTCTCCATTTATCATGATGCTGCTTATTGGTCCAGTTGTGATGATTTTTGTTTTCTTTATATTGGGGTCTAATCCACACTTCAGACTGTAGTCTTTAATCTTTATCAGCAAGTTCTCCCAAGTCCTCCTCACTTTCAGCAAGCAAAATTGTGCTGTCTGTATATCTCAGGTTGTTAATGAACCTGCCACTAATCCTTGTGCCACATTCTTCTTAATACAGTCCAACTTCTCAGATCATTAGCCATTAAATAAATAAATAAATAAATAAATAAAACTAGCCTACTGCAATCACCTTGATTCTGATTCATAGTGATGCTTTAGGACAGACAGTAGAACTGCCCCATAAGGTTTCCAAGACTAATCTTATGGAACAGACCCTCACTTTCTCTCTCAGAGCAGCTGGTGAGTATCTTTTGGTTAGCAGCCAAATGCTTTAACTATTATGCTACCAGAATTCCTATTACCCATTAACTATTAGAAAGATAACAAATCATAACAACGAGATATCATCTCACTTCAGCAATGTTAGCAAATTTCAACAAGACAGAAAACAACAAATGTTTACGAGGATATAAAGAGATTGGAGCTCTAATACACTGCTGGTGGGTCTTTAAAATAGTGCAACCACCATGGAAAATAGTATGGCACTTCCTTAAAATATTGGAAATAGAAATACTATTCGATCCAACAATCCCACTATGAGATATATATCCTAAAGAAGTGAAATCCAGGACACAAGTAGATATATGCACACCCTTGTTCATTACAGCATTATTCCCACTAGCAAAGACCATGTAAACAACATACATGTCCACTCACAGATGAATGCATGAGCAAACTATGTCACACATACAATAGAATACGATACATTAAAGAATAATGGTTAAAAAAAAACACCTTATAATGTGGATGTACTTGAAAGACATTATGTTAAGTGAAATAAGTTAATCACAGATATTAAGTGAGTCTACTGTTATAAAAAGACAGAGAAAGATTCACACACAGAAAGAAATATTCTGTGATAGTTAAGAGGGAAAGGAGGAAAGGGAAGTGTGGTAGTTCAGTTTGTGTGTCAACTTGGCTGATGAGACTCGTAATCAACTCCATTGTGGAATCTACTGTAAGCAGCTGAGTAGCTGCCTTAGGGAATGTGGTATGCTTCCAGTATATAAGCAGAAGCCTTGGGGAATGGTCTCTAGCTTATGGCATGCTTAGACCTTGCAAGTAGCCAAGTCGTTGTTCAGCAGCTTCTCATGATGTGCCGACCTTGGGACTTACAATGGACTTAAGTTAATGGCCTGCAGTGTGGTTTGGTAACATTGGGACTGTGCCTTTTTACTTGTCAACCTTGGACTTCTCAGCCCCAGCAGCCAGCAGCTGTCTGAGTCAAAAAATGCTTCTAGCTTCAGTGGGCAGGAAGCTGGAGGTGAAGCTGAAGCCCAAGGTTGAGGGGCTTTCACCCAGCCCCTAGAGCCTGGCACTTGGAACTTGGACTTAAAGCCTCCAAATTGTAAGATAATAAACTCCTGTTTGTTAAGGCCATCCCATTTGTGGTATATTCTTCTCAGAGCAGCACTAGGTAACCAGAACAGAATTTGGTACCGAGAGAGTGGAGTGCTGCTCTGGCAGATACCTAAAATGTGGAAACAGGAGTGGAGTATGTCCTTGACCTGAGACTCTGGCAGAGAGACCCCAGCATACGGCATGAGAGATGGCAGGCAGTAGGAGAGGCTAGAGAATCAGCATGAGACAGCGTCAGCCTTACCAGCCCATGGAGGGGAAAGCTTGATGCCTTTGGGTAGGTGGCTTCATGGCAGAGCAGGTTGTCTTCCAGCATTAACTGGTAGAAAAGATCAGCATGAAATGGAGTAGCAGGTTGGCTGGCCCATGGAGCAAGAAAGCTGAATGCTTTTGGGGCAGGAAGATTTCCAGCAGAGTGGGTTGCCTTCGGCATTAATCAGTAGAAGCAGAGAGACCAAGGAAATGGAAGCAGAGCTTCCTCAGCCTGAAAGGGTAGGACCATGGCTTTTGGGGGTGGAACCACCACAGTCCCCTAGGTTTCAAAGAACCAGGCCTTCACCAGCTTGGTTCTGGAGTGTGGTATTGCTCCTTCATGTGAGCAAGTGGGACAGAGCCATAGCTGTTGCCCAAGAGTGAGGGGGCAGAGCTGCCATGCCCAAGAGGGAGTGGAATGGGGTTTGCCAGGCCAAGGGGTTGAGGTGGCCACTGAGAAGAACTAGGGAACTGGAGCCACCCAGTGAGAGAGATCTGTACAGATGCCAAGTTGACAAGGGGTGGAACTGTAGTAATTTAGTTTGTGTGTCAACTAGGCTATGCCTGGTTAAGTGGCTGGGCAGCTGGATGTAGTATTCTCCATGATAAGACTGGTAATCAACTCCATGGTAGAATCTACTGTGAGCAGCTGAGTAGCTGCCTTAGGGAATGTGGTCTGCTTCCTGTACATAAGAAAATATCTTGGAGAATGGTCTCTAACCTATGGCACACTTGGACCCTGCATGTAGCTGTGTCATTGTTCAACAACCTCCCATGCTGTGCCGACCTTGGGGCTTACAATGGACTTAATTAATGGTCTGCCATGTGGTTTGGTAACATCAGGGCTATGCCTTTTTATGAGCCAACCTTGGGCTTCTCAGCCTCAGCAGCCAGCAGCTGTCTGAGTGAAGAAATACCTCTAGCTTCAGGAGGATGGGAGCTGGAGGCAGAGCTAAAGCCCAAGGTCGAGGGGCTTTCACACAGCCCCTAGAGGCTGGCACTTGGAACTCGGACTTAAAGACTCCAAATTGTAAGAGAATAAACTCCCGTTTGTTAAGGCCAAACTATTTGTGATATATTCTTCTCAAAGTGGCACTAGGTAACCAGAACAGGAAGGGAAAATGTCTAACTAGGTAAGAGACATATATTAATTTGGGTGAAGGAAAAAGTAATATACAAAAGTGAGTGACTAGCAGTATATCACTAAGGCAAAGGAAGACACGGAGAGGTGCACTACAGTTACAAACAACAAACGTAAACACTATTCCATATACAACCCTGCATTATAAGTAATAAAAACCATTAACCTACAAGTGGATGCATGGATAAAAAAGTAAGATGATCAAGTGTTGTTAGGTAAATGGAACTTTACCCCAACCCTCTATAGGTTTAGCAGATGATATTTCTATATACATATTTGTATGTGCTGTAAAAACATCCATGTATATTGCAGAACATACAGAAGGCAAAGTTATAATAAATTTCTTAGCCATAAACAAACACTATGAGGAAGTGATTCATTGGGTCCAGCACCATAGTTGCTAGGAATGTCAAAGTCAATTGACATGACATAGTTCACAAAGACATTATTCTATTTCCTACTTTGATGAGTAGTGATTGAGGTCTTAAAAGCTTGGGTGTGCTCATCCAGAGCAAAGAAGAGTAAAGAAAATCAAAGATGCATGGAAACTATTAATCCAAGGAACTAGTGGACTATGTGAACCTCAGCTTCCATGACCCTGAGACCAAAAGAACTAGATAGTGCCCAGCTACCTTTGCCAACCACTCTGAAAGGGTTCACAATAGGAGATTAAGGAAGATATGGAACAAAACTCAAAATAATAATAATAATAAAAAGATAAGACTTACAGGTCAAATAGAGCCTGGTAGAACCCTCAAGACTGTTTCTTAGTTATCCTTCGAGCGTGGAACTGAACTCACTCCAGTGGCTCGATTTTCAGTCAAACAAGGACTTCAGACAGGTCTATGAGGTGAACAATAACACAGTGGAGGTACACACTACCTACATCAACCATACAAGATCAAACATGTAGCATTTGCCAAGGATTAAAGCTCAGAAGGCAGAAATGGATAGGGAAGATAAACAAAAGGAAATGGTAATCACAGGGAGGAAGTGGGAAGAGAACTGATGCATTGTGGGGATTGCAATAAATGTCACAAAACAATATGTATGTGAACTATTGAATGGAAAATCAATTTGCTCTCTAGACTTTCACCCAAATTACAATAAAAAGTTTAAATAAAAATCTATGCAACGTGTTTTGCTGTTGCTTAAGTAACATACAGGAGAAAAATGTTTAGGAAGGTTTGAGTCCACTCAAACATCCTTCAGAAGAAAAACCTAGAGATCTACTTTGGAAAAATCAGCCATTCAAAACCTTATGGAACGGTTTTACTCTGACACACATGGGGTTGTAATGAGTGAGAATTAATGGATTTACTACAGTTTAACTGGTTAAATCTAAATAATATTGCCCCCGTACAATATGAATTTAATAATTTAAAATATATTATTGTTAAAATGAGAAGCCCTGGTAGCACAGTGCTTAAGCACTCGATTGCTAACTGAAAGGTTAGCAGTTGGAACTCACCAGCTGCTCTATGGGAGAAAGATGTAGCAATATGCTTCCATAAAAATTATAGCCTTGGAAACCACATGAGGCAGTTCTACTCTTTCTTAGAGGGTTGTTATGAATTGGAATTGACTCACTACCAGTGGGTTGGGTATATTCTGGGAATTATTAAAATTATATTACACTAAACAAGATATTAAAAAGTACTCTCAACTATTATTTAACTTTTCTCTACAGGGGAAAATGGGAAAAAAAAAGTGACCTTTTAGATACAAATAATCTGTGCTCTATTAAATCAACAAGGACTATATTTCCAGAATTGAAAGTATTCTACTCATGAAATACTTACTCTATATAGATATTGCCTTAAGCCTAGTTTTCAGTAAAGACTGAAAGACTTTCCTGTAAGATATTGGACAATTATATTATGAAGGTTATAATCAAATTATATATTAACATTAATTCATTTATCACATTAATCCATTAAACTTCTATTACACCCCTACAGGGAGCTCTGGTAGCATAGTGGCTACGGCACTTGACTGCTAACCAGAAGGCTGGTGGTTCAAATCCACCAGCCACTCCTCGGAAGGAAGATGGGGCAATCTACTTCGGTAGTGATACTGCCTCGGAAACACAAGGAGGGGTCGCTATGAGTCGGGGCTGACTCGACGGCAAACAACAACAACAACACCCCTACAATGTGAGAGGCAATGTATTTTCATATATATTATCCTATGCATTTATTTGCACCAAGAGAAAGTTGTATATAAACTCTGCATCCCACCACATGCTGCTTTACCTTCCATTCCCCAAAGCTATCATGTTTATGTTAAAATAGCATAGAAATCAAACAGGGCAAGGGCATATTGGAAAGATAGATGGTATTCAGATATTTGTTCAGGTTCTACCATTACCATCTTTTTCATCAATAAATTTGTTATGTTGATAAATAGTGTTAAATTTTCCCTCCTACCAAAACTTCTGACTCTATCCCTTTATTATCACTACATCAATAGCACACTATATGCACTATTGAAGGTAGTAATTATAATTTTTATTCTTGTCTATGTTTTTTCCTAACATATGATAGATAAGTCAAAGGTATCTACTTGACCATGGTGGCAAAAGATCTGCTTTTGTGGAAGAATGATTTGTGAAAGAAAATTTGAAATATGTGGTTGAGTGACCATTCAAACCAGTTGCCCTCTAGGTGATCCAACTCATGGCAGCCCCATGTGTGTCAGAGTATAATCATACTCCATAGGGTTTTCAGTGGCTGATTTTTCAGCAATAAATCACCAGATCTTTTTTCCTAGGTGCCTCTGGGTGGACTCAAAGAAAGCACTTAACCATTTGCACTATCCAGACACTTGGTGGTTAAGAAAGAGGTTTGGAATTACATGAAATATTCATGTCAATTTGTAAGAATCCTTTCTTTTCTGAAGTATTGGATTACATTATAAATTATGGTATATATATGGAGATATGACAAAATTGCTATATCTCATTATAATTCAGACCTATTTCTTCCTTTTGAATTGATTTATACAAATTACTAATATTCTCTAACCTTTAGTTTTGAATGCATATATTCCTGTTTGAGGTCTCCATTTTGAAATTTAATGTTCCCAGTTAAGGCAAACTATGTCACATATTGATACTAAGTGAATAAATGTCCCGAGGTCATGAAAATGGCTGCTAAAGGCAGACAATGAAAACTTAACAGAGTAAATCAGCAAGGCATGGCAAAGCTTTGGGGTTTACATAAAAGGAGGAAGAAAGGTACAAATAACTGATAAGTCAAATCAAGTAAGGGATCAGCTCTAGAAACCACACTTCTCCATATAAATAGCATGTGTTGTGTGTTTTTCTTCCTCTTTTTGTTCAAGGAATGCAAAACCTTCAGGCTGAAGGTCTGATTTGACGGCACATAACAACAACAACAACACACACACAAATAGTATATAGATATACCATTTTTTACTATATCTATACATATATATGTGTGTGTCTGTGTAAGTGAGTGTATATATGTGTGTGTGTGTGTCTATATATATATATATATATATATACATATGCATATATATGTCCACCATTCATCTGTCAGTTTGTCATAGTGTGGTGGCTTGTGTGTTGCTGTAAAGCTGGGGGCTATGCCACCAATATTTCAAATACCAGGAGGGTCACTCCAGTGGACAGCTTTCAGTGGAACTTCCAGACTAAGACAGACTCAGAAAAAGGAAGGGGACATCCACTTCCCAAAGTACTGACCAGTGCAACCTTATGAATCTCAGTGAAACACTGTCTAATATCTTACTGGAAAACTTTATGAATAGCCTGGAAACATTGTCTGAGATTGTGCTGGAAGATGAGACCCTCAGATGGGCAGGCACTCAAAATACAACTAGGGAACAGCTGCCTCCTCAAAGTAAAGTCAACCTTAGTGATGTGGATGGAGTAAAGCTTTTGGGACTTCCATTTGGTGATATGGCACAACTCAAAATGGGAAGAAGCAGCTGCAAACAACCATTAATAACCAGAACATGGAATGTACAAAGTATGAAGGTAGGAAAATTGGAAGTTGTCAAAAATGAAATGAAACACGTAGGCGTTAGTGAACTGAGATGGACTGGTTTGGGCAATTTTGAATTAGACAACCATATGATCTACTATGCTGGGAATGACAAATTGAAGAGGAATGGCATGGCATTCATTGTCACAAAGAATGTTTCAAGACCTATACTGAAGTACAATTCTGTCAGTCAATGATAGGATAATATACTTATACCAACAAGGAAGGCCAGTTAGTATTGTTATTATTCATATTTAAACACCGACTACCAAAGCCAAAGATGAGGAAATTGGGAAATCTTCTGCAAAAGACCTCTTTAAAGTGCTGAAGAGTAAAGATATCTCTTTGAAGACGAAGATCTTCCTAACCCAAGCCATGGTATTTGACTGCTAACCAGATAGCTGGCAGTTCAAACCCACCAACCACTCCACAGAAAGAAGAATGGGCAATCTACTTCCGTAGAGATATAGCTTCAGA
>NW_006921683.1:5614250-5616155 GCF_000298275.1 Orycteropus afer afer
TCCTCTCTTATCCTATGACCACTGGCCTTTGGTTACACTAGTGTGTCATGTAGACTCATAGGACAGGTGGTACTTATGTCAGCTCCTAGCATTTTTGGTACACTGAATCCATCTGTCAATATTTTCATTGTGAGACCATTCCAAAGGGTTTTTTAGGAAGTCACTCCCATCCATATTTAATTCCATTTAGCTCAGGATGCTGTTGCTGTTCTTTTGTGTCATCAAGTTGGACCTGACTCATAGTGACCCCACCTTGGGTTTCTGAGGCATTATACTACAGAAATAGATTGTCTAACCTTCATTCCATGGAGTGGCTGGTGGGTTTAGATACATGTTTTTTCTTTGATTATTATTGTTTTTTGAACTCCATTCATGTTGGAGGGGAAATTGGATGACATTTTATTTATTTTAAGTTGTCTCTCCCTTGCCCAAGCACAGCAAAAACTGTTCTTGAGAGTAATCTATTTTAGAAAATGATTTCTATAAGCAAAGCTTTTTCACATTTTTAAAATAATTCTTTAGTAAATCAATTATTTAACTTTGAAATACAGCTGCTATAAACATTTTATTAACTATTCTCTATACCTATTACCCCATCAAGCCACAGGAGCAGTGAAAGGTGGGAGTTTGTGTATATGGAGGCAGGCTGTGGCGAGCCAGCCCAGGTGTTCGCAACCTGGTGGCAGGCCAGGTAAGCAAGCTGGGCAGGAGAGACCAGGAAATGAGCAGAGGAGTTTGGAGCAGGTAAGGGAGACAAAATTGTCTGTCAATTTGTCATACTGTGGTGGTTTGAGTGTTGCTGTGAGGAGGGAGGCTATACCACCAGTGTTTCAAATGCCAGCAGGGTTACCCATGGTGGACAGGTTTCAGCAGAGCTTCCAGAATAAGACATACTCTTATGCTGACCATCCACTTCTCAAAGAATTGGCCAGTGAAAACCTTATCAATAGCAGTGAAACACTGTCTGATATATCACTGAAAATCTTTATGAATAGCCCTGAAACATTGTCCAACATAGTGCCAGAAGGTGAGACCCTCAGGTAGGAAGACACTCAAAATTCAACTGGAGCAGAGCTGCCTCTTCAGAGTAGAGCTGACCTTAATGATATGGATAGAGTAAAGTTTTGGGGACCCCTATTTGCTGATGTGGCACATCTCAAGATGAGAAGAAACAGCTGCAAATATCCATTAATGACTGGAACATGAAAGGTACAAAGTATGAATCTAGGAAAATTGGAGTTGTAAAAAATGAAGTGGAATGCATAAAGATAGATATCCTATGCAACAATGAGCTGAAATGAACTGGTTTTGACCATTTGGAATCAGACAATCATATGATCTACTATGCTGGGAATGAAAAATTGAAGAATGGTGTGGCATTCATCATCATAAAGAATGTATCAAAATCTTTCCCAAAGTACAAAGCTGTTAGTGATAAAATAATATCCATACACCTATGAGGAAGACCAGTTAATACTACTATTATTCAAATGTATGTGCCAACCACCAAAGCCAAAGATGAGGAAATTGAAGATTTTTACCAACTTCTGCAGTCTGGAATTGACCAAACATGCAATCAAGATGTATTAATTATCACTGGTGATTGGAATGCAAAAGTTGGGAACAAAGAAGAATCTCTGGCAGTTGGAAAGTATGGTCTTCATATTGGAAATGACATTGGAGATTGCATGATAGAATTTTGCAAGACCAATGACTTAAACATCACAAATACATTTTTTCAACAACAAAAATGGGGGCTATACACATGGACTTTGCCAGATGGAGTACACAGGAATCAGATTGACTACATCTGTGGCAGAAGGGAATGGAGAAGCTCAATATCTTCAGCCAAAACAAGGCCAGGACCTGGTTGTGGAACAGACCATCAACTGCTCATATGTAAGT
>NW_006921683.1:5619345-5624674 GCF_000298275.1 Orycteropus afer afer
TCCTTTTGATGGTATCCCACATGAACCTTAGGCTTTCTTCATTTTGTTTTGATCTTTTTTCTGATTGATCCCTTTCCAAAGAAGTATACAGGTATTTGTGTTCAATCTTATTAATTGTGTCTTCCATTGCATCAATTATACTCCTTTGACCTTTCAATGTGTTACCTATTTCTGACAATTTAGTATTAATCTTCTGGATTTCTATCTGTAGATTTACAATCATGTCTAATTTTTCATTTATTTTTTCATTTTGTTCTTGTATTTTCTTCCAAAATTCTTCTAGGGTTTTTTTGGTGTTTTCCTCAGTCTATCTCTCAACCCTTTGAAGATACCTGGATATAATTCTTTTGAATTCCTTATGAGGGAATTCCACTGCTGCATCTTCTTCAGGGATGTGTTTTGGGTCTGTATCCTGGTTCTTTGTTTCTCCTGCTTTATCTTGCTACTTTGTGTGGACTGTGATGTTCTGTTGTCTCTGAGGCATTGTGACATTTTTGTTTTTATATTTAATTGGTGATTATATGTTGGAGTGACTTGCCCAAAGTTTTCATTTTCTTTCTTTTGTTTGTATGTTATCTATACAGGCAGGGTACTGTTCTGTGTTCCTCTATTCACTAGTTGACAGCACTTATACACTCACCACCTGTCTCTTTTCCTTTGTCAGCCTCTCGTATGTCCTTGCTGACCCTGTCAAACAGAGCCTGTTCTTAGTTCGCTGGAATACAAATGAGAATGCTATCACTTTAAAGTCCAAAATATTTGCCACCTGTAAACATTCAAAATGGCTACACCCTCCAGGCAGCAGAAAGTCCACGGCTCAGGTTGTCTGCGTCCTTGCTGTTTCCCTTCCTAGCCATAGGCCACCAGAGCAGTTGTCCCTGCAGCTCTTGGTGATGGGGACTAATCTTTAGGTCAGTTCTCAGGTCCCAACACCACTTGGAAATATTCAGGCTATTGGTCTCATCAGAGTAGCTGACAGTCTGCAGCTCCAAACGTCTCTATACTCACTGTTTTTGTTCAGGTTTTTCCACTAGTTGGTGCCTAATCCACTTCTGTATAGTTCCTTTTGAAGCTCAGGGTTCCAAGTTTTTCTTCTGTATCTCTGTCAATTGGTTTTTCTTTTCTTTGTTGAAGAGGGTCTGTGTCGCTTGTCTGTCTATTCCTCCATCTTATTGGAAGTCCCCCTTTTAGTTTTCTAATGCCAACTCTTTGCACATTCCATTATAACACTTGACTTTATCTTCTCCAGCTTCTCTTTGGAATCTTCTGTTCAGTTCTTTTATCCTGTCAATTAGTCCAATTGCTTTAGCTACTTTCCATTCAAGGGCAAATTTCAGAGTCTCTTCTGACATACATTTTATTATTTTCTTCCTTTCCTGTCTTTTTAGTGACCTTTTGTTTTCTTCATGGATGATGTTCTTGATGTCATCCTATAGGTCCTCTGGCTTGATTTCCTGAGATATGCAGATGACACAACTTTGCTTTCTGAAACTGAGGAGGTCTTGGAGCACATACTGTTTCAGGTTAAAGACTACAATCTGCACTATGGATTATACTTCAATATAAAGAAGACAAAAATCCTCACAACTGGACCAATGAGCAACATTGCAATGAATGGAGAAAAGATAGAAGTTGTGAAAGACTTCATATTACTTGTTTCTACAATCAACACCAATGGAAGCAGCAGTCAAAAGATGTATTGCATTGGGCAAATCTATTCCAAAAGGCCTCATTCAAATGCTGAAGAGCAAATATATATCCTTGAAGACTAAGATGTGCCTGATCCAAGCCATGATATTTCCTATTGCCTCATTCTGTAGTGATATCACCTCAGAAACCCAAGGAGGGGTCAGATCTGACTTGACAGCAATGCCTTGCATTGTTGTTGTTGCATAATGTGTGAGAGCTGGACAATGACTAAGGAAGACCAAAGAAGAGTTGATGCTTTTGAGTTGTGGTGTTGGCAAAGAATGCTAAAAGTACTGTGGATTGTTAAAAAGAACTTACAGATCTGTCCTGGAGGAAGTGCAACCAGAATAATCCTTGCAAGCAAAAGTGGCCAGACTTCATCTCACCTATTTTGGTCATGTTGTCAGAAGGAAACATTCTCTGGAGAAGGATGTCATGCTTGATAAAGTGGAGGATCGACAAAAGAGGAGAAGGCACTCAAGGAAATGGATTGACATGGTGGCTACAGCAATGAGCTCAGGTATTGTAAGGAAATGGATTGACATGGTGGCTACAGCAATGAGCTCAGGTATTGTAGAGATCATGAGGCTGGCACAGGACTGAAAGTGTTTCTTTCTGTTGTACATAAGGTCACTATGAGTTGGAGAGGACACAAGGGCACATAACAACAACAACAAATACCTATTACCCATTCCCCTTAAGCCAATTCTGAATCAAAATGACCCTGTGAGACCAAGTAGCTCTGTCCCATAGAGTTTCCAAGACTATAATCTTTATGAAGAAAACTGCCACGTCTTTCTCCTATAGAGTGTCAGGCAGATAAGAATTACCAACCTTTTGATTAGCAGCCTAGCACTTAACTACTGTACCAGCAACATTCCAAAACCCATTGCTGCAATCTTCTTTCAAATAAGGTAATATTCACAGGTCCTATGATTAGGAAATGAACATATCTTTTTGGGGGCTATCTAAGTTTCTTAGTACTGCTTTAACACAAATATGACAGTTGGTTGTAACAAACAGAAGTGCTTTTCTTTACACTTGACAGTTTAGGAGGCCAGAAGTCTGAATTCAGGGTGTCAGGTCTAGGGAAAACTCACTCATTGACAGCTCTGGGAGAAGATCCATTTTCATTCTTCAGTTCCTTGAGGATCTCCACGTGGCATCTGTCCTCCCCTGGAACCTGCCTTCACCTGTTTGTGCTTTCCTGGCTGTGACTATGCTGCTCCTTGTAATTCAGAAATAATTAGGATTAGGACTCACTCACCTTACGCTGACGTGATCTCATTAGTATAACAAAGAAAACTACACTCCCTAACAGGATTACATCCACAAGTATAGGGGTTAGGATTCCAATATACATTTTGAGGGATACAATTCAATCTACAATCAGGGATGTTTCAACCTCTACTCAAAATTTTCCACTAAAAGCTGTATAATGAGTGAAGATTTGCAAATAGTAATAAATTTCTCTGGGAGCTCTGGTAGCATAGTGCCTAAGGCACTTGACTGCTAACCAGAAAGTTGGTGGTTCAAACCCACCAGCCACTCCCCAGAAGGAAGGTTGGGCAATTTACTTCCATAATGGTACTTCCTGGGCAACCCAAAGAGGGGTCGCTATGGGTCAGGTCCGACTTGATGACACATAACAACAACAGCAATAAATTTCTCCAATTTTTTGTTGTTGCAATGTATATCTTTTGTTGTTGATGATGATGTTTTACATGTACATATAGGATAGAGAGAGTAGCAAACAATTTGTAAAGGAAAAAAATAGTAAAAGTGATTAATATTGGGATGATCATAACAATTGAGTGGATTATAACTCTAAAATATGCTGTACTGCAGGCAAATGATTTTTTTTTATCTATTTCCTTGCAAGTGATACATTATGTCTTTTTTTGAACTGTGTGCACCATTTTAGGAAAATATTTGATGAACAAACAAATAGAAATCATTATTGTCTGCAATGACTTCAACATCTATGTTGATAATCCATAAGATCAAAAAGACTACTGTCATTGTCACTTCAAAATTTTAAAGAATATAAATAATTTGATTCTGATCTCCTCTTCATAGAAACCCCACATCAGTGTAGACATACTAGACCTTGGCATTATGGAAACTTGCCTCTCTTCCAAGTTCTTGCTCTTTAGAAACAACCTTCTTTCATGTTTTATCTCCTTACATCCTTGCAAACTCCTAGACTTGATCCTTGTTTTCACTGGAGAGTCGAGTAATTTAAGTTTTTCTACTTCAGAAAGTTAATGTGCTTTCCTGTTATAATAAATACTGTATCTTCTTTAGATTTTGTGGTCAGCTGTCTTAACCCAAGTTACCAAGGAAAGAGAGCTTGGTCTCTGATGGTGGCACTATTCTCTGCAATTCTTCCTGAGAGGCAGTAACACTTGGTTTTTTATACCGGCCAGGCAAAGAGGTCATTTCAGGTGCTTCAACTTAATCTTTTAATCTATATGATTGAATTTGACAAGTCATGGAGCTTTCTTGAGATATCTACCAAATATAAATTATAAATCTCAGCTATACTTTCAGGATTAAGCCAAGAGTATACATTTCTGGACAAAAACTATCGATCACCTACTCTAATAAAGGAGCTCTAGTAGCATAGTGGCTAAGACACTTGACTGCTGACCAGAAGGCTGGTGGTTCAAACGCACCAGCCACTCCTCAGAAGGAAGATGGGGCAATCTACTTCCATAGTGATACTGCCTCGGAAACCCAAGGAGGGATCGCTATGAGTCAGGTCCAACTCAACGGCACATAACAACAACAACAACAGTCTCAATAAGGAGGACTATGACAGCACAATGTATTTCCTGGAATTGTACTCAGGCTGAAATCTAACAACCCTTGAAAAGTTTTGATATTCTCCTTTCTCCAATGTGTGTCTTTGTTATTAAATTGTACTAGTTCAGTGGCATCACTAGGGTCAGTGTTACCCAGCATAGTAACTCATGGTGTTGCCCCCACCTCATGGACTTCCTCCTGTACCAGACAATATAGAATCCTTAGTAATATATATTATCAATTTTAATTATAGTGTATCATATAATAAATATAGTTGTAAATTGCTTAAATGTAATATTTCCTAGATTATATGAATACTAACAACAAAATATTTTTGTAAAATCTTCCTACATTGAATTACAGCATTATTAGTTACATGATTGGTAACTGAAGAGAAGCCTTTTTTGATGTTGCTCCTTCTTTTCCTTTAATTACTACTTTGTTCTCAAACATGGTATTGATATATGTTCACAAACACTAATTAGCACAATACTGTAGCTAAAACACTAGAGTATTTGACAAAATTAGCAACTATAAAAACACCTGAAGCAATGAAAACAACAGTGCATTCTTATAGTGTATATAGACAAAACCATACCATTCAAAGCATCGTTGTAATTAGGTAATAATGACAGCTCTGAGCAGAGTGCATTAAAGTTTCAAAAAGTAAATTAGTGTAGAGTATGCACCAGAGGGGCAACATTCACATGAAGGAAATGCAGGACAAACAGGAGTGCATAACTATGATGGGCACAGGAGGAGAGTTACTGGGCAGGGAGGGAAGAAGACTGGGTTAGGGTTGGGCATGGTAAATGGGGAGTGAAACTAAATG
>NW_006921683.1:5631744-5644759 GCF_000298275.1 Orycteropus afer afer
AAATAAATAAATATCTGTGGAAACACTGCACAAAAATTTCATAGACAGTCACTTTGTGATAACTCCTCATGTTTCATGTTATCAGGTTTAGTTTTCACCCCAATGTTGTTGTTGTTGTTGTTGTCGTTATGTGCCGTCCAGTTGGACCCACCTCATAGTGAACCCTTCTTGGGTTTCCAAGGCGGTCTCTCTGGAGAAAGCATAGGAAATATTTTCAATATATACTTGCAGGAATTTTACAGGCTGTTGCTCAATGAGTTACCCTACTTCACCCTTCAATTAATGATCTCTGAGATTGTACACTGACCTAAATTTTGAAACTGAGTGAAGAACAGAAATATTCTATTGTAGTTGTGAGTAAAATATTTATGGATACAAGATCAGAAACAGTATTTGTGGATACAAGATCAGCAAAAAAACTGACTCGACAGCACATAACAACAACAAGAAGACCACCCTGGTTAGGTATCAATGCTGAAACCTGAAGGGGATAAGCAGGATTAAGTGGACATGGGTAGCTCATAAACAAGGTCTGTTGTTGTTGTTGTTGTTAGGTGTCATCAAGTTGATTACAACTCATAGCAACCCTAAGTACAACAGAACAAAACACTGCCTGCTTGTGTGCCATCCTCACGATCCTTGCTGTGC
The DNA here is from genome assembly GCF_000298275.1 of Orycteropus afer afer. Lineage (NCBI taxonomy): Eukaryota > Metazoa > Chordata > Mammalia > Tubulidentata > Orycteropodidae > Orycteropus > Orycteropus afer. The sequence goes on from NW_006921683.1 coordinate 5,632,393, forward strand.
ATGATCCCATCACTGCAGCCACAATGCCAATCCATCTCAGTGAAGATCTTCACCTTTATCACTGACCCTCCACCTTACCAAGCACAATATTCTTCTTCAGGGAATGGTCCCTTATGACAACATGACCAAAGTAGGTAAGACGAATTCTGGCCATTCTTGTTTCCAAGGAGCATTCTGGCTGTACCTTTTCCAGGACAGATCTGTTCATTCTTCTGGTGGTCCATGGTACTTTCAGTATTCTTTACCAACACCACAACTCAATAGCATCAACTCTTCTTTGGTCTTCCTTGTTCAGTGTCCAGCTTTCACATTCATATGAGGCAATTGAAAACATCATTTCTTGAGTTAGGTTCACCTTGGTCTTCAAAGTGACATCTTTGATCTTCAACACTTTAAAGAGTTTTTTTGTAGCCAATTTGCCCAGTGCAATACCATGTTTGATTTATTGACTGTTGCTTACATGGGTGTTGGTTATGGATCCAAGTGATGTGACATCTTTAACAATGTCATTTCTTTTTTTCCCCATTTATCATGTGCAGCTTATTGGTCCAGTTGTGAGAATTTTTGTTTTCTTTATGTTGAGGTATAATCCATACTGAAGACTCTATTCTTTGATCTCTCAGTAAGTGCTTCAAGTCATCTTCACTCTCACCAAGCAAGGTTGTGTCCTCTGCATGTCACCGGTTATTAATGAGTCTTACTTCAATCCTTAAGCTACATTTCTCTTCATATAGTTCAGGTTCTCAGATTATTTGATCAGTATTTAGTTTGAATAAAACCACAAAACCTAAACCCACTGCCATTAAGTCAATTTCGACTCATAGAGACGCCTATTGGGTTTTCGGAGTGGTAAATCGTTGTGGAAGTAGATCGCCCAGTCTTGCTTCCACAGACTAGCTGGTGGATTTGAACCACCAGTGGCTGGTTAGCAGTCAGATGCCTTAGGCACTGTGCTACCAGAGCTCCTTACAGATTGAATAAGTATGGTGAAAAGATACAACCTTGATCCACACTCTTCCTGCTTTTAAACTATGCTGTATTCCTTTGTTCTGTTTGAATGATAGCCTCCTGGTCCATGTACAGGTTCCTCAGGAGCACAATTAAGTGCTCTTGAATTTCCATTCTTCGCAATGTTATCCAAAATTTGTTATAATCCACACAGTCAAATGCTTTTGCATAGTCAGTAAAAGACAAGTAAACATCTTTCTGGTTTCCTTGCTTTCAGCCAACATCTATCCAACATCAGCAGTGATATCTTTCTTTCCATGTCCTCTTCTCAATCCAGCTTGCATTTCTGGAAGTTCTTTGTTAATATACTGCTACAGCCATTTTTGAATTACCTTCAACAAAATGTTACTTGTGTATGATATTAATGGTATTGTTTGATACTTTCCACATTCTGTTGAATCACCTCAGCAATTCATTGTTACTCTGACTTTTAGCCTCAATATTGCTGACACTTCTTTTCTGCCATGTTAATTTTTAACTTTGTAGCCTACTTGCTTCTTTCTCTATTCCATATCTTAGATTATAGATCATTTGTGGAGAAAGGAAGTGCAACTAAAGCATGAGTCTACACCATGCACATGCCCAGACTTGTTTATTATGCACTCTTGACTATTTTATATTTGCTTTCATCTCTGCTCCTGTCTCTACATTCATTCACACTAATTACATTATTTTCCAGTTAATCCTATTTTTTATGTCCTCTCCTCCATGCTATTTAATCATCTGATCCAGTTCAATTTATTTAACCTGTGTCATGCCTATTCATTCCAAATATATGCCCATCAACAAAGGAATTGATAAACAAAATGTGTTATATATATACAATGGAACACTACTCAACCAGCAGAGAAATGAAGTCTTGAAACATGCTATAATATTGATGGAGCTTGACATTTTACTGAGTGAAATAAGTAAACCACTAAAGGATACATGTTATATGAACTAAATTTTATAAAAAAAGACAATAAAATGCAAATGTATAGAAACCAAAGTTTATTAGTAGTTATGAGGGACAGGTCCACCACTCGTCTGTCAGTTTGTTGTAGTCTGGTGGTTTGTATATTGCTTTGAGGTTGTACACTATGCCACCAGTATTTCAAATACCAGCTGGATCACTGCACTGGCTCTCTAATGCTTCTCTAACAGAAATAACAAAAGTGGACAGTTTGAACAAAGAGGAATTTATTCTCTTACAATTTAGGAGGCTACAAGTCCAAGTGCAAGGTACCAGCTCTATGGGCTTTAGGGTTAAGGCACCTCGGGCTTCAGTTCTCCCTCTTGTTTCTGACCTACTGAAGCTAAAGACGTCTCTTAACTCAGGCAGCTGTGGGCTGCTAAGACTGACAAACTCAAGGTCAGCAAGTAAAATGGCACAATCTCAAGACTATCAAGCAACATAGTAGGCCACTAGTTCAAGTCCAGAAACAGTCTCAAGATCAGCAGGCAACATGGCAGACTGCTGAATGAAGACTCCTTTACACACAGGATCCTCAGAGACCTTTCTCAAAGTTTCTTCTTATATACTGGAAGCAGACTGCATCCCAAAGACAGCTACTCAACTGCTCATTCCACCATGGAGTTGATGGGGAACACTACACCTAGCTGCCCAGACACTCAAAACCAGGCCCAGCCAAGTTGACACATAACTTTAACTACCACAGGCAACCATGTAGACAGGTTTTTAGCAGAGTTTCCAGAAGAAAATAGACTGGAAAGAAGGACAGGGCCATCCAATTTTGAAAAAAAAAAAAAAAAAACTAGCCACTTAAAGCCTTATGAATAGCCCCTATAGTCTGATATATTACTGGAAAATTTTACAAAGAGCTGTGAAACATTGTCTTATATAGTGTTGGAAGAAGAGTACCTCAGTTTTGAAGGCACTCAAACTACTACTGCTTCATCCCCAAAGTAGAGTAGACCTTAATGATGTGGATGGAGTAAAGCTTTCAGAACCTTCATTTGCTGATGGAGCACAACTTAAAATGGGAAGAAACAGCTGCAAACACACATTAATAATTAGAACACAGAATGTACAAGATAGGAAAATTGAAAGTTGTCAAAAATGAAATAGAATGGATGAAGATCGATATCCTAGGCATTAGTGAGTTGTAATGGAATGGTATTGGCCATTTTGAATCAGACATTCGTATGATCTACTATACCTGGAATTACAAATTGTAGAGGAATAACATTGCATTTATCATCAAAAAGAACATTTCAAGATCTATGCTGCAATACAATGCTGTCAGTGATAGAATAATATTCATATACCTACAAGGAAAATCAGGTAATACTATTATTCAAATTTACATGCCAACCACTAAAGACAAAAAAGATGAAGACACGGAAGACTTTTACCAACTTCTGAAACTGACCAAACATATGATCAAGAAGTGTTGATAATTATTGGTGATCGAAATGAGAAAGTTAGAAAGAAGAATCATCAGTAGTTGGAAAATATGGTCTTGCTGATAGAAATGATGCCAAAGACCATGTAATAGAATTTTGCAAGTCCAATGATTTATTAATTACAAAAACCTTTTTCAACAACATAATTGACAACTATACATGTGGACCTTGCCAGATGGAATACACAGGAATCAGATAGACTACACATATGGAAGGAAGCAATAGAGAAGTAAAATATCTTCAGCCAAAACAAGTTCAAGAAAGGATTGTGGAATAGACTATCGATTGCTCATATGCAAGTTCAAGTTGAAGCTCAAGACAATTAAAACAAATCAACAAGAACCAAAATATGACCTTTATCATACCCGACATGAATTTAGAGACCATTTGAAGAATAGAATTGATGCATTGAACACCACTGACAGAAGACCAGATGAATTTTGGGATAAGATCAAGAATATCATACATGAAAAAAGCAAAAGGTCATTAAAAAGATAGGAAAGGAAGAAAAATGTCAGAAGAGACTCTAAAACTTGTTCTTGAATGGAGATCAGGAAAAGAGAATAGAAGAAAAAGAGCTAAAGAGAAGATTTCAAAGGCAATTTGAGAAGATAATGTTATTATAATGAAAAGTGCAAAGACCTGGAGTTAGAAAGCATGAAGGGAAGAAGACACTCAGCATTTCAGAAGCTGAAAGAACTAAATAAAAAAATTAAAGCCTTGAGTTACAAAGTTGAAGGATTCTATGGGCAAAAGTTGCAATGTTGAAGGGTTCTATGGCCAAAAGACAAAATGATGCAGGAAGCTTCAAAAGAAGATGGACACAGAGTAACTCTGTCAAAAAGAATTGGTCAGTGTCCAGCTGTTTCAGAAGGTAGCATATATGATCAAGAACTAGTTGATTGAAAGAAGAAGTCGAGGTTGCACTGAAGGAATTAAAGAAAAACAAGCCTCCAGGAATTGACAGAATACCCATTGTGTTAGACTGGGTTCTCTAGAGATGCAAAACCAGTAAAGCCGAGAGAGAGAGAGAGAGAGAGAGAGAGAGAGAGAGAGATTTATCTTAGGAAAATGGCTCACACACTTACAGAAGCTGGCAAGTCCCAAGTTCTTGGATCAAACGTCAAGTGGAGGCTTTTCCTGACTCATGCAGCAGCAGGGGCTGAGGAGCTCAAGGTTAGCAGGCAGTGCACTGGCTGTTGACTCCAACAAATGACAAATCCAAGATTTCCAGGCCTAATGATGGATTGTTCACTCATGGACAGTTGTAGTCAGCACAACAGAATCCTGATCCATAGAAGAGTATCTGTTTTCCCAGGATGTCCATAAATATACTAGAAGCAGACCACAACCCTAGGAAAACTCCCTTTCAATGGAGCGGCTGCTCAAAACATATACATCTGATCCCATCATGGGAACAACCAACACCACAACTGCCTAAACCACACAGAATTGTGGTCCAGCCAAGTTGACACACAGCTCCAACTATCACACCCATTGAGATGTTTCAACAAATGGATGCAGCACCAGAGGTGCTTACTCATTTATGCCAAGAAATTTGGAAGGCAGCTACCTGGCCAACTCACTGGAAGAGATTGATATTTATGCCCATTCTAAAGAACGATGATCCAACAGAATGTGGAAATTATCAAGCGATATCATTAATATCACATGCAAGTAAAATTTTGCTGAAGATAATTAAAAATGATTGCAACAGTATAATGACAGGGAACTTCCAGAAATCTATGCTGGATTTAGAAGAGGACGTAGAAAGAGGAATATTATTGCTGATGTCAGATGGATCTTGGCTGAAAGCAAAGAATACCAGAAAGATGTTGCTTAAACAATTTCTCTCAGAAAGATCAGCACAAGGCCAGGCCCCATGAGGCAGAGGTTAAAGATGTCCCAAATATCCAAGCTACTATGCCATGCCATAATTTCAAACATTAACTCCTCCTCTTCCTAGTAATTTTCCCCATCTTAGGGTTCTGTATTTTGCTGTAACATCTCACAAAACTCACAGACACCCAAGGGATCGTCTCATTTAGTTGTGGTGGAAGCTGTCAGGCTGGCAAATCCCAGGTCAGTGAGTGGGTCTAGAGGATCCTCCCAATTCTTGGGGTTTGATTGATGAACCTCGATCAGCAGATCAGATGACGTCTGCTGTCCTAAATCCAGGGGTGAGATGAGGATAAGCCAAAACCCAGAACTGGAGCAAGAGGAGGGCAAACCTTCCCAGGAGATTTGTAGGTATTCCCTCAAAGAAGCTAAGGGTGGTCATTTGAATTATACCCTCCAGCAAGACAGGACTCAAGATACATTCTATCTGTGTTGCTCCAACAGAAATAACCCAAGTGGATGGCTTTAACAATCAGCAGCTCAAGGCAAATTCCACTACAGAGCCAACTGCCAGTCATTATAGGGAACGACTACTACCAGCTGCCCAGCTGTGGTGGTTATGTTTGTGTGTCAACTTGGTGAGACTGGTAATAAACTCCATGGTGGAATGTACTGTGAGCAGCTGAATAGCTATCTATGGGTATGTGATCTGCTTCCTGTATATAAGCAGCAACTTTGGGAACGGTCTCTAGCTTATGGCACTCTTGACCCTGCACGTAGTTGTGTCATTGTTCAGCAGCCTGCCATGCTCTGCCGACCTTGGGACTTACAATGGACTTAAATTAATGGCCTGCCCTGTGGTTTGGTAACATCGGGACTCTGTGTTTTTACTTGTCCACCTTGGGTTTGTCACCCTCAGCAGCCAGCAGCTGTCTGAGTGAAGAAATGCCTCTAGCTCCAGTGGGCCAAGAGCAGAAGGCAGAGCTGGACCCCAAGGTTGAGGGGCTTTCACCCAGCCCCTAGAGCCTGACACTTTGACCTTGGACTTAAAGCCTCCAAACTGTGAAAGAATAAACTCCTGTTTGTTAAGATCATCTAATTTGTGGTATATTCTTGTCAGAGTGGCACTAGGTAATCAGAACACCAGCCAAGTTGACACCCAACCTTAACTACCACACCACCCCAAACAGGCATGGATAATAGGATTTACAATACATCACAGAACAGAGGACTTTGGCTAGAAGGACCACATCAAGCAATTCACTGCAGATATCTGTGTTTTACTGACTATCCAAATGCATTTGACTGTGTGGATCATAATAAACTATGGATAACATTGTGAAGAATGGGAGTTCCAGAACACTTAATCGTGCTCATGAGGAACCTGTACATAGACCAGGATGCTGTGGTTGGAACAGAAAAGGGAGATACTGCATGATTTAAAATCAGGAAGGGTATATATCTGGGATGTATCTTTTCACCATACTTATTCAATCTGTATGCTGACCAAATAATCTGAGAAGATGGACTATATGAAGAATGCAACATGAGGATGGGAGGAAGACTCATTAACCACATGTGATCTGTAGACAAAAGAATCTTGCTTGGTGACAGCAAAGATTACTTGAAGTGCTTACTGCTGGAGATCAAAGAACAGAGTCTTCAGTATGGATTACACCTCAGCATAAAGTGAGCAAAAATTCTCATAACTGGACCAAAAAGCAACATCATGATAAATGGAGAAAACATTAAAATTGTGAGGGATTTCATTTTACTTAGATCCACAGTCAACACCCATGGAAGCACTAGTCAGGAAATCAGACATTGTATTGCACTCAGTAGGAGCTCTGTTGAGGCACTGCCTAAGATAGTTGAGTGCTAATCAGAAGGTTAGTGGTTGAAACCAACCAGCTGCTCTGTGGAAATAAGATAGGGCAATCTTCTTCAATAAAGATTTACTACCTTGGAAACCCAAGGGGGTCGCCATGAGTCAAAATCCACTCGATGACAGTGAGTTTAGTTTTGGTTTATTGCACTGGATAAATGTGCTGCAAAAGAGCTTTTCAAAGTGTTAAGAAGCAAAGATGTCATTTTGTGGACTAATGCATGCCTGATCCAAGCAATGGTATTTTCAGTTGCCTCATATGCATGTGAAAACTAGTCAATGGATAAAGAAAACAGAAGAGGAGTTGATGCCTTTGAGTTGTGATATTGGTGAAGAACGCTGAAATTACCATAGGCTGCCAGAAGAACAAACTAATCTGTCCTGGTAGTAGAACAGCCAGAATCCTCCTTGGAAGTGAGAATGGCTTGAGTTCATCTCACCTCCTTTGGTCATGTTGTCAGAAGGGACCAGTCTCTGGAGAATGATATCACGCTTGGTAAAGGAGAGGATCTGTGAAGAAGACGAAGACGCTTGACAAGATGGCTTGACACAGTGGCTGCAGTGATGGGTTCAGTATAGCAAAGATTGTGGGGATGGCACAGGACCAGGCAGTGTTTCGCTCTGTTATGCATAGGATTGCTATGAGTCAGAGCTGACTCAATGGCACCTAATAACAGCAACAATAGGGGCAGGAATGTAGAAGAAAGAGGGAATTAATTGTGATGGAAAAATAGCATTGATTAAGGATAGGATTTCACAGCTGATTATTATCATTTCTATCAATAAGTTGTCCACCTTTAAAAAGTTGTGAATTGGCAGAAGATGTGGTATCTTTAGAACAATGCAAACAAGCAATGCTGCTGAGTCTGCTTATATTCAAACAAAAACCTCATGGAGTTTGGTTCTTGGATTTGGAGGCTTAGGGTCATGGTTTTATGGGACATCCCAGTGAATTTGCCTAATATTGTATTTAGTGCTTCTATTCTCTTATTTCACTGTATAGTGTCTGGGGTCTGAAAATCTTGCAAGTGGCCATGAAAGTAATAGCAATTGGTCTCTATTCACCTGGTGCAACGGAGGAAGCAGGAAAGTCAGGAATAGGAGAAGCATATGGAATGTGTGGCTAATTGCATCCATAAGCAACTGCCTCCTTTGCCACAAACTAGAACTGGATGGTTCCTGGCTACCATTACTGAGCATTTTGATCAAAGATTCTATGGAAGAGTCTTGATCAAAAGGGGGAAAATGCAACATAGAATTTGAACTTCTCATGGACTCCAGACTTTCTGGAGCCATGGGAGCTGAATGAACCTCTGTAATTATTGCTCTGACATAATCTTTAAACCCAAAGTCAAAAATATCCCTGAAGTTTCCTTAAAACTTAATAATAGTTTAGTTTAACTAGTAAAGAATGGTCTGCCTTGAGCATTGTGGTCTTTCAAGATCTATCTATATGGGATTAAACTTACCAAAGCAATTTGAAAAATTAAGAAATTTAGAGGGCAGTGAGTTTATGTTGATGAAGGAGGAAAAACTCAGGAGGGTAAGAATGGTTACACAACTCAGAGAAAGTAATGTCATTGAATTGTACAAACAATACCAAATATATATATATTATTGTTGTTATGTGCCATCGAGTCGGCCCCGACTCATAGCGACCCCTCCTTGGGTTTCCGTGAGAGTATCACTACGGAAGTAGGATTGCCCAACCTTCCTTCCGAGGAGTGGCTGGTGGGTTTGAACCGTCAGGCTTCTGGTTAGCAGGCAAGTGACTTAGCCACTATGCTACCAGAGCTCCCATATATATATATATATATATATATATATATATATATATATACTCCTAGGATCTCTCTGTGTCAGGCACTTAGCTTTGTTCTGGAGATAATGTACAAATCAGAGAGATTCACAATACTTACCCTCAACACTGTCTGAATAATCAAGATTTTGTGTTTTCATTATAAACAAATTCAGCAGATGCACAATGAGTTTGTTGATCTTCAATTCTAGATTATCTTGTTTCTGTCCCCTACCTTTCAGCCTTTCAGGTAATCCTTGGATACTTGGGTTGAAGAATCCAGTATTTTATTGCTATTTCCTAATAATACATGTTCTTTGCTGAATTGGAAACTATGTATCTCTTCTTTCTTGCTAACCTAACCAACTAATTTGTATATTGAACAAGAATACCTTGAATTTTGTGTACAAGAGATTATGTAACTGAGTTCTGAGTAGATGAGGGATGAGGGAGTTGTTTGCAGAAAATTTTGTATCCTAATAAAATAGAGGAAAATGCATGATCTTTTCTCTTTTCAATTTTCCTTTCTTCCAATTTTGGTTATTTTTCTATGAAGATATAGCAATTGGACCATGGCAAGAGGCAAAGAGAAATTCACAGAAGTTGAATTGAACAACTTTAAGTTGTTGAACCATATCTGAAAATACCAACCTCTCTTTCTCTATATATATATATAGTTCTAATAATGATAGGGATAGTCACCATAGTAAGCTATTTTTTTTAAATCCCAACACATTTCTAATGTAATAACTTTATAAATCTTTTTTATTTCTGCTCTCCAAATATCAAGTTATGCAGGCTCTTTCAGAAGTAACAAGTTATAACTTCTCCCCCATTGACATTATTTTGCATAAATGAGCTTTTGGCATTGACTGTACTCAAAAACAAGTAAACAATATACTTGCATTTTTGTAACTGTAATACCCTTTTATCTTTGCTTCAGTCTTGAAATAAAGATTGACTCTTATTTCATTAAAGCTACTTGTGCCTTTTAGTATTTCTTTCTATTATTGAGTCCATCCCTTTTCACAGTTCTCTACATCTGGCTATTGTGAATTCCATCACTCATTTAAGAACTTCCCCTCCATCTTCAAATTTGTCTAATATTATCTTATTTTGAAAAAGGTAAACCATTTACTCCTACCTCTTAAGATATTATCACCAACTTTATTTCCTTCTTTCTTCTCCCATTGTTTCTCTCAATCAGATTTCTGTTCCCACTTCTCACCTTTAAGTTTCCAATTTTTATCTGTTGCCCAGTACATTGACTTCTTTTTGTTGTCCATCTCTTTTAGTACTGATTATAACATTTGATCACCATTTTTCTTACGAAATCCTTTCCTCCTTCAGTTTCCATGAACAATATACTGATTCTGTTTCTAGCTCTCTGACCATTTTTTTTCTTTTCTTTTCCTTTTCCTTTTTTTAATTTTATTGTGATTTGGGTGAATATTTACAGAGCAAATTCATTTTCCATACAGCAGTTCACACACACTTCGTCTCATGGTATTGACTGCAATTTCCCACAATGCAACAGCTCCCCTCCCACTTCCTCCCCATTGTTACCTCTTCCCTGTGTCCTTCTCTCCCATAAACTGCTGCACCCTGAACTATCTCCCTGTGCATACACAGCCCTTCTATTCTCCTATGATTGATCTCTCCAAGGAGTGTATCTACCTAACGTAAATGTTCAGCTCATATGCCTGTCTTTTGTTTGGTTGGAAGCCACAGGAGTGGGTTCAATTCTAGACCTGAAGGACAACAAGAGGCCATAGTCTCAGGGGTTTTTCCAGGCTCTATCAGATGAGCAAACCTGGACCTTTTTTTTTTATTATTATTATTTTGAGTTTTGTTCCACATTGTTCTCCCACTCTACCTAGGATCTCCCACAGAGATCCCCCTCTGAGTGGTTGATAATGGTAGCCAGGCATCATCTTGTGGTCTCATAGTCATACAGGCTGAACTTCTTTGGTTTTCTTCATTCTTCTTTACTCTGGATTAAGGGAGAATCATCTAGATGGTCATTTGCAAGCTTTTGAGATACCAGTCACTAATTACCAAAGTATGATATGGAACAATGTTTTTGTGTAGTATGTTATGCCAATTGAGCTTGATGTCCCATGAGACCATGGTCTCTGACCATTCTTTAATATTTTTTACTGAACTTTTCCTCCCTTGTCCCTTGTTTTTCTAAACATTTGCATACTATATATTCCATCCTCTTGCATTCTTGTCTTGATGATCTATTCTTTGGGAAGTTTTCATTCTTACTATTAAGATGTCATTTTGATGAAAATGATATTAGGCAGGGATTCAGGACAAATTCCTGAACAAAATTTTGAGTTTAGTTGTTTAATGTCTTTTAGCCATAATTTTTAAATTTGTCAATGAGAAATAATTATATTTAAAGTAACCTTTAGCTACAAAAATTCAAGTTAACATGGAAAAGTCTATTTCTCAGTAGTTCCTACTGGCACTTTCATATAGATATTCTGCTACTTTTTTAAATCAGTATAACCAAAATCCAACACTTCCTCTTTCTCCTTTTCACATTTTTCTCTCTAATTGATTCCACCATTACTTCTTTTACTCCTAGTTCTCTCCCATGACTACACTCTCTCTTATCTCTTCTAATTTTTATTAAATATTATTTTTATCATGGTATTTTAGTATCCCAAATAATTGATTAATTTCATGTTAAGATATTTTAATTAACTCCTACTTTCTCTAAGACATTTGACTGCAAACCAGAAGGTTGGCAGTTGTAACCCACCAGCCACTTCACACAAAGAAGACTGAGCAATCTATTTCCATAAAGATTTATTGCCTCAGAAATCCACAGGGGGTCTCTATGAGTCAGAGTCAACTCAATGGCAGTGAGTTTTTTTTTTCCTCTATTTAAATATCCTTTGCAATCTGGCCCTAGCATATCTATCAAGCATATTTTCTGCCACTCCCTCTCTGCACTTCTATAATTAATTCTTTACATGCTTCAAAAACATTTCAGGTTTCATCTTACCTCTACAGCTTTGCTTATATAGTTTTGCTGTTAGAAATTATCTCCCATTTCTCTATATATCTAAAAACTGCCTATTTGAAAAATCCTTCCTCCTTAATCATTTCAAACTGATTCTTGTCTTCAATAATTTCACTCTTTCCAGAAATCCTATTCAAAGAGTGTTTAGTCCATCATAGACAATCATTTTTGATAAGAAGTTATGGATCACATTTTAGGACTCATCTACATATTGTCTTGTATACTTTACTAGCTGTTCCACATGGCTGCTAAACCATTTTCCAGTTTCATATATGCATCCTGGGAGAAATTTCATGCCTTTTCTTTCTATCATTTGCCTGTCACCTGTTACACATTTGGTTCCATTCTAGATGCATTGCTTACGTTAGTTCAACCTTGTCTAAACAAAGTA
>NW_006921683.1:5645319-5645895 GCF_000298275.1 Orycteropus afer afer
TTTCCATGAATTTTGGTTTTCTTCATTCTTCTTTGCTCTGGATGAGGAGAGACCCATCGTTGCATCTAGATGGCAGCTGTCTAGCTTTTAAGATCCCAGTCGCTACTCTCCAAAGTAGGAGGTGGAACAATGTTTTGTATAGTATGTTATGCCAATTGAGCTTGATGTCCACTGCGACTATGGTCTCAAGCCCGCAGGTTCAACTACTTGGTCCCTCTGGGTAGCTTGCTGTGACCAAGTGGTGACCAAAACCTTACCCCTGGTCAGCTCTACTATACACTTGGGAATTCTGATCATTCACCTAAACTTATTGGACCAATGTCTACCAACCCTATATATGTTCTTGGATACCCTCCCCATTTCATAGACATACCTAATCATTTAGCCTTTTCCCTCTATCTATCTACCCATATACCCATGTTTGCCTTCACTGACAATGCAGTACAGTATGTGCAAAAGGGTTCATATTTGTTTTCTTTACCTCCCATGTACCACTCTATGTCTTTCTCATCCTCAATGGTGTCATATTGGTCACTCCCATTTGGTACATTGCCCTTCTCTTCACCCAAATCAATA
>NW_006921683.1:5649169-5655655 GCF_000298275.1 Orycteropus afer afer
CTTGGGACCATAGTCGCAGGGAACATCAAGCTCAATTAGCATAACATAATATACAAAACATTGTTCCACCTCCTACTTTGGAAAGTAGCAACTGGGATCTTAAAAGCTAGCAAGCTGTCATCTAGACGCAATGATGGGTCTCTCCTCGTCCAGAGAAAAGAAGAATGAAGAAAACCAAAATTCATGGTAATAATTAGGCCTAGCGATTGGTACGCCATCCGATCTGCAGCCTATATGACTATGAGACCAGAAGAATTAGATGGTGCCCAGCTACCACTGTCATCTACTTGGAAGGGGATCTATGTAGGATATCTTTGATAGAGAGGGTGAACAATGTGGAACAAAACTCAAAATCATTTTGAGGGGAAAAAAAGGGGGGTACCAGGTTTTCTGGTCTGATAGAGCCTTATGGAACCACTGAGACTATGACTCCTTACTGCCCTTCAGGTCTGGAATTGAACCCACACCTGTGGTTTCCAGCCAAACAAAATACAGGCATATGAGTTGAACATTTACCTCAAGTAGATACTCTCCTTGGAGAGAACAATCGTGGGAGAAAGAAGGGCTGCTTATGCACAGGGAGACAGCTCAGGGGGCAGGAGTGTATGGAGGGATGGACACAGTAAAGAGGTAACTATGGGGAGGAAGTGGGAGGGGAGCTTTTGCATTGTGGTAAACTGTAGTCAATGTCATGAGACAAAGTACATGTGAACTGCTGTATGGAAAGTGAATTTGCTCTTTAAATCTTCACCCAAATCACAATTAACAAAAAAAAAAGAAAAAGAACTCTCCTCCCCTCTCATCCCTGTGAGTACCCCTTCTGTGTGCCCTTCTTATCTATGCTTTCCTGGCTGTCCAGATCTCCTTCTGTGTTAATGCTGCCCCTCTGATATCTCATGGATGATTGATTTAAGGGGTATATCTACCTGGGGTAGGTTGTTCTGCTTATATATCTTTATACTGTTGGGCTGAGAGTCAATCCATGGAAGTGTGTCCATTTTCAGGCCCAAAGGAAAGCCCAGGGCCATAGACTTGGGGATTCCACCAATTTCTATGTGACCAGTAACTCTGGTCATTTTTGCATTTTTGAATTTTGTTCCACATTTTTCTTCCCACTCTATGCAGGCTTTCTAATTTTGATCCTTTTCCAAGAGGTTAGCATTGGCCACCATCTAGTTCTTTTGGTCTCAGAGCTGTGAAGGCTGAGGTCCTTGTGGCCAATCATATTCTTAGAGTAATTATTTCCAAATGACTTTGCTTTTCTTCACTTTTCTTTGTTCCATATGACAGGAGACTAATAGTTGCATATAGAGGGCTGCTAAAAAACTTTTAAGACCCCAGTCGTTACTCACCAAAGTAAGATGTAGAACAAGATTTTTATGTACTATGTTGTGCCAATTGAGCATGATCCCCAAAACTATGATCTTGAGCCTGCAGGTTCAGTGATTCTCTCTCTGAAGGTGCTTTGTTGTCTCTGATAAGCTGCTCCAAACTTGTCCTCTGTTACTTCTGTAAGGTATGTGTATAATTTTATAGAACAAGTACATATGTTCTTCAGCCAAATCTATAATCGCTCTTGGGTACATTCCTATTTTCCAATCCCCATGTGATCTTCTCACCTGTCTATGCATTTACCCATAGCCTAGTGTTTGGTGCCACTGGTAATGCAGTATTGTGCATTTAATAGAATTTGCCTCTGTTGTCTACACACTTTTTTTTTTTCTTTTGTGCATGGAAAATATTGCACTTCTAACAGATTAAGCAATTAACCCAAATTTAGACAGTGACTGATGATCAGAACCAAGACTTAAATTCGAATCAGTCTGATTCTAAAGTCCAAGGTTTAGCTTGCTGCTCTGAGGAAATACTATCTTTTTCTGGCTTTGTGAAATCATGGGGAGCAAGAGAAATACACAATTCAAGTCATTTATTTGAAATTGTTTTCTTCCCAGAGACCAGGCTTAACCATATTTCTACAATACAATAATTAGTAGGAAACTTCAATCTTGCCAAATTATTTAATATCTTCAATATTTCATAAATCAAGTCTGTCAGTTTGCAACATATTGGATAATGTAGCTCTGGTGGGATGCATAATGCCTAAGGCAGTTGACTGCTAATCAGAAAGCTGGAGGTTCAAACCCACCAGCCATTCCTCAGAAGGAAGGTTGGGCAATCTACTTCTATAGTGTTACCTCCTTGAAAACCCAAGGAGGGATTGCTATAAGTTGGATCTAAGTTGACGGCAGTATGTTTTTTGATTTTTCAATGGTAATTTTGTTTTGTCACACACAGTGGGTAAATCCACCTGTTTATAACAGACCACTTGCTCTATACTGAATGGGAAAAATCAAAATAATTGTTTTGGAATTCCTAAGTGCACAAATATTATATACTTTAATATATAAAAAATATCTCCTCACCTGATAGAATTAAAAGATTTGGAAAAATCTAAGCTCTGTGATTAAAAACATATGTGTAGATGCATACACATGTGCTTCAAGAGCTGATATGTTATCATTTATTTAAGGATTTATTTTTATCTTCTCTTCACGTTTCCTTTTTCTTTCCCTTCCCAAACTTGCTATAACAGTAACACAAAACCTATGAACATTAGGATTCAGTGACTGCATTTCAGATATATCAAGAGAACACCTAGTATTGAAAAAGAAAATTAATGTGACAACAAAAAATAAAAGCTCATTTTTTATTTGCCATTGGTGAGAATGAGGTAAATATGAAAATTCCAAGAATGTATGGGATTGTATAGTACCTGCTGACAACAGGAAGATAAATGAAAGAAAATGGAATCTGAGCCCCAAAACCTGGGAGACTGCAGATGCTGCCTAGCCTTGTGCATTCACTTTTTTGAAATTATCACAATTTTTGTTTTAATTAGAAGTTCAATTTATATAATAAGACTATCAGAGCAAATTATACTAAATTGAATTTCATGCCAAATAATTTTAGAAATTTAATTTCCCTGAAAAACAAGTTATAATATAAAATGTCTGTTTATTCATTTCAATAAACATTTGTTGAACACCTTTTTTTTTTTTTTTTTTTGCACCAACTTCTATATTAAATGTTGTTGATAAAGAGGGAGATTAGTGAAACAGAACCTTACCCTCAAGGATGTCAAAGTCTAAATGACAAATTAAACCAATTATAGTATTAAGCAGGAGATAGAGGAACTTGTAAAAGAAGAGGAGAAAACTATGGATGAAAAGCTTACTTCTAACAATCAGAATTTGAGCTGAGTTCTGACTAGTGAGTAAAAATGTGAAAGGCAGATTGCTAATATGTTTATAGTTAAATATATATCTTACAGAAGATTTTATGACACAGTTACTATTAGTAGTATGCCAAGTTCGCTGTTTTACATTGAACAGGTGATTTAAATATGTTTTCTTAATGAAGTTATCACCCAACTCCCCCACCTTTGGAAATACAGAGTCATAAAATGCTTTATCCACCTAAGCTTACATTGATACACATGATACAGAATAGGAAAAGAAAGCACTTTTGTTAATATTATGTTATATTGATAGACCATATTATGACTTTGAAAATAGTTTAGCATGTAATCCTCTCCCCCCACAAAAAAAGTATATGAATAATTGTCAAGAGAACAGCAAAACAGTTTTAAAAATCTTAGTTATTATGATGTCGTATAGAAATTGAATCTATTACCAGAAGATTGAATTGAAATGCCAAATTTGCCATCAATAAACTTTAAGACCCTGAGCATATCATCCCATCTTTATCAAGTTTGCTATCCTCATCATTAAATGAGGGTATAATAGCTACATTGTAGAGTTATTGTCAGAATTCAGAGAAATGGAGAGACAGAGAGAAAGAAGTCTGATGTATCTCTGAGTTATCTCGGCAAAGTTAAAAAAATATATATTGCTTTCTACATCCTAAAACTTGATACTATTTACAGAAGCAAATTAATTGTTCTGCAGGATATTGAGACCACAAATTTTCTCCACTTAGTAAAGTATCACATTCTAGGTCAGTGGTTTTGCAAAATATTTGAAATACAACTTATTAAAAATTGAAACTGTGAGATCTGTGTTAATTTGAATAGACAATCTTTACTTCTGAAGAACAGTGGAAGCTTCTAACACATTCTTCAATCATTTCTCTAGTACTTTATAAACATTAGCATTCCCAGCATTCATGTTGAAAAGAGAACATAAGCATGCATCCCATACACAAATCTTACACAGAATTTAGGCATATGGACAAGAAAGGAGAATAAAGTGAGCGGGAGCAAAATTTTATTCTGGGACTAGATTTAAGATGTAGTAATAGTAGATGTCCAGTGTTGACCAATTCCTAAACTTTAAAATTAAAATTAAAAACTTACTCACTTTTACCGTCAAATTTAGGAATAGAACATATGATGCAAATTACTGGCACTGAACAATCTGAAACTCACATGCTTGAGTTCTTCTTGGAATGCCTTCTTTGCATTCAAGACTTAAACACTCTTGCACAGAATTAATAATTCTCGCACCTTCTTGTGAGGGAGAAGGAGGCACAGCAGTGCTTAAGTATATCTTACAGGGCTGGCAAGGTACTGGTGTAATGTTATCCAAAGGCATAGAGATGGTTGCCAACACTGTAGTTGTTAACGGAACTGCAGTTAAAGAGAATAATTCTGACTTCAAGGATTCTCTGTATCTGTAATCATCTCATTTTTTTTTAATATGGTATAATTAAAATTTAACCTGAAAAACTTCATTCATATCATATTTTTTTAGTGGGGCAACCAAGTTATACTTGAGCAAATGTCAATTCATAGTAAAAGTAAAAATTTAAATCAAATTACTAAAATTAGAAACAATGTTTTATTCCCATCCTAAATATTCAGCAAGGGTCTTTTATATCCCATCCCCCTGCTTCAAATGTTTATATACATGTCATGAATTTCAGAATCACAGTTGGAGAAAACATATTCATACAAAAAGAGAAAGTAACTAATGATACAAGACAGTAATATGAAAATTACCTTTAATTTGCATTGTGTGTACTATGTAATGTTGCAGTTGTTGTTTTATGTGCCATCAAGTAGGACCCGACTCATAGCAACCCCTCCTTGGGTTTCCGAGGCAGTATCACTATGGAAGTAGATTGCCCCATCTTCCTTCCAAGGAGTGGCTGGTGGGTTTGAAGGGCAAGCCTTCTGGTTAGCAGTCAAGTGCCTTAGGCATTACGCTACCAGAGCTCCTATGTAATAGTCCTAAGTATTTAAAAACATATTGTTCAGTCCTCTCATCAATATTTTAAGTAGCATTTAGTTTCTAATAATTTAGAGGAAAAAACAGGTTCAAAGAGGTTACGTAATTTGCTAAGGCCTCTAGCTGGAAGTGATCTTTCTGAAATTCAAAATCAGGTCAGTTGGATGCAAAAGCTCTGCTTTTTTTATTTTCTCAAGACACTATGAAAGGTATTTATAGAAAAGATATCAGACGATAAATGAACAAGAGAGATAAATTGGTTATCTATTACTGAATTGGAGAGCTCTGGTGACACAGTGCCTCAGGTATTTTAATGCTAAACAGAAGGCTGGTGGTTCAAACCCACCAGCCATTCCTCGGGAGGAAGGCTAGGCAATCGCCTTCCGTAGTGATACTGCCTCAGAAACACAAGGAGTGGTTGCTATGAGTCAGATCCAACTCGATGGCACTGAGATGATTGAATTAGGCCTTAATAATATCAAACAAACAAACCTACTGCTGTCTGTTCAGATCCTACTCATAGCGATGACCCCTCCTTGGGATTCTGAGGCAGTATCACTACAGAAGTAGATTGCCCAACCTTCCTTCCCTGGAGTGATTGGTGGGTTTGAGCCACCAGCCTTCTGGTTAGCAGTCAAACACCTTAGGCACTATGCCACCAGAACTCCTGGCCTTAACAGTAGGCAGATGTATATAGAAGACATTTCAGATGAAGATAACCTTAAGCTAAAAATGAGGCAAACTGTGAGTTAATTGCAGGTCCACAGTACAGTTTGTAAATTTTAGGATTATGGTGAGCAAAGAATAAGCAAAGAACTTCAGTAAAAGATATTGAAATAAACTAAGTTCAAATGATAGGCAACTCGACTAGTTTGGTGGTAATCATGAGAAGGAAGAGCAGACTGAAAGGAGACACTACAAAGAAAATAGTTGGTAGATCTTGGTGGTCACATCAACAACAACAACAAAAAAAACAAGAATGAAAAAAGCGCTAAATTGTTTGGATTTTAACACTCCTCTTACCTATTTTTATTGTTCTTCTCTTGCTCTAACTGAAGATGAACTTGTATGACTTTGGTAAAGTCACTTCACTCCTTTTGGCCTCAAAAATGTCCATGTATTATACAGTACTGAGTTGTCAGTGAAAGCAAACATGGGTATAGGGACGGATAGATGGGTGAACAGGCTGAACAATTGGGTGTGTCTAAATGGAGAGTGTATCCAAGATCATATATGG
>NW_006921683.1:5656324-5660666 GCF_000298275.1 Orycteropus afer afer
ATTTTACTTTTTGATAAGCAAAAGAAATTAAAGTAAATTATAGGACTATTAAATTTCATATTTGACATGGGCAAAAAGCAACCAAAATAGCACTCATTTCAGGATAAGCACTTTTCTTTTTATAACTCAGTGTTTTGTTTTCTTTTTTTCCTGAGGAAATATACTCCTATTAGTAGGATACAACTAATTTTTTTTAATAACACTCAAAAAAAGCCATTGTAAAATGGACAGCATAGAAAAAGAGTGATGTTATTCACCAAAATGCTGAGATTCACAATCTATAGTAAAACAAATTACAAATCAAGGTATAATAAGAGTCAAAAGCTTCATCTCAAAATGTTAATCCATCTTTGTAGCTAATTAAAATTCAAAGAAGAACTCAAATAACACAAATACACACAAAATCATTATAACCCGATGATGTTTGCCCACTGAGAACATGTGATATTCTGAGGACTTGTGAAATATTTTGTTAAGGAAAATTATGTAGAAGTTTCTAACATTGCATCAAAGAGAAATGTCAGTGTTGTTTAAGTATGATGCCAGTGGCTTTTTTTAAAGAAAATTAAATAGAAAAAAATAGTTAAGAAAAAAGAAAAAAGAAGATTAGATGAATAATAATCATGGCAAAAATTAAGCAGTAAAAGGCAGCAATTGATACGGAAAAAGGAAAATCAGCAAGAAAATTAGTGTTATATTTTTAATGATGTTGAAGACACTTGGAGGTTACTCAACAACTAAATGTTGGATGAGCTAGCATGCCTTGCATAAGTGGCTTCTTATTATGACTAAAGTAACTAGGATAATTCTGTCATTGGTTTAGTGGAATTGAATTAACTCAAATCCATTTCCATTACTAGAAAAACAGCCTAAAGGCCATTTCTTATCCCAGTGGTTCAGGATCTTCAAATATAAAGGAACCTAGGATCATCATTAATTACAGTGATCAGAATTCTTCAATTCTAACCTGACTTGCAGGATTCATCTTATATATCAGAACAAGTATAAGTATGTTCATATGTGTATGTGTGTTATAGAAAACTCCACTTTATGTGTGTATCTTTGTTATTGAAAGACACAGTGTATGTATGTATGTGTGTGTGTGTGTGTGTGTGCATGATATTGAAAACCTCAAGAGTAAAAGTAACTAGGGATTAGAATTCTCCATAACTCTCCGTGGTTTAAATGATGTGAGTTTCAGTGAGACCTCTGATTTGGCTTTTCCTATCTTACAAACTTTAATAACATCTCTTTCATTACATAAGAGAGTTGAATTAAAAGTAAAGCCTTTCTTCCCTGTAATTAATCAAAAGTCTGCCTTCTTTCATTACTTCATCTGTTGATTAACTAATCAGTTTCTGTTGCTGAGCACAGTGTAATATAATTGAAAACACATTTCTTTCCCATTCAAAACAGGAAGAAAAAAATAAGCATCACACTTTTTGTAGTTCATAGCTTAGTTTATAGATGTTGGATTCTACTCTGTACTTTGTGTAACTACTACTAAATCCTTCAACCTCATGTGATTATGCAAATAAATGCAATTTTTCAAACTAACAGAGATGTAATTCTACTTTAGCCCTTTCTGGTACAGTGGGAACCTACACAATTCATACATCAGCATATCTGTCTTCCACTTCTATATTTCTTCTTCAAAAAATGAGAATATTCACTCAAAAGTATTGGTAATGTATCACTTCTAATTTACCATTTGCAAAGATAAATCTCGAATTATAAGTCAAAAAATAGTAATAGAGTATATATATATATTTTTCACAACTCCTATCACATCCTGGTCATTGATCTAAATGGTGTAGTATTAACAGCATTAGTAATAGTTAATTACTAAATTAACTATAGTTGAGAAACTGATGGGACAGGTAAATTATCATATGTCACATAACTCTATAGAAAAGCCAAAAATTTCAATCCACTGTTCGAGCTCTGAATCTAAAATAATCACTATTCTAGATAAAAATGGGCAACCTCAGCAAATGTCAGCATTTTAAGATCTGGACACTACTTTTCATCTTCATGGTATGATAACTCTAAAGCTAGCATTTAAGTTAAGAAGGAAATAAACATTAAAAGTAATTAATAAGTCTTTTTTACTTTATATTTTTGAAGAGGAAAAAGTGATCAGGAGTAATTTGTAAAGTTATAATTGTTATTGCACATTTTGACTTCCCATTATAAAATCTCACAACCATAAATAATTTTGAAAATAATTACAAAATATATAATTGCAGGAACTTTTATAAACACTTAATTATTCAGATTTTGTTTCTGTGTACCTTTTAACATAACACAGAATAGTTATTTTATAGTTTAGAAAATAACACTATTTGAACTAGGTCAAACCTGTTTGCATTTTTAGTAGAATACTTGACATTATGTTTTAATTCAGGCTATAATTCAGATTAAATGAGAAGAATTCATATTTTTCAACACTATTTCAGAGCCTCAAATTACAATTCAAGTAAAGTATCCATAGATCCCCGGGGAGAGAGGTCAGAAGACAGGACTGAAAATGAAAGGACATAGGGAAAATGTTACCACAGTGGGAAGTGAGAAAAGAGCTGTTACATTTTGGGGAATACAAGCAGTGTCATGAAACAAAGGGTGTAAGAACTGTTGAAAGGAAATTGAATTTGCTTTGTAATCTTTCATCAGTATCACAATTTTTTTTGAAAAAAAAAAAATCCATGGCTATCATACAGTTTGTATTCTTGCCTAGGTATATTTCAAACCTAAAGAAGGAAAACAATATACTGCTGGTCAATGAAAACTTCATCTCTCTTATCAGTTTTGAATATTTCAATTGAAACTAAACAAAGAAAACAAGCAGCACAAATTGGTACAAAAATGACTCTGGAGAAATGAAATTCTTCAGGCCAGGCCTAAAATGAAAGAGGGGGTTGTAAAAGAAAAAACAAAAAAACTCTAAAAAGTATGGAGGTAAATGAAAATCAGAATCACATATTCACTAGCAGTTACAGATCAAAGCCCAGGAGTATAGAATCACCTCTCATCCATCAGTTTGTCATACAGTGGTGTCTTGCATGTTGCTGTGAGGCTGGAAGCTATGCTACCAGTATTTTAAATACCTACAGGATTACCCATGGTGGGCAACTTTCAGCAGAGTTTCCAGACTAAGACAGATTCAGAAGAAGGAAGGGGCCATCTACTTCTCAAAGAATTGACCACTGAAAACCTTATGAATATCAGTGAAACACTGTCTGATAACTTACTGGAAAATTTAATGAATAGCCTTGAAACATTGTATGATACAGTGCCAGAGGATGAGCTCCTCAGGTCAGAAGGCACTCAAAATACAACTGGGAAAGAGCTGTCTCTTCAAAATAGAGTCAAACTTAATGTTGTGGATGGAGTAAAGTTTCCAGGACCTCATGCCATGTTTGCTGATGTGGCATGACTAAAAATGGGAAAAAGTAACTGCAAACATCCATTAATAATTGGAACATGGAATGCAAAATGTATGGATGCAGGAAAAGTAGAAGTTGGCAAAAATGAAATGGAAATTCCTTGTTTTTGGCGATTATGAATCAGAAAATCATATGGTCTACTACTACAAATTGAAAAAAGATGTGACATTCATCACCACAAAGAATGTTTCAAGATCTTTCCTGAAGTATAATGCTGTCAGTGATAGGATAATATCCACATGCCTACAAGGAAGACCAGTTAATCTACTAATACTCAAATTTATGCACCAACCTCTGAAGCCAAAGACGAGGAAATTGAGGATGTTTACTCAATTCTGCAGTCAGAAATTGATCTAACATGCTATCAAGATGTATAGATTATAAAAGGTCCAGGAACCAGGAATGAGCCTGTGTGGAGAGAGAAAACTCCCTAAGAGCCAGCACCTGGAATTCAGACTTCTAGCCTCCAGAAAATATCGGAGTAGCCCCAAGGACACTCCGGACTTGGAAGACTGAAAAGGTGCGACATTCCCCTTGTTTCTCTTACACCCCACATCCGCTTGGTGAAAGGAGGTTCAGCTATCCCCCACTCCCACCCACCTTCTGGGCCCACAGGAACTCCATCGCACTCTGTGTGCTTGGATGGAGCCTGGGAGTCCTTCCCTGCCCTCCTCTTATTTATTTATTTCTCTTTCTTTTTTCTGGATTTTAGTTTTCTTGCTTTTGTCTGTTTTAAAACCACTAATATTACTAATACTTTTGACCTATTTCAGCTTTTTTCTTTTTCCTGTTCCTGGTTGCAAAATTTTTTTTTCCTCTTTTTTTCTCATGGTTAACCCCATTCCATGTTTTTTCTTTGCATTTTTCCCATTTTTTCTTCATTATTCTCCTTCTCT
>NW_006921683.1:5660934-5662111 GCF_000298275.1 Orycteropus afer afer
AGTCAACCACAAGGAGTCAGGTGAGGAGAGAGAACCCAGGCCACCCCCCACAAGCAGCAAGGTGGGAAGCAGGGAAAGGACAGAAAAGGCAAAGGGGACTGGAAAAGATCGAGGAGTTAGCTACAGGGATCCAAGTGAAGGTGGTTGGAGGGGTTTCCAACAGCTAAGGGAGACAAACTTGTCTGTTGGTTTGTCCTACTGTGGTGGCATGTTGCTGTGAGTCTTGAGTCTGTGCCACTGGTGTTTCAAATGCAGTGGGGTACACCTGTTGCACAGGTATCAGCCTGGCATGCAGACTGAGACAGACTAGGAAGAAGGAGGAGGCCATCCACTTCTCAAAGAATTGGCCAGGGAAAACTTTATGAACAGCAGAGAAACACTGTCTGATACAGTACTGTGAAAATTTATGAATAGTCCAGAAACATTGTCCAATACAGAGGAGGAAGATGAGTCAATTCACTTAGAAAGCTCTCAAAGTAGGACTGGAAAAAAAATGCATTATCAGAGTAAAATCAGCCTTACTCATATGGATAAGGTAAAGCTTTCGAGACCTCCATTTGCTGACGTGGCACCACTCAAACTGAGGAGAAACAGCAGCAAACATGAATTAATAATCAGAACATGGAATGCACAAAGTATGAATCTAGGAAAATTGGAAGCTGTCAAAAATGAAATGGAACACATAAAGATTGATATCCTAGGAATTAGTGAGCTGAAATAGACTGGTTTTGTCCATTTTGAATCAGACAACCATATGATCTACTATGCTGGGAATGGCAGTTTAAAGAACAATGGTGTGACACTCATCATCACAAAGGATGTTTCAAGATCTGTCCTGAAGTACAAAGCTGTCAGTGATAGGATAATATCCATACACCTACAAGTAAGACCCATTAATACGACTATTATTCAAATGTATACACCAACCACTAAAGCCAAAGATGAGGAAATTGAAGATTTTTATCAACTTCTGCAGTCTGAAATTGACCAAACTTGCAATCAAGATGTGTTAATTATCACTGGTGACTAGCATGCAAAAATTGGAAACAAAGAAGAATCACCGGTAGTTGGAAAATTTGGCCTTGGTGACAGAAATAACGCTGGAACTCGCATGGTAGAATTTTGCAAGACCAACAACTTGTTCATTGGAAACACCTTTTTTCAACAACACAAATGG
>NW_006921683.1:5664200-5665211 GCF_000298275.1 Orycteropus afer afer
TTTTTTTTTTTTTTTTTGCCCCTTCCTTCTGAAAATATGATCTTGGTGAAAGAAATGAGGCTGGAGAAGACATGATAAAATTTTACAAGAACAGTGATATTCAATGCAAATACCATTTTCCAACAACACAAATGACAGCTATACACATGGACCTCACCAGATGGAATATACAGAAATCAGGTAGATTACATCTGTGAATAAAGGTGATGGAGAAGCTCAATATCTTCAGCCAAAACAAGGCCAGGAACAGACTGTGAGACAGATCACATCAATTGTTCATATACAAGTTCAAATTGAAGCTGAAGAAAAGTCCATGACAGCTATAATATGAATGTGATTATATCCTACCTGAATTTAAAGACTATCTGAAGAATATATTTGATGCACTGAACACTGATGACTGAAAACCAGACAAATTGTGAGATGAGATCAAGAACATCATACACAAAGGCAGCAAAAAGTCATTAAAGAGACAGGAAAGGAAGAAAAGAAGAAAAAAAAAATGGATCTCAGAAGAGACTCTGAAACATGCTCTTGAATGAAAGTAGCTAAAACAAATGGAAGAAATGGCAAGACAAAAGAGCTGAATGGAAGACTTCAAAGAGAAGCTCGAGAAGACAAAGCCAATTATTATAATGAAATGTGCAAAGACCTAGAGTTAGTTAGAAAACCAGAAGGGAAGAATACACTCAGCATTCCTCAAGCTGAAAAGAACTGAAGAAAATATTTAAGCCTTGGGTTGCAATATTGAAAGATTCTATAGGCAAAATATAGAATGATGCAGGAAGCATCAAAAGAAGATGGGGGAAGCCAGTTCCAGCAAGATGGCGGACTAAGCACAGACCTTCTCCAACAAAGAAAAGGGAAACCAACTAACACAGACACAGAAGATAATCTTGGACCCCTGAGCCTTGAAGGGAAGGATATAGAAGTGTACTAAACCCCAACTAGCAGAAGAATTTGCATGAAAATTCCAAAAAAAGAGACATAACAGAGCTGTGGTCTGGCAGC
>NW_006921683.1:5666958-5667561 GCF_000298275.1 Orycteropus afer afer
TAAATGAAAAATTAGAAATGATTCTAAATCTACAGATAGAAATCCAGAAGATTAATATTAAATTGTCAGAAAGAGATAACACATTGGAAGGGCAAAGGAGAAGAATAGATGCTGTGGAAGACAGAATTAATGAGATTGAAAAAAAATACCTGAATACTTCTTTGGAAAAGGATCAATCGGGAAAAAAAAAAAAAAAAGAAAAGAAAAGAAAACAAAGAAAGCCTAAGGTCCATGTGAGATGCCATCAAAAGGAGTAACTTATGTGTCATTAGAATTCCAGAAGAGGAAAAAAAAACACTGAGAAAATTGTCCAAGATTTGCTGGAGAAGAACTTCCCTGAAATGAAGAAAGATGAGAATATATCCATTCAGAAAGTCCAACGAACCCCAAACAGGGTAGATCCCAAAAGAAAATCACCAAAACACATCATCATCAAACACATCAAAAGCAAAGACAAAGACAGAATCCTGAAAGCAGCATGGGAAAAACAAAAAGTTACCTACAAAGGACAGGTAATAAGAATAAGCTCTGATTTCTCAGTATAAACCATACAAGCGAGAAGGCAATGGGATGGTATATATAAAACCCTGAAAGAGAAAAATT
>NW_006921683.1:5674861-5675373 GCF_000298275.1 Orycteropus afer afer
GACAACAAATATGAACCCTTTTGCACATACAGTACTGCGTTGTCAGTGAAGACAAACATGGGTATATGGATGGATAGATGGGTGGACAGGCTAAACTATTAGGTATGTCTATGAAATGGAGAGTGTATCCAAGATCACATATAGGGTTGTCATACAATGATCCTATAAGTTTATGTGAATGATCAGAATTCCCAGGTGTATAGTAGAGCTGACAAGGGCAAGGTTGTGGTCACTACTTGGTCACGATTAGCTACCCAGAGGGACTGAGTAGTTGAACCTGCGGGCTTGGGACCATAATAGCAGGGGACATCGAGCTCAATTGGCATAACATACTATACAAAACATTGTTCCACCTCCTACTTTGGCGAGTAGCGAGTGGGATCCTAAAAGCTAGCAAGCTGTCATCTTGATACAATAATGGGTCTCTCCTCATCCAGAGCAAAGAAGAATGAAGAAAACCAAAATTCATGGAAACAATTAGTCCCAGAGACTGGTACACCATCCAATCTGCA
>NW_006921683.1:5676193-5677843 GCF_000298275.1 Orycteropus afer afer
AAAAAAAAAAAAAGATGGGGGGATTCACAGAGTCACTGTATAAAAAGGAATTGGTCAATGTTCATCTATTTCAGGAGGTGGCATTTGATCAAGAACAAATGGTATTTAAGGAATAAGTCAAAGCTGCACTGAAAGAATTGGTGAAAAACAAGGCTCCAGGAATTGACAGGATACTAATTGAGACATTTCAACAAATGGATGCTGTGATGGAGGCACTTATTCATCTAAGCCAAAAATGTGAAAGACAGTTACCTGTCCCATTGACAGCAAGAGAGCCATATGTGTACCCATCCCAAAAAAAGGTGATCTAACAGAACTTGAAAATTATTAAATGATATCACTAATATCACACACAAGTAAAATTTTGCTGAAGATAATTAAAAAATGGTTGTAACAGTATATTGACAGGGAACTTCTTGGCTGAAAGCAAAGAATATGAGAAAGATGTTTACTTGTGTTTTATTGACTATACAAAAGCACTAGACTGTGCAGATCATAACAAATTATGGATAACATTGAGAAGAATGGAATTTCTAGAGCATTTTATTGTGCTCATGAGGAACCTGTGCAGAGACCAGGAGACTATCTTTCAACGAAAACAAGAGGATACTGCACGGCTTAAAATTAGGAAGGGTGTGTGTCAGGGCTGTATCCTTTCAGCATACATATTCAAACTGTACAGCAAATAATCTCAGAAGCTGAACTATATGGAAAATAATGTGTCATAAGGATTGAAAGAAGACTCACTAACAACCTACAATATGCAGATGTCACAACCTTGTTGCTAAAAGTGAAGATGACTTGAAGTGCTTACTGATGAAGATTAAAGACAACAGTCTGCAGTATGGATTGTACCTCAGCATAAAGAAAATGAAAATCCTCAGAACTGGACCAATAAACAACATCATGATAAATGGAAAAAATATTGAACTCATCAGGAGTTTCTTTTGGCTTGGATCTGCAATCAACACCCATAGAATCAGCAGTCAAGGAATCAGAAAATTCTGGCAAATCTGCTGCAAAAGACCTCTTTGTGTTAAGGAGTAAAGGTGTCTCTTTGAAGACTAAGGTGCACCTAACCCAAGCCATGGTATTTCCAATTACCTCATATGCATGTGAAAGCTGTACAATGAATTAGGAAAACCAAATAAGAGTTGATGTTTTGAGTTGTGGTGTTGGCGAAGAATACTGAAAGTACTTTGGACCGTCAGAAGAATGAACAAATCTCTCCTTGTGTAGCAGGAATATCCTTTGGAAGTGAGAATGGCCAGACTTTGTCTCACGTACTTTGGTCATGTTGTCAGAAGGGACTATTCCCTGGGAAGAATATCATGTTTTATAAAGTGAGTGGTCAGTGGAAACAGGGAAGACCCTCAACAACATGGACTGACCCAGTCAGTGGCTGCAATGATGGGCTCTGGTATAGCAAGGATTGTGGAGTTGACACAGGACTGGGCAGTGTTTCATTCTGTTCTGCATAGGGTTGTTATGAGTCAGAGCCACCTCCATGGCACCTAACAGAAATAACAACAGCCTGTAGAAAATGAAATATATTTTCTTTCCAATGAATTTATACATATAAATTATGCATATATATGCAAAACATACTTACCTTAATTAAAAGGTCACTGCTTTCATTAATTTTATTTT